>NC_141671.1:151663727-152046227 GCF_028749965.1 Puma concolor | reverse complement strand
ATATCCCTATTTCACAGATGAGGAAACTGAGGCTCAGAGAGACAAAGGGTCTGTTCATGGTCACATAATCATTAGTGTAAAAGCCAGGCCTTCTGGGTCCTAATTCGAGGCTCTTTGGTTATGGCACGATTTCAGCTGCATAAGCTGAGTGTCTTTCATCGACACCAGATAGGCTAGCTTCTTCTGCAAAGCGCGTCCCAATGTTACGGATTCTAGAAGCCCCGACTCAGGCTGGTACAGCTCATCCCAGAAGTGTTTGTTCCTTCCCATCTGTGACCACTTGGAACTTGTGGCTGATGTGTCTTGTGAGTCACTAAATTGCCAGATGTCTCAGAGGTAGAGATAACGAGAACGTGGACCCGGGGGTGGAACACAGATCTGGGACAGACCACAGACAGTCCTCATCCCCACAGCAGTGCAGGAAAAGCGGGAGGAAAACCCAGAGACCCAAACATTCCAATACACTGGCCCATTAAAGGGCGCGCCCTGGAGGTCAACAACGAGGTGCTCGCGTTGCTACATGAAGCCCAGCTCCCCGAGTCAATTTTGTTCATGGTGCAGTCCTTTACGGAAGGACGCGAGGCATCCGTCAAGAGACGTCAGCTTTATTTTTTTTTTAAATTTTTGTTTTTCAACGTTTATTTATTTTTGGGACAGAGAGAGACAGAGCATGAACGGGGGAGGAGCAGAGAGAGAGGGAGACACAGAATCGGAAACAGGCTCCAGGCTCTGAGCCATCAGCCCAGAGCCTGATGCGGGGCTCGAACTCCCGGACCGCGAGATCGTGACCTGGCTGAAGTCGGACGCTTAACCGACTGCGCCACCCAGGCGCCCCAAGAGACGTCAGCTTTAAAACACAGCAGCCTCCAGGAAGTTATTAAAATGCTTATCTCCCAAAGGCTGCACTGGTTCGGGGGGGGGGGGTGGTGTCGAGGCCCAACGGGAAGAGTCTCTGTCAGCTGCTGTTGCTGCCTGTGGCCCCCAAACCCCGTTTTGTCTGCCTCTCCTTGCTCCTGCTTGAGAGACAGGAAGGCTGGTCTCGTTAGGCAGCAGGATCACTGAGCCAGGGTCAGCCAAGCCCTGCTTCAGAACCCAACCCCTCCCCCCCCCCCCCCCCCCCCCCCCCCCGCCCCCTCCTGCCTTTCCCTTTTGTGCCTCTGGGGCTGAATTCCCCACTGCCAAGGACATTTTCTGTTGTATTGCTAATTAAGCAACCTCAAAAATGCCTTTCTGGCCTAGGAGGAAGATCCAACCCATCCATTCTCTGTGTAAATTCTCAGCTTCAGATCAAGTCCCCAAAATAACGGCTTTAAAACTTGAAACCAGACTCCAAGGCATGTTGGGAGCGGGTTTTTTGGACGCAGGGAGCTGGGCCTGTGCGGGGAGCAGGTGTGGTGCCTGAGACCACACTTGGGCCTCGCGTCCCAGGGGGAGGAGCCACCCGAGCAGGACGGCATCCCCCAGCCCCTCTATTGTACAATTTCTTCTGGCTGCCACACGAACCGCCCTTCCACTCGATTTCGGAAGCCACGGTCAGTACTTGAAATAATTAGCGTCTCGTATTTTCTGTGTTTTTAAACTGGAAAGGCTTTAATTATTCAAATTTCGACTCAGCTGCCTCTCACGTTTGCCTATGTGACTATGCCCTGGTCTGATCATCGGGAAGAGTCACGTTTTAGGGTTCCACGTTGTCCTTGGTGGGTTAGGAAATGTGCTGAGTTACAATTTTCGCTGGAAGACGCGTAATTATCCACGTGAATGGGATAATGGAAAATGCGAGTGGAGTTGAAAGGGCGTATTACCACTGCGCGGTCTTTGCCAAGGCCTTTCAGTACATTTGCACAATTGCACGCTTTATCAAATGCTTCATCAATTTACAGGGTATGATTATAAACTCACACCAGTTTTGAATCCAAGGATGCCCCCCCAAACCTCTGGACAGAGGTTCCAGTGGGTACACCTCAGATCTAGATGTTTCTCTTTCTATCATCAATCATGCCACGTTGACGGTTATGAGAGTTGTTTTAAGGCCGGAGCTGGGAATTAAGCCACGAGGTTACTACGCAGGCCCACTTCCTAAAGTAAACCACAATTTATAGGTGTGGGCTGCATTGGCTTTGATATTCTGACACAATTAGGAAACGTAAACAGTTAGAAAAGGAATTGGCCTCCATTCTAGACCAAATGAATCCTGCCTTTAGAATTGAGGCTGTTTTGAGGCAAAGACCCCCAAATTCCCCAAATTGAACAGTAAGGACTGTAGGGTTATTCATTTGCTGAAATTGGTACTCAGCATTCCAAAGGTGGAAACGCTTACTCTCTAGTTTAAACCAAAGAGGGCCCAGTCTCACGTTCTGGTTCCTAATCCCCTAACCTGGTTTTCGCACAAAATGAAGAAAAAGCCAAACGCCCGCATTTTCGTGGTACAGTCAGTGCTCGTTCAGCGTTTTCAAGAGGTAGTTACACTGAGAATGAAAAGCCCACCAGTCCCGCGGCAGAGTCCTTGTGGAAGGGGTGTTGAGTTTAAGGCACGTTGACTAATTCTTTGATAACCCCGACGTGAGCGTGAGCGGGACTGAGTGCTTTGCACTTGGCCAGTAGTATTCCATGGAGCTAACCTTCCATCACGTCCTCGACTAATCACAGAAGGCCTTGGGCTCCCTCCCTGCTCCCTTCCTGGGAACACTCACCCTGGGGCCGCCAGCCGCCATGTTGTGAGGACACTCAAGCTGCCCCAGGGAGAGGTCGGTGCGGTGAGGAGTGGATGCCTCCTGCCCACAGCCAATGAAGAACCAGGAACTCTTCCCAAAGGCCATGCAAATGTGCCATCTTAACAACAGATCCCCCAGCCTTCAGATGGCCTTGATGGCACCCTCGGGAGGGACTCTGAGTCAGACACACACGAAGCCACCTAACCCTGACCTGCAGGCACTGAGGTAACAAACTTTTATCGTTTTAAGCTGCAAAGTTTGGGGTAAGCTGTCAAGAAGCAGCAGATAACTAATACAGAAAGGGAGAAAGGTATCCCTCCTCTCGCCACCCCCGAGTTCACAGGAAAACACGGACGGAGCATGCACAAGGTGTGTGTTGAGTGATATGGGCAGGTCTGGGTTCTTGACGTTTCACTTAATTCAGAGTTTTCTTTCCCTTGGGTGTGCACGTATTACTTACACGTCCATGAACCTTTTCCCTTTTCTACTCATCTGAGAAATCCCCGAGGTTGACAGTGAGAAGCAGAGTCAGAATGCACAGGCACGACAAGGACTGACCCTCAAACACTCCCCACCCCATTTTCCTCGCCACATCTTCCTTCCACTCTTGGCCAAGGTTTTGGGGTTATCCGTGCTGAGGCTTTGGGGGTTTGATGGTGGGGTTCGTGGGGTCTGGAGTTGATGGCCAAGAAAGAATTCTTGAAGATGTCTTTGGTGTATAAGGTGATTTTATTAAAGCCTGGGGACAGGATCCGTGGGCAGAAAGAGCTGCCCTGTAAGTGTGTGGGGGTGGGGGGAGGGTGACTGTTTCATGGAGTCGGGAGATAAAGCCAAGAGGGAGTTTCCAAAGAGACTTGCACAAGCTCAAGGCTTCCTGGAGGCCTGGCTATGGCCAAGCCAAGGTTGTTTTTCCTTCTAGCAAAGGAGTTCCTGGATACACATTTTACTCTGCCGGCCTCAAGAATTCCTCAATGGGCTGCAGGTTATAAGGAAATTTAATTTTGTCTGCCATTTCCTTCGGCCTTTGTTTCCCGCATCACTTACTAAGTCTCAAGTTTAAGGTTGTAACACACTTCAGTCATCCAAAGGCGCCTTGGTGATGGATGAGTTTCAAGTAACTGTCAAATACTTCTATCTATCCTAAAACCCTTTATCGTAATAATGATAGCAACACGTACTTTATATTCTGAGATTCTGATACATGGTGCTGTTGTCAAATACCGAAGAGGTATTATATATAATGTTGATATCATTATACCATTATTTTTTACAATTTTTTAAGTTAAAAAATTAAAATCTAAATTCCTTACATTTTAAATACTTAAAACAATGACGTTTATCATCAAAATACTCTTCTGCTTGTTCTTTTTAGCAATGACCTCAGCAGACTCCCAGCTGATGTAAAAGAACCTGTGTCTTGGGGCGCCTGGGGGGCTCAGTCGGTTAAGCCTCCGACTTCGGCTCAGGTCACGATCTCACGGTTCGTGAGTTCGAGCCCCGCATCGGCCTCTGTGCTGACAGCTCAGAGCCTGGAGCCTGTTTCTGATTCTGTGTCTCTCTCTCTCTCTGACCCTCCCCCGTTCATGCTCTGTCTCTCTCTGTCTCAAAAATAAATAAACATTAAAAAAAAAAATGAACCTGTGTCTGAATTAGCCTCTTTTCGGGTCTAATCTGGCTTTTCTGTGCGGTTTGAGACCCCAGTTGGAAAGATCAGGACCAGTTTGAAACCTCGCTTGGAGAGATCAGCATAGGTTTGTAGGGACAGTTGTCGGTCCCGGGGCTGGGGCCAGCTCGGTGCCCCCCACACAGGTCAGAAGAACACAGGAGCCCAAAGCAAAGCCTTGGTTCTGGCCAGTTTGCCCTGTGCCTGTTGCAAAACAAAATGAGGACCCCCCCCCCCCCAGATGGTTTACTTGTTTTAGGTGACCAATGGAAGACAAATCCTACTCCGGACTCCATAGCAAAATATCAAGAGCTGAGGTGCGTAAGATTCTCTGCCTAAAAATTCATTCTTATTTTCTGCTAGGTGTCTCTTTCAGCCCCAGGAGACCGGAAGCCAAGCGAAAAGCCGTGAGAAGCCATGATCTCCAGCTAGTTCTTCTGCAAGAGGGTCGCAGGTATGGGTGGCAACTCCCTGGCTGAAATCCTCTGATCCTCGCAGATTTTTTTTATTGTTTATTTATTTCTGAGAGAGGGAGAGAGAGAGTGGGGGAGGGGCAGGGAGCGAGGGAGACACAGAATCCGAAGCTGGCTCCGGGCCCCGAGCCGTCAGCACAGAGCCCGACGTGGGGATCGAACCCACGGACTGTGAGATCGCGACCTGAGCCTCAGTCGGACGCTTAAGGAACTGAGCCCCACAGGTGCCCCGCAGAAGGGATGTTTTGACGAATAAATGGGACTGTGTATAGAAAGCACCTGATATTTAGTTCCCTACCTTTGTTTTTTATGCCCCCAGTTTCCATCTTTCTAAATAAGAATTTGTAAGTGGGGGAGATCTAATGCCTGCTGTGAAATTCTATGTAGGTCTTTTGGAGAGAGGAAGCTAATGCACATCTTGGGTCTTGCAGATGTTCTAGAAGGAGCTTCAGCCTGAGGCGAAGGAATGGGACCAGGCTCCCCAAAGGCATCCCAAAGGGCCTGCATGGACTTTATTCCGGGTCCCCCTTACGTCGCCCAGGAAAGGGGGGGACAGACCTCCTGCCACTTCTCCCTAAGCTTATAAATACTGTGTCAACACCAAATGAGTCCCCTCATTCCTATCAGGGGTTTTCCAGGGGCCCGCGGGGCACAGTGTGGACGCAGAGTTGTGTGGACTGATGGCAGGATGAGAATCGTGCTGGGTCACGGGCACAAGGGCTGCAAGGGGGCAGTATCAGAGTCACAGACGACTTGGACCCTGCATCCTCCTAAGGGCTCTGCCCACCTTCCTCTGCTGGGTATCCCCCCCCTCGCTAGCATCCCAGTGACGGCCTTTCCCTCATCCTTTGTCTCCTGGGGCCACCACTCCACTCTCTGTGGCCCATCCTGGTGCTCCTAGGCCGGTGTGACATTGCCCCCTAGGGGACATTTTCAGCACGGTGTCACGTTCCCAGTTGTCTGTGGCAAGAATGCTAAACCTCCTGTCGCGAAGAGGATAGTCCCACAGATAGAAAACCTGCTTCTAACTGTGTGCACAGAACCGAAGCCTGTTTTACCCACAAATGCTAGTTTTCATGCAGTCTTTTTTTTAAGTTTATTTATTCTGAGAGAGAGAGAGAGAGAGAGAGCGTGTGCATGCACAAAGTGGGGAGGGACAGAGACAGAGACAGAGAGAGAATCGCAAGCATGCTCCTTTCTGAGGGTGCCTGACGCTGGGCTCGAACCTACAAACTCCAAGATCATGACCTGAGCAGAAATCAGGAGTAGGATACTCCACTGACCGAGCCACCCAGGCACCCCTCTTCATGCACAGTCTTTTTTTTTTTTTTAATTTCTTTTAATGTTTATTTACTTTTGAGAGAGGAAGAGGGAGACAGAGTGCAAGGCAGGGAGGGGCAGAGAGGGAGACAGAATCCGCAGCAGGCTCCAGGCTCTGAACTGTCAGCACAGAGCCTGACACGGGGCTCGAACCCACGGACCATGAGATCACGACCTGAGCTGAAGTCAGATGCTTCACCGACTGAGCCACCCAGGCACCCCTCTTCATGAACAGTCTTAACGTGCTTCGAATGTCCCCTCGAATCCACAAGCACCCGACGTGAAGGTACGTTGCCGTGCACTTTGTCTGAAACTTCCACTAACTTGCGTTATTCGAGTCACCGTGATGTCTTGCTGTCGGCCCGCAACGCTAATTATTGTAGCTGGTGACCTCACGTGTAATGAGTGGCCAACCAGCAGCAGACCACTCCATGGAATCTTCCAGATTATTGTCCCCAAGCATTCACATACAAAAACACACATTATTTTATTAAATTATTGTAGAAGGTTCCCCAGAGCAGCTGGACCGATGGGATAAATATGAAGCTACACGTGAGAGGAGACTTATAAGGAGTTGGCTCACAGGGTCACGGGGGCTGAGAAGTCCCACGACCTGCCATCTGCAAGCTGGAAATCCGGGCAGGCCAGTCTGAGGGCAGCAGAAGCTGAGAGGAGACGTCCCAGCTCAACGGCGAACCAGAAAAGGGGTGCAAATTCCCCTCTGCCTTTTCTCTTCGGGCCCCCACGAGGCCGGACGAGGCCCCTCACGCTGGGGAGGCCATCTGGGTTACAGACTCACAGACTCAAATGTGGATCTCACCAGAACACCCCGTCCCAGACACAGCCAGGATGGGGTCTACTCGGGGCACCACGGACGGCCAGGTTGACACAAAACAGGAGCCACCACGTTGACTTTCCTTCCTACGAAAGGAAGGCATCAGATTGTTTTTCGCAGCGGCACGCGATCTGCGACTCCATCTCAAGACCGTAAAGGAGGGTCACAAAATATTTGTTGGGGTGGAGCGTGTGGGTCCCATGGAGGTGAAGCTGTGGTCCCCTACCCTCAAGGGCGAGGCCACGTCCGTCAGGCCCCCTTACAGCTCTAACAAGAGTCTATTTCCAATGGCGAGATTTCAGAAAACAGGACAGCAAATTCAGGGATAGGTGGGCGATTTTCTGGGGCCCCCTCGAACCACCCCTCACGGACGGCACCGGATTCCGATCCCACAACACAAACAGCATGTTAATAAGCTGGGCCCAGACTTGTTAAGCCTGAAATAATGGTTCCTTTTGAGCCAAGCACGGGCTCAAGTGCGAGGTTCTCAGGCAGGAGGAAAGGGCTCCCGTCCGTGGGCGTTTGGGTGGAGGGAGGGGCCGATGTGCACCTTCAAGGTCGGCCCTCGCCCGGTCCACGCTGCTGAGGTGGGCAGGCTCGGACAGCAGCATTCGGCCTACGGCCCTGAGGATCTTTTGTTTACTTGTCTCCTCTGATGCATCACGCCGCTCCAATCGGCTCTAGGGAGACTCGTGTTGGATCGGAGCCTCATGCACACACTGACCCGCGGTCTGGAAGCCGCCCAGGCCCTCCCTGCCTCTGCACAGGTGACTGGGGACACAGCAAGGAGGGGCGGTCGGCGCCTCACTCCCCATCAGTGCACGACAGTTACTGGGGGCTCCGGGGAGAGAGATCCCCGTTTTTGTCCCAATGAGCCAGGAAACCACACACGAACTGGAATCTTCAATACGCACCTGGCTGCTTCCAAGGCCCTCCCTGCAGAGCTGAGGGCTCCCCAGCCATCGTGCGCGAGGCCTAACGGGAACCCCGGCCGTTTCTGCTCCAAGACCCAAGGGGGCCACTCGGGACACGGCCTCGTTTGGTTTGGAAAGCCACCTTGAAGTAGCTGTCCGTTGTTGAGGGACAGCACGCGGTTTCTACGCTTTCCTACTCCGGGTTTCCGGCCGAGTTCGTGAAAAACAGGCTCTCACCTGCCGCCCTGGCGGTTTTTCCACGGCGCTTCATGAAATTGCCCGATTTGCGGGAGATCAGACGTGGAGGGAGGACCGGGAGGGAGAGAGACCCCATTGCTGTCCCCTCTGCCGGGCTCCACGCGCCGCCTGGGAGGTGGGGGGCAGGCCTGCTGGGGGAGGCTCCGGTCCCTGACCCCTAGGAGAGGTAAGCCGCTAGCCGTCCTCCCAGGCACCTGCCCGGGGTTAGTGGTTCGCAGACCTCGGCCCTGGGCGTTCTCGTGCTCCTTCTCGAATTTTCCCCGCTCCACAGGGGAGGACCCTGGGCTTCGGAACTGAGCCTGAGAGAAAGCGTGGGCGGGGTGTCAGGCTGAGGGGGTTGGGCGTGTGACCCCGATAGCCGCGTGTGGGTGGCCTCATTCTCCACTCTCCACCCGGCAGGCCAGCCCACGGTACTGCATCTGGCTGACACGGAAAGTGGGCAGGTGAGCCTGTGCTCCTGCTGGCTGGGTCTATCTGGAACCTTCCGAAAGGGAGGGGGGACACTTCTCCTGCCTCCTTCTCTGAATGGGGGGGGGATGGCCTGCGGGGGTGGAAGGGTAGAGGCACTGGAGGACTCCCGCATGACCACAAGGGAGGGGACACCACGGGACCCCAGCATGACTGACAGAAGGTCACTTACTGATGGGGAACCCTGGGTTTTTCTAAGCAAAACCGAACTTTCTTGGACAAGCACTGAGAATGGAGAGTCTACGCGTTGGGGGAGGGAGTCCTGCTCCAAACACGGGCTGTCGCGCCCTCTCCGAGGCTTCCGTTTCCCCTCCGCACGACGGGGAGGGGCAGCGACTCCCTGCTGCGTCCCAGCCAAGGTCACAGGACCTGAACCTCCGGGTGCGGCTTGGCCAACGTCTGACCTCGTAGGGGCCTGATAAATGTTTGTTTCCCTCCTCTTCGTGGCCTCTCCACCTGTCCCATGACCTCAGCGGCCTTTCTCGGAGCCTCGTCCACCCCTGCGTTGGGTCACGTGTGTGAGAGGAAAATCGTCGCACCTGCCCGTGGCTGCGCCCTGCCCTCTGTCCTTTGCGGTGATAGCTCACGTCGCACCTGGGACACGCGGGTCTGTCGACAAACCTCCACCAACTCATGGAAGAGCCTGGGTCCCACCGTTACCGGGGGACGAGCTGCCCCAGGGGGAGCCAGACGGAAATCCCACCGCAACAGCTCGTCATGACGCATCCCCGCCGAGCTCGCATTCAGGCAGGACACGCTGAGCGCGGGCCCCCGGGGGGAAGAGAGCGCGGCCCCGGGGCTGGCGTGCAGCCCGCCCCCGGGGGCCCCGTGTTTTAAAAACTAACTGACTTTGGCCCGGCTTTACGCAGGAACAACTGACAAGCGAAACCTGTCCGTGTAAGGCGTGACGTTGTGACCCAGGGGTGCCTGGGCCACGGCTCCCGCGACCGAGGCGATGAACACATCCATCTGACACACTTACTGAGGATCTGGTCTCCGGGCACGATCAAGTTCACAATACTGTGATCGGCACTCGGTGTGCCGCACCACCGGCCCCCAGAACTTCCTCGTCCTTCACTTGGGAGTCGGGACCCCAGCCCCAGGGCGGGCAGGCACCGTTGCACTGCCTGGGGCCGTCAGCCCATTTCCATCCCCCAGGCGGGTGAGCGTGCGGGTCCGTCTGTCTGTGCGGAGCTTTCCCACCTGCCACGACGCCCCCAGGCTCGTCCCTGCGACGGCGGCACGACTTCCTCCCTTCTCGTGGGGGTGGCCGCACGGTAACCCCCAGACCATGTCCCCGCCTGACAGAGGAAGTACGGACACTCGCCCAGGGTCAGAGCGTCTGGAAGCCCAGAGCCCCCTTTGAGATGGGTGCCGGCAGGTGCCCCACTGCACGCGAGGGGGACTCGGGGACAGGCCAGTGGAGGAAGCCCTTCCACGGAGAACCACCAGGCACATCCAAGTGCCCAGGCTCAGATGCAGAGCGCACCCCTGAAGATGCACACGGGTACGCGTCCACACCGTCTGAACATCGCACACGCTGCGTGGACGTCACACGCACGCTTCTGTGGGATGTACGTCACACACGCGCTTACGCACAACGTCACACGCGCTTATTCGCTACGTAGGCGTCACACACGCACTTACACACAACGTCACACATGCGCTTATTCGCTACGTAGGCGTCACACACACATTTATACCACGTACACGTCACACACACGTACGCTTATTACCACGTATACATCACGCGTACGGGCACCGCACGTACGTCACACACGCATAGCACGTCTCCATCGCGCACACACACCTGTCACCTCACACACACGCCGCGTGTGCATCATGCACACACGTGTGCATCTCCCACGACTCCCTCACTATGCGCCGGCTGTGTGCCGTATGTCACATCGTTGTGGTCACACTCGCCCCGAACGCCTCCTCTCCTGGGTGTGGGGTCCACACCCGCTGCCAGCTGGGATCCGCCCCTTCTCTCGAATAGACATGAACTCCGAACGCCCCGGTCGCGATGAGACAGCGTGCACGGGCTGAGGCGAGGATCTCCCTCCGTAAGCTGGGTCTTGCGAAGGGGACCCCCCTGGTGTCCGGAGGGTGCGCTGGCTGAGCTGGGAGACCGGCTCCCGTCCCCTCCGGCGCGGCGGCCAGACTCCGCCTGAGAGCAGACGCGAGCAGCCAGCAGCGGAAAAGCGGGCGCGTGTAGTCAGTCTGCGTGCACGGGAACCTGCAGAAAGGGACACGAAGCCGTGAAGGAGCGCACGGGCACCGGCTTGTGCACACCAGGGCACGCGCGCCGTCCTGCGCAGGAACGCGGAGCCGCGGGCTCACGCGGGGTCCGCTCTGGCCGGGTGGTGGGGGGGCAGGGCGCCGGGGAGGCGGGCGACAGCGACAGTGGATGGGTTGTTCAGCAGGTCCGTTCGTCCAGGTGCGTTTCGTGTCGGGATTACCGCCGGCAATTGCCGCCTCCTGGACCAGGATGTCCTCTTCCTGGGGGGGGAGGGTCCAGGAAATCTCATCGCTTGCGTTTAGCTAGGACGAGGGAGGGCAGGGAGCCCCCCTGCACCTGCTGCTTCCCTCGAGCGGAACAGTCGGCCTAGTTAGGGGCATGGTTAAGGCGTGTCCTGAACCCCTTCAAGAGTCGGCAAGGATATCAAGAAGCCGAGAGGTGGGTGGGCTTGAGAGACAGAGCCAGCGGTGAAGACGGGGGGAGTGGCCGTCCCCGCACAGCGCGCACTGTCACTTGAGCCCGCAGCCAGCCTGCAGACCGTCGGTCCGTCGCAGGAGGTGTTAACACGCTGGGGGAGAAGCCACAGCCCTCACGCTTAAGCGTCAGCGTGGCGTCACAAGCGGACCCTGCCCAAGGCTCCGCTGTGCGGGCGTCCTTCCCGCCCGCATTCCCACACTCGGCCCGCACCCGAGTCACCCGGAGCGCCCCACCCGAGCTTTGGTTCCCAGGGGACACGATGCTGCCGGCGTGGGGACACATCTCGGGGGCCGCCATCCTCCGTTCCTGCGGGGCAAGCCTCCGCTCACGTGGCGGCCCGGGCGTGGCTCGGAAACCTTCCCGGGGCCAGCGGCCGAGTCCAACAAGCGGGGTGGCCTATCGTCTCCCAGCTCTGGAGGCTGAAATCTGAGCAAGGGTCAGCTGGGCGGCGCTCCTGCAAAGGCCCTGGAGGAGCCCTCTGTTCCGGGCCTTTCTCTCGGCCTCTGGTGGGGCTGCATTCCTTGGCGGTGCTTGGTCCGCACGCGCGTCTCCCTGGTCACCGTCTCCGTCATCACGTGGCTTGTCTGCGCGTGTCTGTGTGTGTCTGTGTGTGCGTCTATGTGTGTGCCTATGTGTGTGCATGTGTGCATGCGCGTGCATGTGGTGTGTGCGTCTGTGTGTGCATCTACATGTGTCTATGTGTGTGCATGCGGTGTGTGCGTCTGTGTGTCTATGTGTGCATGTCTGTGTGTGCACCTGTGTCCGTGTGTCGTCTCCTTTCCTCCCCGTGGTTTGTGCGCTCCGGGGTCCAGGATTCGATTCCCGTCACTGCTGACTCTTTGGGCATCAGAGAAAGATTCCAGGGGCAGTGTGACCTCGTGTCCTTGTTCACACTGGTCCAGGGTCATGTCCTTGTGTGCAGTGACCTCGTGTCCATCCCCGGCCTGGCCACAGGACCAGTTCACGCCCTTCCGCTCCTCCTATCCACCCCTTGCCCGGGGCCCTTGTCTCTCACTCACACATGGAGCACAGGTCGGCATGGAAGCGCCGTTTCCTGTCGCCTCCTGTAGCACGGCCTCGGTGGGACAGTTCCTGTTGCCCCCAAACGCCGCTCTCTCACGGGTCTGCATCCACTAGGGGAAGGTTGAAGCCCAGACTTCAGCAGCAGCTGGGTGGGCACCTTCCGGCACCTTCTCAGCCTTGCTCTGCTTTGTTTCCTCTCCTCTGGCAAAACCGGTGGTGGGGCGGCTGCATGCACACACTAGGGACGTAAGAAAATGCAGCCCTCCACATGCACCCCCGTGTTTTTAGCAGCGCTGTCGACAGTAGCCAAGGTATGGAAAGCGCCCAAACGTCCCTCGATGGATGAATGGATAAAGAAGGTGCGGTCTATACATACAATGGAGTTACTACTCAGCAATCAAAAACAATGAAATCTTGCCTTTGGCAACTACGTGGATGGAACTGGAGCGTATTATGCTACGTGAAATTAGTCAGAGAAAACAAAAATCAGATGACTTCACTCATTTGAGGGCTTTAAGAGACAAAACAGACGAACACAAGGGGAGGGAAACAAAAATAATATAAAAACAGGGAGGGGGACAAAACAGAAGAGACTCATAAATATGGAGAACAAACTGAGGGTTGCTGGAGGGGGTGTGGGAGAGGGGGTGGGCTAAATGGGGGAGGGGCCCTAAGGAATCTACTCCTGAAATCATTGTTGCACTAGATGCTAACTAATTTAGATGTAAATTAAAAAATAAATACATGAAATGCAGCCCTCATGACCCGTGAGAAGCTGCTCCAGGGCTAATACCGTCCGTAAACGTTGGGTCTTGTGAATCTGTGTTGTGCCCAGTCACCTGGTTGTCCTGCTAAACCCCCAGTCTCGGGGGGTCGCCGTTAGGCCGGGTCAGCCCGTCATGCTGCCTCCTCCCCGGACCCTGGGACAGCCACAGGCCCTGGAAGAATCTGGAAGGATCGGTCACTGCGGAGGCGGCTGGCTGCTTCAGGGACATGGGGCTCCGTGGACCTTCTGTCTGTCCATCTGTTTATGACAGTCTGATCTTCCATTTTCCAGAAGATTCTCAAGGCTGCCCCCAAAACGCAGAGCCGTGTCTGGGAAGTGGTGCCCCAGACGTGGACTTTCCTGACACCTGGTGGCCACTGCCTGCCCCCCGACATCACAGGCTCTCTGCCGTCGTACAGTTGTTGCTGAGGAAGACAGATGAGCAGGAGAGAAACCACAGAAGCCCAGCAAGCACGCGAGGGAGTTCGGGACCAGTAACGCAGGGGGTGGTTGGAACCTGGCTTCAGTGACATCTCTGCCGAGAAGCAGTGCATTTGTAGACAAGGGACAAGAGAGGGAAGGGGCCTGGGGATTCCACGCTGGCGCATACACGGGGAGAGGAGGGAAGATGGGGCTGTCTACACAGGGTCTGCGATCCGGGTCCTCCGGTGCCAACTCTGCGCGGAGTCTAGGCTCCTCTCGTGATTAAGAATCACCTTGCCCTTCCTGGTCGGGGGAGGGCAGCGGGTTTCTCTGTGTCCGCCTTTTCTCAGCTGCCTTCAGCTGGGAAAACTCCTACAGCAGGGGCCGTGTGACCCCCGGCAGCTTGCGGGAGGCCAGCTGTGGCCGGCGGGCCGGGGGGTTGGCTCTTTCTGGCTCCCCGCCAGCTGCCGGAGGAGCCACTGCGACATCTGTACGAATGTGGCCAGGTGGCCCACATTTAGTGTGTCCCGAATAGTCAGAGGCAGCGGGCCTGGCTTTGTGGAAGTCACAGAAGTGTGCGGACTGGCCGGACCAGCCGGTTTGCCCTCAGCACCCGCCCCCCAGCAGAGTCGGCCAGGCACTTCCACCCAGAATGACCGGGACAGGCAGCCCTCCCCGAGGTTCGAGGTTCGCAGCCTTGCTTTGGTTCCTGCTCCACTCTGAGCACACGCTGGGCTCTCAGAAGCCGGGGGCGCTGGCATCCCCTTGTGAAGGCGTCTTTCTTTTGATTTGGATCTGAGCTAAATTCTCCGGGGTCAGGGAACAGAGGACAAGGATGGGCTCTAGCAACATTGATGTTGGAGGAATTTAAGAATATTATCAGCTGTAGGGAAGAGAAGAACTTTTCCCTCAAAAGTTAAGGAGTTTCACGAGACTCTCGGAAAGGAGGCCTTTCCCTTACACTACTGAACAATTCTTACTCTGTGTGGGACCATCCAGGGACCACCGGGTGCTGTTTGTTCAGGAACGCCCAGACGGAGGTGGGACTGGCGGCCCCAGGCTGAGACTCTTCCTGAAAATCACCTTTCAGACATAATACGTAGACACAATGCACAGAACACATCGTACTGTTGGGACTTGTGATTCGTTGCCAACGTTCTGTTCTACGTGCGTGACCGTCTTAGGCTGCGGGCTTCCAGGAATCAGAAAACATATTCTCTCCTTGATTCTGCTCTGAATAGGTCCCTAATGATGTGTCCAACACTTACAGCGCGTCTGCAGAAAATATTTGTAGAGTCTGCCTCAGACAAAGGTATTGCCACAGAAACAGCAAGGGGCGAAGCATTTAGTTAGCACCGATTGTGTGCCCACAAGGTGCAGGAGAGAAGCAGGAACCCCGCTGGAGAGTAGCAAGAGAAGTGGGTGAGACAGCACACAACGCCCTGTCCCAGGGGGAGACGCCCAAGCATCCCGGGTGAATCTCAATCTGTGTTTCAGTGGAGTCCAGCTGGGAAGATAAGACTACAAGAAATACCTCAAAGACCCTACCGAGCAACACACAGTTTATCGTGAAGAAGTGTAAAAAACACATGCTCTCAAAGAAGTCTAAGAAAGCAAAGGCCGTCATAAGCTCAAGAAAGCGTTTGCTTTGGATAAAACCCAGTGCCCGTCTCTCTCGGCCCCTGCCATGGCCTTTCCTGGACACCTGCTAGTTTGGGGTCTGAGAACCGAAGCTCACCTTTGAAGCTACAGGAGCATCTGTGCGTGGGGTGTTCAGAAGCAGAGAGCCAGGTCCCAGGATCAGCAGACTCACCTCCTGGCTTGGCCAGCAGCCTCATGGCCCCTGCGTGGCTGCCTTAGGCCAAACGGCACCCTTTCAGACACTTGAGAGGGTAGAGCAGGGGTGGGCACAGATTCTTACTTGTTTCTGAGAATAAAAGCTCTGTGCTGTACAGGGAAAAATGCTAAACACGTTGCCACCGTGTCCTGATGACTGTCTCCACAGAAGGCAGTGGGCGCCCTCACATCTAAATCAGACCGTGCCTTTCAAAGCTTCACTCCCTGTTCTTCAAGTTTCTCATCATCAAAAGACTTCCTGTGCCTAACCAGGCATGGGTGAGCTCCCCTGTTTTGGTCCTGCTGTTTGGAATGACGATTATTCCAGTTAAAGAGATCCGAGAAAGCCTAAGGCAGGCTTAGTTTGGAAGCCTTAAGCAACTCCATTTGTGCGGCACAAAGCTGGGTTCACACTGGCCCCCAGAAGAATGAAGTGCAAGGCCCTGAGCGCCTCGGGACCCGACCTCCCAGACCAGTGTGTGGGGACCCACCCAGGCCTAAGCTTCTCTGCAGCAGGTGGATGGGGTTGGTGGGACCTTCCTGTGCCCAGGGTGAGTCTGGACCCCAAATCCAGAGCTGGAGCTTGCAGGGGGCATGGGTACCAGAGGAAGTAGAGGATGCAGGTACCAGAAGGTCCCCGCTAAGGAGTGGCAGAATATGCCATCCCAAAATGTGTCTCTTTGGCATAAGGATTATTTTGAGCTGATTCTTTTGAGAAATAGCAGACACAGGAGAAGCTCTGAAGCAGAGAAGTTACCCTTTTGTAGGGGACAATTACATTTATAAAGGAAATGTCCATCTGTGAGGGTGTCTCCCTCCTGTACCAGGAAGAGGCGGTGACTCAATCACGAGGGAATCTTGTCAGTGGAGAAGACAACAACCCGACCCTTGTTCACCGTGTTCTTCCTGGTCACTGCCCGTGACTGGTCTCCCCCACCCCTTCTCTTGTCTTTAGCTAGAGATGGTATTTAATTCAGCCTGAGTTCTAAGCCGTTTCTGGGAGTTGCTCATTTTTCCCTGGGTGTCTCCCATAGAAATATACATGTTAATAAACTTACATTTGTTTTTCTTTTGAAACCTGTCTCCTGTCTCAGGGTTTCCAGCTGAGAACTTAGAAGTGTAGAGGAAGAATTATTTCCTCCTCCCCTACGTGACCCAAGGTCAGTGTCAGTCTCATGAAGGAGAGATGGAAATTCAGACTTCTCCTCCTTCCCTTGGGGGGTTTGAATAAACAACTACAGTCGTAAGATGATTTGCACGCTGTAACTGGAAATGTATAAGATTGAGAGCTAGTCATCCCCTCCTTCTCAGCTTACCAAGCATCTGCTGGAGGTAAGGAACCTGATGAGCGATGTGAGGACGTCACTGTTACAAGGTAAACTGGGGCATAATAAACATTTTAAGAGTTCATTTGAGCAAAATTGATTTCAACTGGGCAGCAACAAACCAGAAGTGTTTGGCAGCCCTGCATGGACAGAAGCCTGGCAGAGACTGATACAGAGAAAAGGCAAAATAAGGAAATTACTGATGGGCTGAAGCATAGAGCCTAGTGGCTGTTTCTGACGGGTTGTCCTTACGTTTTCACTCCGTAGCCTGAGACATTTTGGGCTTAGATCTGGCTTTGTTACTTAGGCTGCAGACGTATTAGAGCCTCCTCGTGGCCGCCTTGGTAAACTAAGTTCATTGTTATGTCTGCCTTGTGGTCACAGTCCATCCTCGAGGGGCTGACCGCGATTTTGGCATCAGCGCCGCTCTTGGGCACATCCGAGTTGAGCGACTCTCGTCTTGTTGTGAGACTCGCAGGGTAGGGCGCCAGCTCTGCAGAAAAGCTGTCTTCCCTATCCACCTGGTTTCTTTTACTCGTCGTGCCCGGACCGTGTGATGTCCTGCTGAAGGCTGGGAACTCGCGCTTCGAACCAGCAGAGAACGCGGTGCCTGAGAGACCACAGTGGTGGCCATGATGGAGACAAAGCCAAGAGCCTGTGGTACATGCCTCGGCCAGGCCGCTCTGAACCAGACCAGCTGATATCAAACAAATGGGAGAATGTGCCTGAAGGGGCATCCGCCTGGCTTTACCGAGTGGCTTTTGTCATTTCTTGTGTTTGTCACGACACCAGTGCGTCCGTCCAGGTGCAGCGGGAGGGATGTTCTGTGGTGCACACTGGCTCAGCCAGTAAGTACTCGAAAGCAATCCTATTATCTAAAACCACCTTAGTGAGAAAGCCCCGTGACCTTTGTCGTGCAGCTACGACCTTGGTGGTAGATTCAGCGACTGTTACCAGAGTTAAGGAGAAGTGTCCTCCCTGCGTTAACAGAAAAGTCAAATAGCGAAACGGCCAAAGGAATGATAAAGGCTTCACACTGGAGATGAGGGTCCAGATCTGTGAGGTCAGGACAGTGATCTGCTTCATGGCCTCTCAGGTCCCCAGCCATTGTGAGTTTCCAGAGTCTGAAGGAGCCTCTTCTCACTGAGACATGTGGACCCAAGGTGCGAGGCGCTGGCTGGGCTGCCCTCTGGGGTGTGGTCCATGCAGGGAGGCTGGAGGGCAGTCTCTGCTCCAGCCCGGTGGTATAATCCAAACGTTGTCAGAAACCTGTGTTTGTTAGAGTCTTTCTGTGTCTGTGTGAAAGTGAGGCACTTTGCGAAAGCATCGGAGCAAAGCCATAGCTACAAGTGACAAAAAGACTTTTAGAACGGCCTTGGTTACAGATACGACGACAGCTCATCTGATAAGGAAACCTAGTTATTTCGGAGGCAGTCAACAATTAAGATCATGACTGGACAATGAGGGTACAGACAAATTTCTATGAAGTTCAGGTGATTTCTGGACACCTATGGTGGTGACGCACATCCATTCCCACGTGACCTAGGGAGATGTGTATCCCCTCGTTTGACAGTGCTTGCTTCCCACACTGTTAACATGCCAACGTAAGCCTCCTTAGTTTGACATCTCTTCCGCCAGGGTCCTTCTGGGAAGTCTCAGAGTTCATTTGAGGTCAGGAAGATTCACAGTCTACTTTCTGTAGACAATTGTTTCCTTTCAGCCTTATTATTTCTGGTGGTGTTCATTATAGGTACTGATTCAAAGTTTTAGCCCTTAAAATCCTTCATTTTTTGACCTTGAAGGTCAAGAAAAAGATTGTGGACTCTTGGTTACACTGGCATTCTGTGGATTGGCTACTTTATGAACACATTTCATAGTTTCCAGAAGTAATATGCTTCCTCACAGCAGATATTTCAAATCGACACAAAAAATGTTTACAAATCGGCTCAAATGTCTTCAGCAATTTAATAAGAAGCCCAAAAGTAGATAACCTTCATTGCAGTATTTTATTTTGTTTGGAAAAGATCTGAATATTTAATGAATATCTTAAATTTTAAGGTTTCAAGTTACCAAGAAGATGTTGGAAAATAATTTTTTAAGTTTATTTATTTATTTTGAAAGTGAGGGAGGGTCAGAGAGAGAGAGAGAGGGAGAGAGAGAGAATCCCAAGCAGGCTCCATGCTGTCAGCACAGAGCCCGATGCGGGGCTTGAACTCACAAAGCGTGAGATCATGACCTGAGCGGAAATCGAGAGTCTGACACTTAACTGACGGAGTCTCCCAGGTGCCCCAAGATTCTGGAAAATATTTTTAAGTAGACATATCATAAAACACAATTATTCTTCAAAAGTATATTTATTAACTTTTATTTTACATCTGTTTAATGTACTTGTTTTTAACAATTATAGTTAGATCGTTCACGAAAATTCTATGAGACGTTAAACCAACTCTCCATCGTCTTGTCATTTCTCTTGATGACAAAGTGTGCAAAAGGGGCCATGCAAGCCAATATGGTTCTCATTAAACTCAGGTAGAACAAAAGTTGTGTCATTTGATGCTGATAGCTCTGAACATGCCTATTTTAATTAAACCAACAAAACACAAACTAGCTTTTATTTACCAACAACTATCCTAGATCACATGCACGTGAAAAACATTTGGGTTAGGTTCTGTATTTCTGAAAGAACACTTACTGTTTACAAACACGTAACTTGTTGTTAAGCCAAAGGGGCTCCCGCCTGACAAGGGAGGCTTTGCCCGAACCCGGGGTCCTGGGAAGCAGCCACAATCCCCCCCTTCCGTGTAGCCGAGGCCCCGTGACCCTCTCGTGCACGTGTAGTTATCAGAAGTCAGTCTGTGACTTGAAACTTTAGACTAAGGAGACCTAAAGGCCACTAAGAGAAACTCGGGAACCGCGCAGATGGGACAGTGTGCTGGGAAAGGCGAGGCTTTCACGTGAGGCCAGGGTCCGCGCTCTCTGCCCTAAACTCCAGAAGCCCAGCCCGACCCGCACCCTTCACGAGGCCAGTCGCACACAACAAATGGCACAAAGTGTTTGGCAAACTGGAAAGCACGTGAAGGGAGAGTGACAAGCAGAGAAGCGTCTTCCACGTGGGCAAGAAACCTGCTTTGGGGTCAGGCACAGGCCACGGGCCTCGGTCTGCTGTCCAAAAGCCCACATTGATGGCCAGCTCTCGGACCCTCCATTGTCTTCCTTCACAAATGGTTTTTATTTTTAAAATTCATATTGTTACTCAATATAAGTCTGATACTCAGAACATACCCAAGGGTGTGGTGTCGCATATGTGCCATCCCCTCGACCCCGCGTCTCAGCAAGCTGTCAGTCATTTGTTAGTGTCTTTGAGCTACTTAGGGTCTCCAGGGCCATCTGCTACCTGGGTGGCTTTGGGCAAACTGTAAGTTCAGTAAACTTACACTGCTTCATCGGCTAAGGGGGGAAAACACCTCTACCTTACAGGCTTATCGTGAGAACATCGTTAAATAACATATGCAGATCATCTGGTTAGGCAGCTGCTGTCGGAAAAAATCACCCAGACTTAGCAACGAGACAAAGAAATGATCTATCTGGTTTCCCTTTAGCGGAATCCTGGGATTGTGCCTAAACCCTCCAGGATGCTTCTCCGGGAGAGCGCATCTTTGATCGGTGCTGTTTCACCGCCTTACAGCCCCGGAGGGATAGCAAGTCACTTATTGAAAATGGATAGTAAAGCAAATTATTGCTGTCCATAGTGATGCAAAATAAATTTTGTTCAGTGGAGAGTCAATGGATTTCCTATAGGAAAGATAACCCCAAAGGCTACCTTCCTGCTAGATATTAACTGGTTTTGCATCTACTAGAACATTTATTTCAATGTGCTTGACTATATTTCTGTATGTGTATTTGTGGTATATGTCCACACGCACACACACACACACACACACGTACACAGCGGACCCTTGAACAACGCAGGTTCTGCATGAATCCGCTTACATACAGATTTTTTTCAACAATTACAAGTACCGTAGATATATTTTCTCTTTTTTATGACTTCCTTAATAGTTTCTTTCCTCTGGCGTACTTTATTGTAAGAAAAAGTATTATATTTTGTATACGTGTTCATCGACTGTTTATGTGATCGGCGAGGCTTCTGGTCAACAGAAGGCTACTCATCCAGTTTTTGGATGGTCAAAATTCATACCCAGATTTTCGCCTGGGCAGGGGTCGGTGCCCCAAACCCCGTGTAATTCGAGGGTCAGCTGTACATGCGTTCCATTCATCCAATTCTCTTTGGAACTGGCTTTAATAACTTTCTGGTTTCCTCACTGATTAATGGTTCGGATAAAATCTTTGCTGTGTATCCATTGAAAATTTGCGTGAGAGTCAAATTTGTGTGAGCGTCATGATTCTGCCATTTTGAAAATTAGGCTTCCGCCATGCCCCGTGGGGCAGCACGAGTCATTACAGAGCTCTACACACCCCACGTGGCGAGTGCAGGGCTGCGGGCACTCGTCTGAGCTCAGGCCGCTGGTGGGGGTGTGAGGAGGGGACTGGGCCGCTGGGGAAGTTTGGAAAGTAGAGGTTCTTGGGGCGCGTGGGGCTGGCCCCGCATACTCTCCACAGCTCCGGGCACAGCACCCACGTCCACGCAGCTCCGGGGCACATCTGACGCGAGTCTTAAAGCTGGCGTGGCTGGGAAGGTGACGAGTGGCCCCAGACTTGGGCACCGGGATGGCGGGAAATGACACTGACTTAAATAATCTATCACTGGGAATGACTTCTGGAAGCTGTCCCTGCTGGGCCCTCTTTGGGGGTGAAGCATCTTTCTCCCTGCGTGTCTAGAGTGTGTGAAAAGACGAAGCGGTATGGAGCATTCAAGAAGGTGGCAGGCAGCAGGGGTCTGCCTTCTCAGCCTCCTCGCTGTCTGGAAGGTATCTGGATGGCTCTCGAAGCCAGCATTGGAGCGACTGTGAGCCATGGCCTGAGGACGGGGCAGAAGGAGCCCGGGTCCCCGACAACCCGTGTGCTGCCCCAAGGGAGACCTCCTTTAGCCTAGAGAGGAGGGAACGCTCATGGCCAGGGGGAGCTCCTGGAATTTATGGTCCCTCAGGGCCGAGTCTAACCCTACCTAATGCACCCAAGGGACTCACGCAGGCACGACTGGAATCCGGTCACAAGCTGAGTGACCACGGAAGGTGTCCTTTCCAACGGGAGTGACAATCGCATCTCTGGGGAACAACTGAGATCATCAAACGCTAATTTGGTCCAACCATCCCACTCCCAAAAGGCTGGCTCTGTGCCCACAGTTCCGAAGACGAACCCCTGCGTCGCGGGTCGGGTGACCAGAGCGCGTAGCTGTAACACAGCTCTCAGTCTGACCCTGGCCTGACAATTGATCTCTGGCAGGAAGTCTGCCTGTCCTCAGGCCTGTGCTGATATCATGTCAGGTTCATGTATAGATGCACATCATCCCAGGGAAAATGCCAGCAGGGTTTTGTTAAACGCGATAAATTATACTGTATCAAAATACATTAAAAAAATGGAAGTATTGAGACACCAGCAAGTGCTGACTCAATTAACGTGTGTTCTTTCTCAGGAGGAATGATGTAGCCTGACACCGGAGCGGACACTGTCCCCACCACCACCGGAGCGCATCCCCTGAGGACCTGCCCGGCCCAGGAGGTCACTCCCCGCCACCCCCGCTGGCCACACTCCCCCCAGGACCAGCGGGACAGCCCCAAAGGGCCAGCCCCGAGTCAGGGCCCTGGGTGACCCGAGGCCTTTGCCGCAAGCATTTTGGTGGGAATCCAGCCTTTGTTCGCTGCTGCGCGAGCCCGAGGCGAAAGCAGACCGTGAACGCCCTCACTCTGCCTTCCCGGAGAGCCACCTGCGGAAAAGGCAAAGATTCCTGAAAACTCTATGCTTTTGGCAATGGCTCAGTCTGGATGTGCTTGGCTAGAAGGCGCCCAGTTAGGGCACAGCTGGACAGGGGCGGCCGTCTCCCCCTCCAGGATCCCGAAGGTGCAGAAAACACGTCAACCAGCACCGTCACGGCCAAGTTAGGGCAGGACCCCTCGGAGCCAGTGACCGTGGGGATGGTGTCCCCACACCCAGGTCGGCCGGGCCCCTACACTCACTCCCAGGGCGTGGGCTTGCCCAGGGCACCTGCCGGCAGGACAAGACACGAAGGAGGCGCGGAGGGAGCGTCGGAGGGAGTAGGCATCCCTGGAGGGCAGGGGGCGGTGTCCCTGCTCTGACGGGGCCAGCACACCCTCATGCCGCCTCTGACTCTCCTATTCCCGATCCCTCTTTTCCTTCCCCTCTGCCCTGTCCTGCCTCCTTCCCCGGACTCCTTACAAAACGTCCATCTCACGCTCCGCTTCCTGGGACATCTGGAAAACCCTGAAAATAAGGGCAGTGAGAAGCACCGGTCCCACCAGCTATCAAGGCGCATTGTAAAGCGTCGGTGACATGAACAGTGAGAGGTCACTGCAGAGACGGAACGAGGGACCGACATCCACGCGGGTGTGTGCGTGAGAACGTAACGCCCGACGAAACGGCAGAGCAAACAGCGGAAAACGTGGACTATTCACCGCACATCGTTGAGCCAAAAGGCTAATGGTTTTGAAAAAAAATTAAGTCGGTCCCTGACCCTCCTGCTTTTTCCAACATAAATTCTAGTTGATCCAAGATTCAAATGTTAAAAAAAAAAGACAACGCGTGAGTACAAAAGGAAAAGATAATTTTTAAAAATATGTTTGCTGTGGTTTTCATAAACATGAAAAAATAGACCGTCGCGTGTTTTAATGAATTACAGTTTTAAATTTGTGCACGGCCAAATAGAGCACCAGACAAAAGAAGGGCTACTGGGTTTCTTTATTTTGCCAGGAACATTGACGTGAGGTCTGCCCTCTTAAAAACTACAGAGAATTCCACCCGTATAAACTAAGTCTGCATATGAGCTAAGAGAGTTCTAAAATAGGAGAAGAGACAGAGGAGGATACGTACGCGGGATGGTAACCCTGGCCTCCCGCTTCTTGCTGGTGTTAACAAAGGACAAGTCAGAGCGGTGACAGCCGTGGTCACCGCCTCGTCTTGAGCTGAGCCGCCTCCCCGCCAGCCACACTCAGTGATTCGACCTGTCTCGGGAGCCGTGGACTGTCCCCCTGTCTCACCACCCAGTGCCCTCAGGTTTCAGCTTCGATGCTGCTCTGTGAGGCCCCCCACCCCCACCTAGACACGTCCTTCTAGCCGTCCAGAAGTACCTGCCGGGCCCACGTCTTAGTCTTTCTCGGTGTGAACGCCCATTAATGCACCCATATCTCCTGCCACACGTGAGGGCCAGTGCTTCGAGGACAGTGACGGCTCCCGGCTTTATCTCTGGGTCTTTCCCCAGCTCCCGGCACGTCACAGGTGCCCAGCATGCACACGTCCCATGAACGAATACATGCACTGGGGGAACTAAGTCCGAGAAGCCCCCGCGGATGCAGCCCGGCCAGGGCCCGGGGGTGGGGTGGCCTTTCTGGCACCATCGCCCGTGGGAGCAAGCAGGCAGGATTACACAGCTTGGAGTAGTTGCTGGAAAGTCATGTCTGCGAGCGGGATCCGGTGACCCGGAGAGCCATGGCCTTCCGAGAAGACAAACACGGGGCCTCCGGGGAGCCCCGCCTGAGTTAGAGCGATGGTGCTTCGTGAGCGCGCTGAATGGGACGGGGGTATAGACTGCGCACCCGTGACTGAGAGTTGAAAATCTTAGGAGAAAGGCATGATGTTTGTACGTGACAATTGCCTCCGAGGCAAGGTGATGCTGCAAGAGGTTTACGTTGCGTTTTTAGAGTTTGAAAATGTAAAGCGCTGAGGACTCCCTCCCTCCGGCAGGTGGGTGGTGGATGAAGAAGGAACTGACACAATGAGCTATCCCTCCACGGAGACCCTCAGGTGAACCCAAACAGTGACACTCTAGAAGGGAAGGCGTCCCCGCTGGCCTCACGCAGAAAGGTCGGAGATTGGATTTTTCCCGCAGTCCATGTGTAGGGGAAGCCATCCGGGTGTCGCCTGGCCCTGGGACCACGCGTGCCGTCCCCGGGCGTTCCTGTCGCCGTCTGGCCTCGTGCCGGGTCAGTGCTCCCTGGACACCCCACCACACCCGCGGCTGAATCGGACCAGCGGTGGAAATCGGACTCAGACTGGTCCCAATCAGCCTCTTTCTGTCCTGGAATTTTGCTTTGAGGCTGTTAGAACTGAGACAGCCTTCACTTAGGAGCAGAATTGGAGGGAAAAAAATTTTTTAAGTGAGTTTTCTTGTAAGGAGGTACAGGGATGGCTGGATCAGGCAGCCTGTCCCATGGAGCTTGGCCCTGGCCGTGCCCACCGAAGGGCCCTCACCTTGACCTCGCAAACTCAGCTGCCATCTGGCGGTGCGAGGAACCCTACTCAAAGTGAGCACCAGCCCTGCGCGTTTCCCTCAGTAGACCTGCCCACTCTCTAGAGGCTTCTACTGAAGCTGAGGTCACCACAACTGCCGAGGGAGACATCCAGGGGGCTGCATCAGCAGTAAATCCCTCCCCACTGGAGCCCCCTGTGCGCCATTAGATCAAAAGGCGACAGGTGTCCTCCTGCCCAGGAGTGGGAACAAGCGGACGTGTAGGACAAGACACGGTGGCCGACTTCGTTTTGAATGACAGGCACCCGGGAGCCTCGGCACCAGAGCAGGCCTCCAGCACTTGCTCCCCGGCCTCAAAGAACAATCAGGAAGGTGCTGCGTTAGAGACGGGGGTGGGGAGACAACGCGTCTGGGGGGTCAGGTGGGGCAGTCACACTCCATGAAGTGTGTGTTTTCGCGACGCGATCTGTTTGTGGTGGGGGGACTCCAGGCCCCAAGACGAGACCTGGAAGGGTCCCGGTCTTGCCTGTTAGAAGGGCACTGGGGGGGGGGGTGTCCTGGCCCCCTTGGGAGGAGGGCCTTCTCTTCTGCCAGGTGCTGATCCCCACTAAACAGTGCCCGGTTCACAAGGCTCGTCCGCCATCCAGCCGGCCGCACGCCCACATCTGTGGAGAGGTCTGGGCCACACACCCTCGGGCCGACCCCCTCTGACCCAGCGCACCCCCTTGGCATCCCCTTCCGAGGACACAGGCCTTATGCCCTCAGTTAGAGAAAAGCCTTAACCGTTCCCCTGGGAAGAAAGTTTTCCCCCGCGTGATGTTCGCGTGCGGATGCGAAAGAGGACTGACGCACCGGCCAGTCTTCCCTGAGGATTCGAATGTGAACGCGGGTGTGAGGTCACAGACAAGCAGCGGGCTCGGGAGACGGGTTTGATTCTGGTTCCCGCGGTCCGGCCGCCCCCAGTGTGAGATCAGAGTCGGCAAGGCGGCTGGCTTTGGGGCCGCCTGGGGAGGCGCGGGCCGGCTTCCGCTGAGCCCCTCCCGCAGTGGGGCACCCACACTCAGAGGAGCCCGTCGGTCAGCGGGTGACAAAACGACTCTGTGCTCCCGGCTGGGTCCAGGGAGCCAGGCAGCCTCAGGCGCAGCGGCTCAGCCATGAGCCCCAGGGAGGCAGCCGGGCGGCCAGGTCGGCCTTTCGCACAGGTGCACGAGGGGCCATCCATGAGTGCCTCGGAGGTCATGAGAAAGTGTGGACCGCGGTCTCATCTGTGTCCCTCGCACGAGTCCTCTCCTGGAAGGGGGGATTTTGTAACCGGCGCTGTGCTCCCATCAGGAAAAGTTCAGCGTCGTCAGTGGAAAACAACATCCCCCACAAAGGACAGTGAGGCTGACGGTAAGATCCCCTTGCTTCCCGAGTCCCAGGCAGACGTGTGGACCCGTATAAGAGAGTGAAGGCAGGTGAGGCGGTAGGAGACCCGGCGGGGTTGGGAGTGTGTGTGCAACACATTATCTACGCGATAAACCCAGCCCCGAAATGGGCTCGTGCCCTCGCTTCCTCCTTGCCTACCAGCTAGAAAGGAACAGGGCAAACACTGAGGCCACACGCACACACCTGCAGGGGCCTGTGCACGCACACATACACGTCTATACGCATAAACACACACGCATATACACATATATGTACACATATGCACATGCACACACACACACACAGGCACACATACACACGGATATACACACACAAAGGCAGATACGTACACAGGCACACCCATCCATCTCAACTTTCTTCCGTTAGTAGTGGGTCTGAAAGACAAGAGGCCGGGTATTGGCGACCCCCTCATAACGACGAAAGAGACATTTGAGCTGCTTCTTTGTCGAAAGTGTCGTAAAAGGGAAGAACTTCCAAGACGCCACGTCGGGCATCACTTAGGACGCCAAAGTGTGCTAATTCCCAGATATTTCAACAGTGAGTTGGCTGTTCCAGACACCGGGCCACGTCGGTCGGTGGTTTTATAGAGAATCTCACAGAATGTCGGATCCCTCCCGGGAAAGTTGTAGCCACAAGTCAGATAGTCCCTTACCCTGGTGGAGTCTGCGTTCTAAATCCAAAAATGTTTACTGAACGCCGAGCACGAAACACAGGACAGAGCGCCGGTGAGACGCCAGGACGCCTGGCTGCGGACGGACAGCGGGACGTGGGGCCTCCCAGCCTCCCCTCTGGGCTGCCCTGTGCGGCACAACTCAGCCTCTGCAGACACCAGAGCCGCGAGTGCGGCTGGAGGGACACACACGGACACTTCCAAACCCCGACCACTGTCGACTGCAGCAGGAAAAGCCTTCTCTGTGTGTGCATTTTTATTCATTTTTATTATTTTTTAATGCTTACTTATTTTTGAGAGAAAGAGCTAGCAGGAGCAGGGGAGGAGCAGAGAGTGGGCAGGGGGGTGGGGGACAGAGAGAATCCCAACAGGCTCCTTGCTGTCAACTCAGAGCCCGACTCGGGGCTCGGACTCACCGACTCGGGGCTCGGACTCACCAACTGTGAGATCACGACCTGAGCTGAAAGTAAGAATCGGAGCTTAACGGCCCAAGCCACCCAGGCGCCCCATCTGTGTGTTTATTTTTAAATCGTAAGCCGCGTTTTCTGCCGCAGACCCCGAGAACGGCACCGAGTGCTGCTGAGACAGGGGTCGAGCACGGTAAACACCCGCGGTGTGGACGCAGCGGGGAGGATGCTGTGTGGACGCTGCTTGAAGCATCGGGGCCATGAGCGGAAAGACCCGGACAAGAAACTAGTCCGAAGGCTACGAATGTGACCTTCCTCCCTCGGTCCCCGCTCCCATCCCACTTCACAAAACGGAGCTTAGGCCATGGCCACCGGGAACTCAGTAAAGACCATGCCATCACTCACACGTGGTGTTAGAAAACGCAGACTATCGGCGATGACTTGGAAAGACGCGACCTGGCTCGCAGAACCCACGCATAACCCGTTTTCCCGAGGAAATCCGGTCGCGAGGTGAGGGGCAGGCCCGCGTGGGGTTCGGAAGGTCGGCCGACACAGCAGGTGCGCTGCTGACTCCCGGCCGGCGAAGGACCCTCAGGGAGACATCTGTGTGGAAGGCTCCAGGTTCACACCAGCTGGGCGCCCTGCCTTGGGAACGCGGCACACGGGGCCCCGGTGGCGGGACCCTGGCCCCCAAGGGCCGAGTTGCCCCGCAGGCCGTGCGCTGTGAGCGCAGAGCCCTTGCTCACCTGTGAGTCACGATCCCCCGGTTCCCGGACACGTCATCAGCCTGATTTCTCTGTGCCTCCCCACCGTGTCACGGCCTCTGGTCCCACGGCCCCGCCACAGTCGTGGAGGCGCGGGGAGAGCTTCCTGACTGAGTGGCAGCAGCAGGTGCGTGGCTGCCTCCCAGACGGGGCGGGGGAGGGGGGGGGGACAGCTGATCCTCGGGGGCAGAGAGCAGCGTCCAGCGTGTGGCCACCACGGCGAGCGGGCCTAGCCAGGGGTCTCAGGCCGCAGCACCGCACGTGTCCCCGCGGCCCTGGAGGGAACGTCCGCAGGGAGCCGTGCGCACAGCTGTCGGCCGGGCCGCCTCCAGGGCCTCAAGCGCATGTCCTGCTTCTCTCCGGCTCGTCCCAGACAGGCCGGGCCTCGAGGAGCTGCTGACCCCGTGTGGAAGCAGGTGGGGACGAAGCGGACACGGGCAGCAGGGTGGCGGTGGGGTTCCGCCACGCTTCCGAGGGACGCCCGCGCCTCGTGCAGGGGCGGGGGGTGGCGGTGAGGCTCCGTCTGGAAGCACGGGAAGCTGTGAGCAGGGCTAGCGGTTTCTGGTGGCAGCTACTTGGACAACCTGTTTGCATTGGCTTCGGGGGCCGGGGAGGCGGGAGAACGCCTCAGAGAGGGTGCTGATGAAGTCAGAGGCTAGAAATAATTCTGAGTTTCAGTTTAATGTTCAGGGTTCTTTGTCACAAAACCCTTCCTATAAATATAGTTTCCTTTAAAAATGTTTACTCTCGGGGCGCCTGGGTGGCTCAGTCAGCTGAGCGCCTGACTCTCGATTTCAGCTCAGGTTATGATCCCACATTTCGTGGGGTCGAGCCCCGCGTCAGGCTCTGTGCTGGGCACGGAGTCTGCTTGAGAGTCGCTCTCTGCCCCCCCCCCCCCCGCTCGCACACCCTCATTCCCTTTCTCTAAAAAAAGTAATAACGAAGTAAAAATCTTTATGCTTTTTCAAATTAAATGGTTTTCCTAAAAATGGGGGAACGGTATACAGGTGCATGGGACAGAGGGCACGTTCGCCCCCTACGCCCACACTTGTGCTGTGCAGAGAAGGGTTTGGCCTGAGTCTGCTTGTAGGCTCAATGTATGCGGGTGTGCAACGCGTGTACCTGTGTGTATATTGGTACTCACGTACGCATATGCACATGTGTCCGAGAGGTTTCTTTTTTCTTATTAAATGTCTTCATTTTTCATTGAAGTATAGTCAACACACCGTGTTATATTAGATCCAGTTGTACGAGAGAGTGATTCGACATCCACACACCACACAGTCCTCACCGCCACATCACACGCCAAACCACTGATCCCTTCCCCCACCCCTCCCCGCCGGTGACCAGGGTGTCCTCTGTGCTCAAGCGTCTGTTTTTTGATTCGTCTCTTTCTTCTTTATCCGCTCATTTGTTTTGCTTCTGGGCCCCATGGAGATGACTTTTTCCATTAAAATGGGCTCGTGCTACTTTTGTTCAAAAACCAAGCAATAATGTTCAGTAGAAGGGTTTATAAAATGTTCTCGGCCACACCACGCTCTCATCCGGTCTGCCTTTCCACATCTTGCCGGCAAATCTTTCCCAGAGAGCCAAGCAGTTCCCAGATAAGCAGCAATTTGCAAACAGGTCCTGCGACTTGCCGCAACGAAAACAGGTCTTACGCAAGGGTTTCCGGAGGTACTACTGAATAGAGTCAGTCGTTCGCGCTCCTTGCGACGAAAGGCAAACCAGGAAAACATCCAGCGTTCTCCACGATTCAGGACGCCGTGAGCCACGATAATGACGGGAGCGAAGGAGGCACAGAACTAGGTAAAATCCACACGTGTGACGTTGCTGACTTTGGGGACATAATTCAAACTTTATGGACGTTTGCGTGTTGTGGGATCAAAGGCACAAAATTATCCTTGGAGATTTACCAAGGTAGTTTTACAGCCCCAAAGCTTTGCCTGTGCAGACAAACTAATGGATTGAAAACTACCCAGAACATTCCAGCATGACCACCACTCTGCCGCTCGCCCGGGGATCACGGGCGAAGGTGTATTTGGCCCTTGACTGTCCCAGCTTTCTTAGCTACTCACAGGGCTCCCCAGGACCCTGTTCAAGCAGAAGGTCTCGGGCTCTGCTGGGCTCACAAGACGTGGGGCTGGAACTCTCTGTGGGGGAAGACCCCTCTGGGTGGGCATCGGTGGAGCCGGGCAGCCTCTCTGTCACCCTCATGGAGATGGGGGCGGGGGCTGAGTGTGATCGCCCTCCGCATACGACCCGTCACATGACCTGCTCTACTGGGGGACGGTCTGTACCCCACCTGAACTTGTTTGATTTCTCTGTTTGCTTCGTTGCAAACAAAGCCCTTGTGTTCCGTCAGTGTCCGGATACGATTCTGGGTGCTACGGGCGTATCCGACCCAGGGCAGGCCCAGCAAGTAGCTTGAATGACTGCAGAAGTTGGTGCTGAAGCTTGGGCAGCAGAAGGCCCATCGGAGGGAAAGGGAGCGTGCACGTGAAAAACAAAAGGGGGGTGGGTGCATGTGCATGCACGCGTGTGGGCTAAACCTGGCTCCTCCCTTCCCCTCCCAAATACGAGAGTGTGGGGTGCCTGGGGTCTCAGTCGGTTTGGCGTCCGACTTCAGCTCGGGTCACGATCTCAGGTTCGTGGGTTCGAGCCCCGCGTCGGGCTCTGTGCTGACAGCTTGGAGCCTGGAGCCTGCTTCGGATTCTGTGTCTCCCTCTCTCTCTGTCCCTCCCCCACTCGCACTCTGTCTCTCTGTCTCTCTCTCCTTCAGTTAAAACGAAACATTAAACACAATCTTTAAAAATATATGTCCAAAGACAAGAGGATGGTGTGGGGCGTTTCCCCTCTCAGACTCGTTCCGCGTCGCGACGCTGGCAGGCGCACACACGCGCGCTAAGCGTGGCCCGCCAGCCTTTCTCTCTGGGACAAGGTGACGCTGCTTAGCCTTTCCAGAAGCCGCGGCTCGGGGGCTCTGCAGACTCCTGTGGAAGATGCAGGCTGCGTGGTCAGGCCTCTGAGGCTCAGGAGGAATGAGCGCGAGGGACCCCGGGGGCGGGGAGGACCCAGAATCGCAGCCCGGCTCCGAGGGAACACCGTGAGCATGAACACGGTTGGGAATATTTCAGGTCCTTCTCCGGGCCCTGCTTCTGCTGACTCTGTCCTGAGCAGGGTCTCTGCTCTCTGATAAGGGATGAGGAGCAGGAGGGGCCTCAGCCGAGGGAGGACAGGACCCAGGAGGACCCCGGCCCGCTCCAGAGGACCACCTACCAGCGTGCTCCTCACAGGCACCCGCCTCAGCCACCGGCCAGCCTGCCCCTTCGAGGCTTCAGATGCTTTGAAACCCTGGCTAGGAGATGAAGAGAATGCTTTCTGGAGGCAGAGATCAGAGAGTATAAATTGCTCTTCCAAGAAAAAAAAAAAAAAAAAAAAAAAAAGGAGCCACCAAATACATTTGTTTCCAAAGTATAAGAATTCCGAACTTCAAGCAATAATTTGCTCCCGTCCTTACATACGCATTTTTCATCTTCATTAGATGAAAGTGTAAGTAATGATGACGACAAATTTGAATTTGTATGGTGCTGCTTTTATCAACAAAGGTATCAGGTTTAAATGTCAAGAAAATTGATATTAATTGGCTTCCAGAAGTAATTTCTTTAAAAGAGCCGATCCCTGATTAGACTTCCGAGAATAAAGGCTGTCTTTAGCTTCTTAGCTGGAAGTTTGCTGATCTAAAGTGTGACCTTCTAGGACGCCCCCTGGGAGCATTAGGGGAGCTCAGTGTTAGCCCAACAGTGGCACCTAGTGGCTGGGAAAATCTCCTGCCTGTCAGACCCCATGAGTCTCTAGAACATTCTTTGTCTCAGCGGTGTGCCAGGCACTGAGTCTTTCACCTTAATATCCAGTGAGCGATCCTGAGGATCCAAGCAGATCTACAAAACCATCCTTTTCTCCTCCAAGTGATAAGGTGCTGATGTTAATTTTTTTTTTTTTAATGTTTATTTATTTTTGAGAGAGAGGGAGACACAGAATCCGCGGCAGGCTCCAGGCTCCGAGCTGTCGGCACAGAGCCCGACGCGGGGCTCGAACTCATGAACCGCAAGATCATGACCTGAGCCGAAGTCGGACGCTCATCCGACTGAGCCCCCCGGGTGCCCCCGTTAATTTTAAAGAAAGAGGTGGTTATGGGTATTTTTGACACCCGAAGGCGTCAGCCATTTGAGGCTCACCCCGGGGCCCGGGTTCACAGTTCCAGTTATGCGTTTTGCTAATAATGTTGAAACTGGCTGACAAGTCAAGACAGCTTTCGGGTTTCTGGAATTTCCCATGCTTGTCCCTGCAGGAGTGTGTAAATTAGTGAGCACACACTTCTGAGGCTGGGCCCTCTGCTTACGAGGAACGCACTGTGGCCTCCTCTAAACTTGTCCTCATCACAGGCACGGCCTGGGCACGGTCCTAGTGGACCTCCCTTAGGAGATATTCTGGATGTCGTCACTAGGATGGCAACATAGCTTGTCCCTGACTTCGCTCCCTCTCCCGAGAGCCACTCACGACTATTGGAGAACAACACCAGTGAGAGAATCCCGGAACAGGGGAGTGGGGCCGAGGCACCGCCTGCACCTCAGAGACCAGGCCATCCCGCAGCAACAGGGTAAGAGAGATGACCACACGGCCACACGCTGGCCACTCTGCCCCTCCCCTAGGCCAGCACAGCGCCATGAGGACAGGTCTCCCCCGAGCCTCTGGTTCCTCCAGTGGGAAGAGGGAACCTGGGCTCACAGCTAGGCTGCCTGGCACGTGAGTCATTTTGTGGGAGCCCCTAATCTGATTTCATACCATGGGGAATGCAGGGGAATGTGCAGGGCTCGACCACTGGGAGTGTGACCCACTGGGAGTGTGACTGTCAGGGAGGAGGGGGGCGGGGCTTGCGACGGCACTTGGATCTTGGCAGACCAAGTTCATATTTGCGGTGCCCAAGCAGGGATCCCAGTGAGAGGTTTTGTTCCACAGCAAAACTGCAAAAGTCAGGGGCGCGGTCTGCCCGGCGAACAGGATGGGGTGCAGACCTGCCTGATTCGGATCCTCCGACGAGGATCCTGCCAGCCCTGGAGCCCAGTTCGCCCGTGCCCAGGCAAGGTGCTGAGTCACAGCCCCGCTCACCGTGGAGGCTGCCTTCTAGCTCCGTTTGAGCAGAAGGGCTGGCAACCAGTCCTGGAAGCCGTGCACCCAGTGCTGCTGGAGCCCAGAGGCGGGCGGGCAGAGCTGACGGCCCCCAGAAAAAGCCAGCACTGAATGTGGGGGCTTCCCCGTGCAGCACACGGCAGGGAAATTAATGCACAGCCGAGTCCCAGCCCCTCCAAACCAGACAGCTTGTTTGGGAAACCGAGAGAAACCCGGAATGTCTTTTCCTCTTCCCGTCCGGGCACAGGGGCTGAGACACAGCCCCATCCGCGGTGCAGAGTGTCTTCCAGCCCCGTATAGACAGAAGGGTTGGTGACAACGCCTGGAAGCCATGTGACCCAGCAGTGCTAGAGCAGAGAGAGGGGCAGACAGAGGCGATAGTTCGCAGAGCAAAGCTAGGGGCCCTGTTCTTCCAGGGAGCTTGGGGTACGGGTTGGCTTGAGTTAAGAAACAAAGAACTCTACCAGCTTTAGAACTGTTTCCCCTGTTGTTCCTGGGCATCCCTGCCCATCTAATTCACAGCCCCGCTCATCACTGAAGACAGCTTTCAGCCTGTCAGGCCAGGGAACCTAACCAAAGCACGTGAGAAGCTGAATAGCCCACTCAATAGTCCTACGTACAGCGGCACTTGAACCGAGGGTCCAGCCTGTGACTTCCCCCATCTACAGAGCTAACCGGTGGCCTCACCTGACCAGAGAATTCTGGCCCGATTCAGGCCCCCAGACCATGGGCTGTACAGGTCCTGGTCCTGCAGCCCTGCCAAGGCAGGGAAGCTAATTCACAGCCCCAGCTAGTACTGAATATTACCCAGCCCTGGCCAGCTGGTAAATCTGACCAGAGAGTCCAGCCAGACATGGAGCCCATCCTACAGCCTCACTTGGGTAGGGAAACAAACCAGCAGTCCTATTCAACAGTTCTCAGCCAGTAGCACAACCCCAATTCCCAACCACAGAGCTGGAAAAGCTGTCTTGCCAAAAATAGACCGTAATAGTAGGGCCCATCTGCCCAAGGACATTACCAGCAGACACACCCAGAAACTCAAACTGAACTGACTGGTGAAGAACTCTCCCTGCCAAAGCAAATCTGGAACATCTAGAAGAGCTCAGTTACTCAAATGCACAGATACCACTGCAGTGAATCAAGGATCATGAAAAATCAGGTAAGTATGACACCACCAAAGGAAACCAATAAAGCTCCAATCACTGACTCTAAAGAAATGGAGATCTATGAGCCGTCAGACAGACAATTCAGAATAATCCTAAGGAAGTTTAGTGAAGTGCAAGAACACAGACAGACAACTAAACAAAATTAGGAAAACAATGCACGAACAAAATAAGAAGTTCAACAAGGGATAGCGACCATCGAAGCAAACAAATGAAATCCTGGAGTTGAAAAATTCAATAACTGAGCTGAAGAATTCAACAGAAGAGAAGTTTTTAAGCATAGACTCAGCCACGCAAGATAAAGAATCAGTGACCTGGAGGACAGGACAATGGAAATTATTGTCAGAGGAGCAAAGAGACAAAAGAATGAAAAAGAGTGAAGAAAGCCTGTGGGAATTATACGACACGATAAAAAGAAACAATACTCACATTATGGAAATTCCAGAAGGAGAAGAGAAGGAGAAAGGAACAGAAAGTATATTGAAAGTAACAATGACTGAGAACTCCCCAAACCTGGGGAGAGAAATGGACATCCAGATCCATGAGGTCCAAATAGGTTGAGCCCAATTAGGGCTACACTGAGACAAACTGTAATTAAATTGTCAGCAGTCAAAGACAAAAAAATAAATAAATAAAAATAAAAACGGAAAAACAGGAAACAACAAAATGGCAATAGTAAGTCCTTCCTATCAATAATTATTTTAAACATAAAGGGATTGAATTCTCCAATTAAAAGACATAGAACAGCTGAATGGATAAACAACCAAGATCAAACAATATGCTGTCTAGAAGGGGCTCATGTTAGCCTTAAAGACACTCACAGACTGAGGGTGAAGGAATGGAAAAGACATTTCAAGCAAATGGTAACAACAACAAAGCAAGGGTAGATATATCTATGCTGGACGAAACAGACTTTAAACTAAAAACGGTAACAAAGAGACAAAGAAGATTATTAAATGATGATAAAAGGGTCAATACATCAAAGAGATATAACAATTATAAATATTTCTGTACTCAACATTCGATCCCTAAATATATACAGGAAAAACTAGCAGAGGTAAAAGAATAAATCAGTAAGAATACAATAATAGTTAAGGACTTTACTACCCCATTCTCAACAGTGGAGAGATCATGCAGAGAATCAATATGGAAACAACAGATTTGAGCAACACTGTAGACCAAATGGCCCTAATAGACATGTACAGAGCATTGTAATACACATTCATTTCAGGTACACGTGGGCCATTTTTAGAATAAACTATATGTTAGACCATGAAACAAGTCTTAGCAAATTCTAAATGATTGAAATTATATCAAGTATCTTCTCTGACCACAATGTCATGAACCCAGAAATCAATAACAGAAGGAAAACTGGAAAATTTATAAACACATGAAAATTAAACAACACTCCCCTGAACAACTAATGGTCAAAGAAGAAATTAAAGGAGAAATAAAAAAGGTTTTTGAGAAAAACAAAAATGGAAACATAATGTATCAGAACTTGGGAGGTGCAGGAAAAACAGTTCTAAGAGGGAAGTTTATCGCAATAAATTCCTATATTAAGAAGCAAAAAATATCCCAAATAAACAACTGAACTTTATGCCTTAAGGAAAAAGTGAACACAAAGTTAGAAGAAGAAAGGAAATAATAAAGATTAGAGCAGAAATAAATGAAATAAAGAAAGAAAAACAATAGAAAAGATTAGCTAAAGTAAGACTTGGTTCTTTGAAATGATAAAATTTACAAATCCTTACCTAACCAAAAACAAAAGAGAAAGGACCCAAATCAACTAAATTATAAATGAAAAAGGAAACTTTAGAGTGGATACCACATAGATTCAAAGGACCATAAGAGGCTATGAGGAGAAACTATATGCCAACAAACTGGACAACCTAGAAAAAAATGGAAAAAATTTTAGAAACATATAACTACCAAGACTAAATAAGGAAGAAATAAAAAATATGAATAGACAAATTTCTAGGAAGGAGATTGACAAAGTAATAAAAAATCTCCCAGGCGCCTGGGTGGCGCGGTCGGTTAAGCGTCCGACTTCAGCCAGGTCACGATCTCGTGGTCCGTGGGTTCGAGCCCCGCGTCGGGCTCTGGGCTGATGGCTCAGAGCCTGGAGCCTGTTTCCAGTTCTGTGTCTCCCTCTCTCTCTGCCCCTCCCCTGTTCATGCTCTGTCTCTCTCTGTCCCAAAAATAAATAAATGTTGAAAAAAAAAAAAATCTCCCAATGAAGAAAAGCCCAGGACCACTGGCTTTATCAGTGAATTTTACCAAACATTTAAAGAAGAATTAACACTAATTCTTCTCAAGCTCTTCCAAAAAATTGAAGAGGGGAGGATGTTCCTAAACTCATTTTATGATGTCAGCATTATCCTGATACCAAATTCAAAAAGGATGCTACCAGAAAAACAAACAAACAAAAGGCCTACAGGTCAATATCCCTGATGAATATTGATGCAAAATTCTCAATAAAATACTAGCAAGCCAAATTCAGCAGCACACTAAAAGGACTGTCCACCATGATCAAAAGGGATTTACCTCTTGAAATGTGAGGATAATTTGACATATAAAAATCAATCATTGTGATACATCACATTAATAGAATGAAAGAAAAGAATCATATAATCATTTTGGGGCACCTGGGTGGCTCGGTAGGTTGAGCGTCCGACTTCGGCTCAGGTCATGATTTCACAGTTTGTGAGTTCAAGCCCTGCGTCGGGCTCTGTGCTGACAGCTCAGAGCCTGGAGACTGCTTCAGATTCTGTGTCTCCCTCTATCTGCCCCTCCCCCTACTCGTGCTCTGTCTCTCTCCTTCAAAAATAAATTTTAAAAAAACATAAAAAAAATTTAAAAAAAGAATCATATAATCATTTCAATAGAGGCAGAAAAAGCATTTGGCAAAATTCAACATTTTTTTCTCAATAAAAACTCTTAACAAACTAGGTATAGAAAGAACATATCTTAACATCATAAAGACCATATATAACAAGCCCATAACTAACATCATGCTCAATGGTGAAAGTTTGAAAACTTTTCCTCTAAGATCAAGAAGACAACAGTGCCCGCTCTCACCACTTCTATTCAACATAATATAGAAGTCCTAGCTAGAGCAATCAGGCAAGAAAAAGAAATAAAGGGGATCATAATTAAAAGGGAAGAAGTAAAATTGTCTCTATTTGCAAATGACATTATTTTATATAGAGAAAATCCTAAAGATTCAACCAAAAAAACCATTAGATCTAATCAATGAATTCAGTAAAGTTGCAGAATACAAAATCAGCATATGAAAATCAGTAGTGTTTCTATACACCAAGAACAAATGTTCACAAAAGGAAATAAGTGAAATTTATCCCACTTGTAAGTGGGATAGCATAAAAAACAAAATACTTAAGAACAAATTTAAGGAGGTGAAAGATCTGTACTCTGAAAACTATAAGACATTGATGAAAGACATTAAAGAAGACACAAATAAATGGAAAAGTATCCCATGTTCATGGATTAGAAGAATTAATATTGTTAAAATGCTAACACTACCATAAGCCTTCTATAGATTTAAGGCAATCCCTATCAAGATTCCAATGGCATTTTTTACAGAGGTGGAAAAAACCTCCCAAAATTTATATGGAACCACAAAAGGCCCCAAATAGCCAAATAAATCCTAAGAACAATGCAGAAAACATCACTCCCTGACTGGAAGCTGTACTATAAAGCACTAGTCATCAAAAGAGTAAGGTACTGGCATAAAAACAGGTGAATACACCAATGGAACAGAAATGGAAGCCCAGAAATAAACCCCAGCATTATACAGTTAACCAATGGTTGACAAGGGAGCCAAGAATACTCAACGGAGAAAAGAAGACAGTCTTCTCAATAAATGGTGCTGGAATAATTGGATATTCACATGGAAAAGAATGAAACTGGGCCCATATCTTACTCCACCCAGAATTAACTCAACATGGTTAAAGACTTAAATATTAAGACCTGCTGTCATGAAACGCCTAGAAGAAAACTTAGCAATAAATCTCCTTGACATGACTCTAGGTGGTAATGTCTGGATGCGACACCTACAGCACAGGCAACAAAATGAAAAATAAACAAGCGGGACTTCATCAAACAAAAAGCTTCTGCTCAGCTGAAGAAACCACCAACAAAGTGAAAAGACAACCTATGGAATGGGAAAAGTATTTGCAACCCATGTATCTGATAAGGGGCTAATATCCAAAATACATAAAGAATGCACAAAACTCAATAGCAAGAAAGGACAAAAGACAAATAAACAGCCCAATCAAAAAATGGGCAAAGGACCTGATAGCCACTTCTCCAAAGAAGATCTACAAAAAGACAACAGGTACGTGAATAAATACACACGTCTCGAATCATTAGAAAATGTGAATCAAAACCGCAATGAGATGTCACCTGACACCCGTTAGGATAGTTAAAATTAACAACACTGGAAACAAGGGTTGGCGAGGATTCAGAGAAAGGGGAACCCTCATGCATTGGTGGGAATGCAGACTGGCGCAGCCGCTCTGGAAAACAGTATGGAGGTTCCTCAAAAATTAAAACTAGAATTGGGGCACCTGGGTGGCTCAGTTGGTTAAGCGTCTGACTTTGACTCAGGTCATGATCTCACAGTCTGTGTGTTCAAGACCCATGTCAGGCTCTGTGCTGACAGCTCAGAGCCTGGAGCCTGCTTTGGATTCTGTGTCTCCCTCTCTCTGCCCCTCCCCCTGCTCTCTCTCTCTTTCTCTCTCTTTCAAAAATAAATAAACGTTAAAAAAATTTTTTTAAATACTTTGGCCCTTAGATCTTACAATCATGTTAACTATTTTTCAGAAGTTGAGCTATGTGTCTTGAAACTCACATCTATACTCTGTTCTTTAAGACAAGTACATCCAGGGGCGCTTTGGTGGCTCAGTCGGTTGGGCGTCCGACTTCGGCTCAGGTCATGATCTCACGGTCCGTGAGTTCGAGCCCCGCGTCGGGCTCTGTGCTGACAGCTCAGAGCCTGGAACCTGCTTCGGATTCTGTGTCTCTCTCTCTCTGACCCTCCCCCGTTCATGCTCTGTCTCTGTCTCAAAAATAAGCAAACATTAAAAAAAAATTTTAAAAAAAAGACAAGTACATCCATATTCTGCACCATTGACAATTTCTTTCAATGTGAAAGGTACCATTATATACATATATCTATATGTATATAATGTAATCATATTATACATGTATTACATTATATAATATATATAACGTGAAAATCAATACTTTAAAGATTATATCTGCTAGAAGTTAATAGGGGCAAAGTTCAAGTACAAGCTGATAGAAGTCCGATCTTTTGCCCCGTTACTGTGGATTGTAGTTACTGTGGATTGCAGAGAAGGTGAATACATAGCAGCGTCCCTAGTGTTTCACGGTGTCGGTGATAACCAAGCTCATGAACTCCCAGCAGCCTTAATGACCTAGGTGCCTCTAACTCCGACGAGAGGCAGAATGTGACTTCTTGGTACAGACCGCTTTTCCTGTGCCCCCGTTGGTTTCTTTTAGGGAACTACGAACCTACGTGTCCACTGATGGTTGACGTCTTTAATCAGGATGATGGAAAGCAGCCTGAAGAATGTTCTTGTGCTTTCGTTTGGATTTCTGCTTCTCTTTACGGCCTACGGAGGTCTGCAGAGTCTGCAGGTAAGCGAGGACACTTCTGAACAAACGTCCATCTCTTGGCCTCTAAGAATCCGCAGGGTCACAGAAGACAAGGAATGTAGGATTTCTTGTTAACCGATTCACTCCCAAATCCTCTCAAACAGTGGTTTTTATGTGCTTACAAATGTGCAGCCCCACCCTCTCCAACAGGATTGCACCACAGGGAGTGTGTGTTTGACCCTTGGACAAGGACTGTGGGTCTTGGGCTCGTGATGTGATTTGCCTTTGACACAGTTAGAAAGAGAGAGGCACACGGGAGCGGCGGGGTGGCTTAGTCGGTTGAGCAACCAACGTCAGTTCAGGTCATGATCTCACGGTTCGTGAGTTCGAGCCCCGCATCGGGCTCCGTGCTGACAGCTCAGACCCCGCTTCAGATCCTCTGTCCTCTCTCTCTACCCCTCCCCCGCTCGTTCTCGTTCTCTCAAACATAAGTAAAACACTCAAAAAAAAAAAAAAAAGAGGGAGAGTCACAGGATGACTCATTGTGGATTCTGTGCCTTCGTGCCTTTGGCTTTGTGGTTGGGGTAGTAACATGAATTTATCCTATTTTGCTAGACCATAGAGATTCCAAGCTTCTTTTTTTTTTTAATTTTTTTAATGTTTATTTATTTTTGAGAGAGACAGAGCATGAGCATGAGCATGAGCAGTGGAAGGGCAGAGAGAGAGGGAGACACAGAATCCAAAGCAGACTCCGGCCCCTGTCAGCCTGACACGGGGCATGAGCCCACAAACCGCAAGATCATGACCTGAGCCGAAGTCGGACACTTAACCTACTGAGCCACCCAGGCGCCCGGAGATTCCAAGCTTCTTTAAGCAAAACAGTGAACTAGGACAAAGTTGTCTCCATAGCTTTGACCCCAACCCCCATGGTACTCTCTCCTCCTCAAGCCTCTAAAAGGCTGTAACAAGAGTCACAGTTGCCTAAAAGTAGATTGGCTGTATCTTCCCCAGGTAGTTACTTGTTGTTGTTGTTGTTGTTGTTGTTGTTGTTTCCTTTTTAAAGTTTATTGGAAGGAGCGTGTAGGTTTCATGAGCAGTAGAAAAGTGTCAGATGGTTTCCCTCTCTTCTCTTCCTCATTTCCTGTCGTCTGTTTCTCTCAGTAACTAGCTCCTTTCTCTTGTTTTTCCAGCTTCTGCTCCATAATGATTTTTGGCTCTGATGTAGGAGACCTGTTTTTGTTTCTGTTTCAAATCCGAGTTAGTTAACATACATACACAGTGTAGGGTTGGTTTTGGGAGTAGAACCCAGCGATTCATCCCTTGCATACAACACCCAGTGCTCATCCCAGCAGGTGTCATCCCAGCAGGTGTCATCCCAGCAGGTGTCATCCCAGCAGGTGTCCTCCTCGATGCCCATCCCCCAGCCCCTCCCCCCTCCCCTCCAGCAACCCTCAGTTTGCTCTCCGTATTTAAGAGTCTCTCATGGTTTGCCTCCTTCTCTTTCTTATCTTGTCTTTCCTTCCCTTCCCCTGCGTTCATCTGTTTTGTTTCTTAAATTCCTACATATGAGTGAAGTCATATGGTGTTTGTCTTTCTCTGACTGACTTATTGTACTTAGTGTAACACACTCTAGTTCCATCCACGTTGTTGCAAACGGCAAGATTTCATCCTTTTTGATTACCGAGTAATATTCCATTGTGTATATGTTGTCTTTATCCATTCATCACTTGATGGACGTTTGGGCTCTTTCCATACTTTGGCTATTGTCGATAGCGTTGCTATAAGCATTGGGGTGCATGTGTCGCTTCGAGTCAGCACTCCTGTATCTTTTGGATACATACCTAGTAGTGCAGTTGCTGGGTCGTAGGGTAGTTCTATTTTTAATGTTTTCAGGAACCTCCACACTGTTTTCCAGAGCGGCCACACCCGTGTGCATTCCCACCAGCAGTGCAAAAGGGTTCCCGTTTCTCCGCATCCTCGCCAGCATCTGTTGTTGCCTGAGTTGTTAATGTTAGCCACTCTGACAGGGGTGAGGTGGTATCTCGTCGTGGTTTTGATTTGTATTTCCGTGTCGATGAGTGATGTTGAGCATCTTTTCATGTGTCGCTTGGCCAACCGGATGTCTTCTTTGGAGAAGTGTCTTTTCACGTCTTCTGCCCATTTCTTCACTGGATTATTTGTTTTCTGGATGTTGAGTTTGACTAGTTCTTTATAGATTTTTGTATATTAACCCTTTATCCGATACGTCATTTACAAATATCTTCTATTTTATTTTAAGAGAGAGAAGGAAAGAGAGAGAGAGAGAGGGAGCAGGGAAGGGGCAGAGCGAGAGGGAGAGAGAGAGAGAATCCCAAGCAGGCTCTGTGCTGTCAGCACAAAGCTAGATGTGGACTCAGTCCCGTGAATCATGAGATCATGACCTGAGCTGAGATCAAGAGTTGGACACTCGACTGGCTGAGCCACCCAGAGGCCCAGTTGCTTGTGTTTGGAAGTGTACTTAACACAGGGGCCACAACCCAGAGAGAGCAGGTGGCCCCCACCCCCCGCACACCCAGGCCCACCCCAGTCCGCCTGGGGTCTTGGGAGTAGAAGCACCCACGATCATGGCTGAGGTGCCCTCTTCCTTGGAAGACATCAGAGGACCAGACCTCCAGCTCTGTGCACCATCCCGCCACCCACTTCCCCCACCCTCTGTCCCAGCCCGAACCACCTTATCTCCTCCTTTGCTGGTCCAGAATATGTAAACATGGTTTAACTGAGATAACTGTCTCCATTGGTCAGGACTGGCTTAAGCAAAGGAATTCAATGACATGGACAGAAGTGACCTGAGGCATGACTGCATCCCCGCGATGCTGGAAGCACCTGTCTGTCCCTGTCATTTCCTTGGGCTTTCAACTGGCAGGCTTCATTCCCAATCCCCAGGGTCCCAGCCCTGATCTGGACTCACCCCAGGACCCAGGCACGCGTCTCCACAGCCTTCCCCCTGCAGCAGCTGCAGCCTTCACACCCCTGTGGCTACTGATCTGCTAGTCCTTCACATCTCCACTCGGATGTCACCTCTTTCCCTTCCTTGCTCCCTGGAGCTGAAGTCTGGGTGGGGTGCTCAAAGGTGCTGAGGCAGACGCCTGTGATCGTGTGATACCAGGACCACAGCCACCGCTCCATGACCGAGTCCCCCTGACCAAGACGGGCCAGACACGCAGGGGGCAAACTATGGATAGTTCTGTGAATGAGAGTCATCGGTGCGTGCTAATCTCCAGCTGAACTCTCTTCTCAGGCTCTCTATGGGCTTAAAGATCCGACCCTACTCCCCAGTACTGAGCTGGGACCTATCTTGGCAGGCTGCCCAGCATCATCTCCCAGAAGAGCTTGACGGCTCTGGCCATTGTGCAATGTTCCGTGCTGCCTCTCCGCCCAGGATGTGGCCCGTGAAAACGCATCCCCACATCTCCTGCCCTCGGCACCTCCCACCCTTCCCCAGGTTCCCCCTCATCCTCCAGATCTCATTTGGTCTTCACTCCTTCTAGAAAGTCTTCCTGACCCCACTGGGCTGGCCCGAGTTTCCCTTGCAGGACTCACTCCCCACTGCAATAGACTGTTTGCTGCTGTTAATGATTCCTCTTGGCTCCTGTCCACTGTGCACTCCTGGAGGGCAGCGGCTGCTGAAATTTCCTTTTTTTCCACTAGAGCAGGTGCATACAGCCTCTGCGGGTAAGCGTTTAAGACTCTATTTGTTGCATGAGCTGAGTGAATGTCCCAATTGTTTATGCAGGCAGATCTTGCACAATTCGAGCTCAACATGCACACGTACTTATGTTCACACGTGTATTTGCCGACTGGCTCTCCTAACACAGGCAAACACAGGTGTTTGAACGTGGCCATTCACGTAGAAAAGAAATTTGCTTTTAAAATTCCACTTCGGCTTCTGGCATCCGTCTTCCTTTTCGGTGGTTTGCAGTCAAATCCGATTACAAGTGCCTTATGCACTTCGCTGGCTCGCGGCGGTGCTGTGGGCGGAAGGAGTCCCAACGCAGAGAGACGCCTCGCGCCTCTCACTCACACCCAAGGAGGCGAGCCCAGTCAGACAGGAGGAGTTAACGCGCATGTATGAAGGAAACAAAGCCTCAGGCTCATCCAGCTCTCTCGCTCCGCACTCCTAGCAGCCAGAGTCATAAATGGAAATTTCCAGCTAACCCCCACGGCAGAACAGAGTGCTCAATTTCCACCTTCCAACCAGATGTCAGAATTCTCTTGGGACTAGCTGTTTTTATCATCCGTTTTAATTCATCCGCAAATACCCGTTTAAGTACCTGCTTTGGGGTAGGCATCGGGAGAGATTTGGAAGAAGCAGAACATTTCCCTGCGTTCGAAGGTATCGTTGTCAGCTGGGGTGACATCGTGGGTCAGCATGTGGTGTGTGCTAGAGGTCAGGCAAAATTCCAACAGCAGATCAGAGCACAGGTCTCCGTGGATGACGTTACCCAGGAGCCCTCAGACACCCCTGATCTGCGCTGGAACGATGGGCACCCTCTGGAAAGCGAGGACAAGGAAGGTGGGAGCACATCGGGGGCCGGGCGGCAAAGGAAGCGGGAATCCTGGACCGGTGGACACAAGGCAGAGTAAGAAGACAGCCCGAGGGTTTGGGATTCCGGGGGGCAGACCGGCAGTGAGGGAATGTCAGAGAGCAGTACCTGGCCGCGTGGTACAGGGTCCCTCGCCACAACACGTCTTGCAGGGGCGACCAGGCAGGAAGGGATGTTAGAAACCAGGCATTAGAGTGCCAGCTTCCAGATCATCTGGGCACCCCACTGTGCGTGGCAGTCTGCGAGCAGACGTGTCCCCTTCTTTGTCTCTTCCATGAAGACAGTAACTCTGTTTCCTCAGCTTAAAGGGGAGAAATACAAAGCTCACCTAGAGATAAAAACGGATTCACAGAAGGCGTGTGGCCATCTGCCCCAGAGCGACCCCAGCACCGGGCCTCAGGCTTTCCCTCTCCCCAGGATCTAGCAGCAGCTGACTCATGGTTTGGACTGTGCTTCCTCCCAGGCCTCACCTGTCAGCTGGGGGGGGAGCACCTATCATCTGGGAGGGGAGCACCTGTCAGCTGGAGGGGAGCACCTGTCAGCTGGAAGGGGAGCACCTGTCAGCTGGGAAGGAAGCACCTGTCAGCTGGAGGGGAGCACCTATCAACTGGGAGTGGAGCACCTGTCAGCTGGAGGGGAGCACCTATCAACTGGGAGTGGAGCACCTGTCAGCTGGAGGGGAGCACCTATCAACTGGGAGTGGAGCATCTGTCAGCAGGAGGGGAGCACCTATCATCTGGGAGGGGAGAACCTGTCAGCTGGAGGGGAGCACCTGTCAGCTGGGAAGGGAGCATCTGTCAGCTGGAGGGGAGCACCTGTCAGCTGGAGGGGAGCACCTCTCAGCTGGGAGGGGAGCACCTGCCAGCAGGAGGGGAGCATCTATCATCTGGGAGGGGAGCATCTGTCAGCTGGAGGGGAGTACCCGTCAGCTGGAGGGGAGCACCTGTCAGCTGCAGGGGAGCACCCGTCAGCTGGAGGGGAGCACCTGCAGCTGGGAGGGGGCACCTCCTCAGAGTAGCCTGTTGCTCGTGGCCTCAGGGACCTAGTGGTGACCCAGAGCTCTGTCCCCTTGGCTACTGGCCCCTCTGACCAGGGCTGGGTTTGTCCCCACAGAGCAGCCTGTATGGCGAGGAAGGGCTGGGGGTGACGGCGCTCAGCACGCTGTACGGCGGGATGCTCCTGTCCTCCATGTTCCTCCCACCGCTCCTGATTAAGAGGTTCGGCTGCAAGTGGACCATCGTCATCTCCATGTGCTGCTACGTGGCCTTCTCCCTGGGCAACTTCTACGCCAGCTGGTACAGCCCACACGGCTCGCGCCCGGGTCTGGCTCAGGACGCAGGTTCCTGCTCAGGAGCACTGAGCTGGAGCCCGCTTGAGGGCTCCCCGCTGCTTTCACTTTAAAATGAGTGCCGTTTCCGGGAATTTCTGTCTGCTGCTGGGACAGGACAGGCTTTCTTCCCCTTTTTTCCCGCCAAGATGTCTCCGTCCCTTTTGCTGGGCCCATCTCCTCCCCTGCTTCCCAGCCCTGACCTTCCCTCACGTCTTTCACGGGCCTTGACTTTCCCTGTCTGCACCAGGGGCACTTTTGTGGCCCCAATGATGAGAGCTAGACCTTGACGAACACGTCGAGGGTGAATTTCAGGAGACTTAGCAGAAGGTGACCCGAGGACCCAACACCGTGGCCTCACCCCATCACAGAGAGTGGACACGTCAGGGTGCAGGGCCCCAGCCTGAGACCTACCTCCTCCCTGATGGAGAGGCGTCCTCTGGGACCAAGCTCCAAGGGCACCGGCCCCACAATCTTATTCCGAGGAACACACCTATCAAACATCCCTTGGAGGGACACCTGTTGTCACCTAGGACATGATGATTACGGTGATTTCACGTTCTTCTTTTTCTTATTGCCATGGAGTTTTCACACAGAGTCCTCAATGAAGAAGGTAAACCAATCACTCAATCGATCGATCAACGTTTCGAAAAATAAATAAATCGTTTTAAACATAAAGCTGTTAGAAATACTCAAAAACCACCCAGCCTTATTTGTAATCCCAGCTCATTGGTGGTTGCTTGCAAACACAAAGAAAACTCACTGGCAATGAATTTGTCTCTTGCAAACTAACCAGAACCAGAAAAGGCACCGAGTTGGGTCCTTTATCTGGGTCTTGTGGTGAAGCCATCAGTCTAACCAATCCATAAACATGACAAGGCTTACGACGGGCTAGGCATGGAGTTTCCTTCTCCGCAAAGGTAGGGAAGATTGGAGGGGGGAAGGTACTGTCTGTCTGTGTTTTATTTTACAGGTTCACCTTGGTTCCGACCTCCATACTGCTGGGTCTGGGAGCAGCTCCGCTGTGGTCTGCTCAGGGCACGTACCTCACCATCATGGGAAACACACAAGCAGAGAAGGCAGGGAAAGTTGGCAGAGACATGGTGAACCAGTATTTCGGCACCTTCTTTCTCATCTTCCAGTCGTCCGGGGTGTGGGGCAACCTGATCTCATCTCTGGTGTTTGGCCAGACACCCAGTCAAGGTAAAAGGAAACGGGGCTCCGTGATGACCCCCGAGAGGGCCCCCCATCCTATTCACACGTGTCTTTATTCCACAACTGGAGCAGGTGAATCACCTAAAGATGTGGTTCTCAACTGCCTGTGCCCAGCCTTCCCTGGTCCCCATCTGTTCCCTGGGGGAGTCTGGGCGGGTCTGTCTTGTCCACAAGTGCCCTGGCCATTCTGACCCTGCCCTCTGTGGGCAGGGGGAGCCCCCCAGAGTAGTGTCCTGGGAGAACAGAGGGCCACTGCCAGTGGACCTTGGGTTCCTGGAGTCATCACTATCCTTTTAGACTAAGAACAGGCTCGACTGATTTATTGTCCCACTGAATTGATCCACTATCCAGTGTCTTAAATGCTCCACAAACGACCTGTTGTCCCATAACCGATTTGAACATTTGACGGCTGATGTCTTAACCCATGTTTTCATCTGGACGTAAAGTGTGGATCTGTTTTATGCCTGCGCCCTCTGACATCTGAAGATTTAAACCAAGGACAGAGGGAAATAAATCTCTTCAATTCTTACAGGAAACCTTTATCGATGGGGGTGGGCAGAGGTCCTGACTCCTGACTGCTATCTGGATTATTTCTGTCTCTTTGTCTTGGACCTGCATCCTGCCATCCCCTATGAAGTCCTGCCTTTGGGGGACTCCCAAATCCCCCTGCCCCTATTCCTCATGTGATGCCATCACTTGCTAAGTGCATGGAGAAGGGAAACCAGCAGGTCATAGACACCCGTTTTTACTCATTATTGCTGTCGAGGTCAACGATAATCCAACAGAAACTGGGACTAAGTTTCGGTCTCTACAGCATGACTGCTGGGAAGTGGAGTGGACAGGTTTAAAGCCATTCGGGCAAGAGAGCTTAATTCTCTAAGCGACCCCAGGACCCAGACCCCGAGGAGCGAGGCATTCCAAGGGCCCGGCGAGCACACCAGCCAAGGGGGACTTGTGGCGCTCCATGTGATGACATCTGTATCACGACAGATGTCCTTTCTTCCATGACGTCCGCCTCCTCCAGAGACTCTGACACGGTCTGGGAGCCCCTGATGGTGCCCATTTTATTCTTTTAGCAGATTGGGAAACCAGCATTCAGGAGAGGGCCAAAGCGACCTGCCCAAGGTCATGGGACCACTACAGATGAGTGCGAAAGAGAACGCAGTGGTCCTGACACCTAGCCTAAAGCACCTTATTTCTTCTTGATTAGTTCGGAAATGTTGGATGTTTCCATTATGTCCGAAAAGTAATACAAGTAGCTGTTGTGCAGCGTGTCTTAAAATCATGGATACGGACACGTGCCCGGGGGAAGTGTATCTGGAGGCACTTGGTCAAACAGACCCATGTCTCGTGGCTTTGACCCATCGTGACTCTTGGCCCTGGGGTGTCCAGGCCCCTGTTGGCTGCACACTTGAATCCTCATGCCTCTTGTCCTATCATTTTCCACGTTCTCCTGTCATCTTTTTGCTTCCGACTGCACAGAGGCCATCCCAGAGGAGCAGCTCCTGTCTTGTGGGGCCAGTGACTGTCTGATGGCCACAGCGTCCACCAACAGTACCCAGCGACCCTCGCAGACGCTGATCTACACCCTGCTGGGCATCTACACGGGTATGTGCTCACGGCGGGCCGAGTCCCAGGGGAAGCAAACCTAACTCTTCCCTGGGTTGAGAAAGAGCATCTTCCCAACGTACAAATATTCCTGTAAAGTGTGCTCAGCTTTGCACCGATGCGTTCTTCGTAGGAAATCAAGTGCAGAAGACCAGGACTGTCTAATAGAGTTTCCTGTGATGACAGAGTCATTTTTCTTCTGCAAAGTTCTGTAGCCGTCAGCCCCATGTGTTTATTTATATTAAATAAATTAAATTAAAAATTAAAAATACTGTTCCTAAGTCACAACAGCCACATTGCAAATGCTTGATGGCCACGTGGGGCCGATGGCTACCATATTGGATAGGACCAGGGTATACCACGGTATTGATGGATTGGCTACTTGTGTGTCAACTATGTCCAAGTGACCCTGGAAATCCAAAACCCTGTAAGTTGTCATCTTTTTCTGAGGAATATATTTGAATGGCTCTTGCTGGTGTGGGGCCGGGGTCCTTCCTGCAGCGACCATTCTCCAATCAGGAAGACCCCAGGGTTCTCAGCTACTGGTCACAATGCAGCTGAAGGACGCACACATTGGAAGTTCATGGAAAGATGGCTGCCCAAAGGGAGTTCATTCTTCTGCTGGTTCTTATCCTTAGAAGCTCATGTTAATGCAAAATATTTATGTGAATCATTTTCTAAATGACCTCCCTGTTAGAGTCACTAGATTTATAATCAAAGGGGGTATTTTTAGAGTAGTGTTTTTTGTGTTGGCTGGGTCAGTTTGTTTGTTTTTACCATTTGAAGAGAATTTAAATCTATTCTTTGTCCTTCTTAAAGATCGCGGGTCTGAAATATGTTGAATTTGGTGGGACTGAGTCCCGGGATCCTAATGGGATCAAAGGTTACCAAGGCTGCGTGTGCCGTCAGAATCCGTCCCTATGCTGAGACCATCAGCTGCCAGCAAAGTCACCTCCAGATCAGAGGTCACTGAGTGAGAACTTGTAAAACAGCCACTTTGTGTTGGCAAAGCAGAGCGAGCACCAGCGAGTGCCACGCCATGACGTGGACTTTCTCCGGTCCTGAAACTAGTAACTCAGGACCTTCCATAAGCTCAGAGCCCGATGCAGGAGAAGATGTGTATTCGGCTAACAGAAATTTGATGCACATGTTTTGAACGAGGTTTCCAGCTGACACGTGGTCACATCTTCTCGGGGGACTGGGGTCCAGGGCAACTTTGACGAGGCGGTGGTACCGAGCGGGTGTCGAAGGACGAGGAGAGGCTTACCAGGCAGAGAGGGAGGGGGGAGAGGGCACTACAGGCAGAGAAGCACAGAGGCGCTGGTGTGGCCGCGGCGGACGAGGCCCTGGAGGGAACAGAGGAGCCGGAGACGGTTGTGGGACGAGCCGTGACCCACCGTGGAAAGCCTCGATGCTGTGCTAGACGGTCTGGACAGGTGTAGACTCCTTTCCTGGACAGACTGCAGCATTAGCGTCCTTTGGAAATACAGAAAACTCGTGGGCAGAGAAGCCAGCCCTTGTGAGACCCCCCCACCCCCGCCCCAATCCGCAGGAAGAATGAAGAGTAAAGGGCAGCGAGCGTTTAACCACAAAAACTAAAGCTTCTGTTTGTCCCCCACCGTCTGCGAAACAGCAGTGCTCCGGCTTTTCCCCCACCGGCCGGACACTAAATATTCTAGGCTTGAGGACCGAGTGGTTTCCGCTGCAACTATTCAGTGATGTTTTTGGCAGGAAGAGAGGCCACGGGTAACATGTAAATGAAGAGCGAGGCTGTTTTCTTTTTTTTTTTTAATGTTTATTCATTTCTTGAGAGAGAGAGACAGAGCGTGAGTGGGAAAGGGGCAGAGAGAGAGGGAGACACAGAATCCGAAGCAGGCTCCAGACTCCGAGCCGTCAGCACAGAGCTTGACGCGGGGCTCGAACCCGTGAACACGGAGATCACGACCTGAGCCGAAGTCGGACGCTTAACCGACTCAGCCACCCAGGCGCCCCGAGGCTGTTTTCTAATAAGACTTTACTTACAAAAGCAGCCAGGAGCAGGAGCTGGCCCGCGGCCTGCGTTGCCCTGGTCCCAAGGAACAGCACAGGCCATGGAAAATGCGTTTTTTGCATCCTCAGCCCCCGTGTGAGGTTCCCCTGCTCAGCACGCGGCCCTCAGTCCCCTCCCGCAGGTCTCTGGCCTCTGCCCCAGGCCCGACGTTACCCAGAACTCGTGCCCACGGCATCCAGGGGCCCAAGGGAGTGGCAGTCCAGACGGTCGTGTCAAACGGGCACTGTGCACGTGTCCCATGAAGAAATCGTCTCTGATTATTCGTACCCTGGCCTCACGCAGGGTTTCATGGGTCTCCCTCCTGTGAGCAAGGCCGTGTTACCATAGAAACACACACGCACACACAAAGCAAACCGAAATGGAGAAGAACGGACTAAAGGAAAGAACTCCGCCTCCCCAGAGTGTTTTCCCGCGATCCCTGAGCTCTGTCCTCACAAGGAAATTCCTTTCGAAGCCATTCCCTCCAGTATACTAGACGTGCGACACACGCACATTCACACCCCTTGAGAAGGTTCTGGGTCACGGGCAGCCCTGGACAGTGTGTGATTTTTCCTAGTAAACACGCGGCTTCCATACCACGACCCACCCGCAGGGCTGCCTCAAGGCTCTTATCCTGGGAGTCATGTGTCCCGATGGCTTCATGCGCCTGCCCACGGGGGAGGCCGTGGCCCCGGTCAGTGGGGAGCTGACGGCACGCCTCCTCCACGTGGTTACACAGCCGTCTTGCCTGTGCATGGACCGCTCTGGAAACCGCTTCGCAGCTGAGATGCCCAGAAGCCCCCTGCACGTGGCTCTGACTGGTGGCACTCACCGGGTCTCCAGGGGACAGGTAGTGACCGCCCACGACCTCGGACGGCAGTTCAGCAGACTTCCGTGTGCCGTGTGTTGGAAAGTGTCGTCAAAATGCGGAGTTACCCCGACCTGGGGAGAGAGGATTGTGTTCAGCCCAGGGGAAAGCGGCTGAATGACAGAAATCAGGCTTAGAAGTAGATCGGCACCTCCGGGGTGTGCGGGGCGTGTGGGGACGGGTCCGGCATCTCTGCTGACAACGTGGAAGGGGGCGGGTCGTGAGCCGGGCGCTCCCCCAGCACCGGGCCAGCGCACCGTGCAGGCGGACGCTGAGACCAAGTACAGAGAAAAAAATAACTCGAGTCCCCTTCAAGGCTGCCGGGCCTCAGCCATCGGGCTACAAATCCCTGGGGACCCCTCAGAGAAACGGAAAAAGCCTCCCGGCTCCCGAGTCCCTCTGTGGCTCGCAGAGCACCGTGTTTAACACCGAGCCAGGGAGGAGAAAACCGGGTATACGCGGACCCCACACCACCAGGAAGGAAAGAGGTGTCCATGTGAACAAGAGTCAGCGAGCTGTAGCCCTCGATCTGGGTATCGAGGTGGGTTCGTGGTGCAGACGGAGGTCTGGTCACCACTGGGGAATCACGAAGGCGCATGGTGTCCCCCACTGAGGGGGGTGGGGATGAAGAGTTGTCTTGAACAAAACCCGCTTGCACAGTTAGCGCACTCGCACCCACCGTGAAGGGGGCGCCCCCCGCGCCGTCCCTCCGCCCGGGGCCCGGGCTTCCGCGGCCCCGGGCACAGCACCCCACCTGCAGCGGCGCCTCTCGGCGCCCTCCCTCACCCAAAGCCCGCAGGTGCGCGGCTCTGCTCTGTCCTTCCCCTCGGCCGGTCCCCTTGGGGGATCTGCCTCCTTAGCGCACCTTACTGCCACTTACTGTCTACAAACACGCGCTATCCCATCGCATTCAGGAGGCGCCACACTCATGCACCTAGCTCGCCCCCAAGGGCTTCCGGGTAAAGATGCTGGAATAGACACGAGACTCAGCAAACGAGAACCGCGGCGACTCGCCATCCCGAGAAGGGAGACTGGCCGTCAGTGGGAATTCCGTGAGGGTCAGGACAGGGGAGTGGTCGCTCGGGAAGGGCGCCGAGGAGTTTGTGTTGCTGGTCCCGAATGGATGCCCCAAAGGAGAGGAGGGGGCAGATGGGGGGTGAGTAGCAGGTAGGTCCTGGACCTCGGCCTCGCGCCCTCTGTCTTCCCTCCAGGGAGCGGCGTCCTGGCCGTCCTGCTCGTGGCCGCGTTTCTGGAACCCATCAAAGATGCGCAGAGGAAACGCGAAGGAGACGAGGGGCCGCCTTTCTGGTCCACCCTGCTGTCGACCTTCAGGCTCCTTGGAGACAAGCGCCTGCGTCTCCTGGTGCTGCTGCCCATGTACAGCGGGTTCGAGCAGGCCTTCCTCGCGGGCGACTACACCCGGGTACGAGACAGCGCGGCACGCGGGGCACCTGTGCGGCCTCACCTGCGCCCGTGGGTCTCAGGGCCGCCTGCCCCGGGGCCGGGCGGGGGCCGGGGCTCCCGAGGGAGGGGGACGCCAGGTCCTTCGCGGCCTGAGGAGAGCTGTGCTCATGGTCTAGGTCACTCCCGCCTCCCCAGGGCCGGGCCTTACCTCCAGGGACCATGCGTCCCTCGAGATGTGTCTTCAGGGAGGAAGGGGGCCCCGGTCATGCGCGAGCCATCGCACAGAACACCTGCGGGATGCTCGCCTGCAACCAACACTGCCCGTAGTTTAGAGTCAAAAGTAGGGAAAGACATAAAATCCACGAATAACACCTGGAAGCCCCCCTCAGGCCAGTTTTCAAATGATGCGTCTCAATCCGGAGATGGATGTGGCTCTCGGGCCTGTCACCCTGTCCTGCCCTAGATGCCTGACCCACGCACTGCCCGCCCCCTTCTGTGCGCAGGGCAGGCCTCCGTGGGGCAGGCCAGCAGAGGGAGGCCCGTGCCCTGGGGCGGGCCCAGCGGGAAGGCTCGGCCACCATCCAGCTCGCTCCCTCGTGGCACGCTCACCAAGCTGCTGTCTCTCTAGCTCCCTGCCCACGTGGTGTTGGGTCCGGAGGAGCCTCCCGGGGCCACGGAAAAGCTGCCTCAAACAGGGGCGGTGGACATTGGAGACCCCCTCTTCCAGAAAGGGCTGGGTGGGAGCTGGGACGCCGAGGGGCTGGGGAGCCAGCCCCAAGGCTGCTCCCCGAGGATTGCCCTTCCTTGTCCGGAATCTGGAATTTTCTCCGAATTCGTGCCCACCACAAGCCCCCTCCCAGGTTAAATCCGAATTTCAGGTAAACCGCAGTATCTTTTAGGCTGCGTATGTTCCGGGCGGGGTTTGTGCGTCCCGGGTCCTCTCTCACACCCTGCTCCCGGGACGGCCCGGACGGAGGGCGGTGGGGTCCAGAGAGTAAAGACACAGAAGACGGAACCGTCCTTGGCCTTTGGTCAGGGCCCCTCCCACGGGCCTTGCCGCTGACCTCCGGCCTTCTTCCTCCGCCTCTGCCGTCCGAAGCAGCAGCCTGTGTCTGTGTGTCTGTCCCGGCTGTGCACGGGGACCGAAGTGGTGGGTGCGGGCGTGAGGGCGTCGGCGGTGGCAGCACCGGGGCCGGGGGCGCGGCCGCTGGGACCTCACGGCCTCGTGCGGGAGCACTTCTCGCCTCCGCTGAGATGCGCTCCGTTCTCTTCACTTCTTCTCTATCAGGTGTTTGTCTCCAGGGCTGTCGTAGGCTCACAGCAAAACCACAGGCGGTTCAGGCTCCCGAATCCCCCTGCCCCCTCCCCACGCAGCCTCCCCATCATCCACATCCTGCGCCAGAGCCAACAATGACATCCCGTCACCGCCCCGTCGGGGGCCGTCCTGGCGCTGGACGCCGTGGGTTGGGGCAGACTCGCAAGGACACGTGGGTAAGACACTAGGGTGGCACACAGAGTGGCTTCGCCGCCCCAAGAATGCCGGGGGCTCTGCCCGTTCACGGCTCCCCACGCCTTCCTCCAACTGTCGTGCAGAGGAGGAAATGACCGAATCCGCGAGGAGGGGCCCAAAGTAGGGCCTCCGTGGTCCATGAGAACACACAACGTGAGGCAAAGGCTGCGTGGGGGGAGCCCCGTCCAGATGTGTGTCCTTGTTACTTCCTACCCGGCTCGAGCACGAGGCTCCAGGCCGGTCCCGCCTGGCGGCCGTCACGCTGTAACCCCCGCGAGCCGCCCGCTCACGTCCCCTGTGCTTCGTCCTGCAGTCCTACGTCACCTGCGCCCTGGGGATCCGGTTTGTTGGTTACGTGATGATCTGCTTCTCGGCCACCAACTCGCTGTGCTCTGTGCTGTACGGAAGGCTCTCCCAGAAGACGGGCAGAGCCGCCCTCTACGCGCTAGGTACGTGGACGCGCTTCCCAGACGCGGGCGGGAACGGTGGCCGGCGGAGTGAAGGGCGCGTTCCGCTCAGCGATGGTGCAGGGGCACCACAGGGAGGCTCCCTGAAGGAGGCGATCCGTCCTCACGCGGTGCACAAAGACGCATCCGCCTCTGTCCCTCTTGGGAAGGGAGGAAAGAGGAAACACACAGCGGTCGGCGCGAATAACGAGAGCCACGGGCGTCAACGGTCACCTGGCCACCCAGCTAGGGTCTGAAGCGTCTGGGGCAGCGGGGACACAGCCAGAAGGGGACACAGTAAATGTTTGTCAGCTCCTGGTGGGAGTAACCCGCATAGGTTCCCAGGTCATCCTTGCAATCGCCCCGTGTGGGGTGGGGGGGCACTGCCCACTCTGCAGATGAGGAAACGCAGGAACAGAGAAGTGTGGTGGCTCACCCCAGGCCACACAGCCAGCGTGGATGCACCCGTCTTCAATGCGACACCAGTTTCTGGACCGTCATGAGGCATCTCTCACTGCCCCGTCGAGACAGACGCCACAGGGCGTGTGCACAGACCGTGGTCCAGAACTCAGGGCCCGCTGGGGTAAAGCCAGGAGGAGTGAGCCTGGGAGCTCCGGCCGCCCCTCCGTTCTCGGGAGGGCGGTGCCGTCCCCAGGCCGCCACCACTCAGGGAGCAGCTCCTTCCTCACTTCGGGGTCTCCTCGGCTGGGGCACAGAGGCCCCCCCTGCCAGGCGCAGGGCACATGCCCTGCACGGTGCCTGACGCAGGGGAGGCCTGCGGTGAGCAGAGTGGTCACCCTGCTGGGCACGTGGCAGTTGGACTCTGGAGGGCACACACGCGGGCCAGCCGGCCCGGCCGGTGTCAGAATCCACGCGAGGACGTGGGTTTGGGGCATTCCCAGGAAACATTTACATAGTGCGGCAAACAGAGACTCCGGAACCACTCGGAGCCCTCACTTCCGGCGGTTTCCCCTCTGCATCCACAGGTGCGGTCACCCACCTGTGCTGCATAATCGCCCTCCTGCTGTGGGAGCCTCACCCCCGCCAGCTGGCCGTGTTCTTCGTGTTTTCTGGCCTCTGGGGCGTGTCCGACGCCGTCTGGCAGACGCAGAACAATGGTGAGCGCCCCCGCGTCTCCCGCCTGGCCCGGCCGTGGGGGGCAGGCGGTGGCAGAGGACCCCGCGGCCGGGGCCACCTGGGGAGATGACGTGCCCGGTGGGGGGGTAGTGGGAGGCCCGCTCCAGGTTCTTTCCGTGGACTTGAGGGACTTTCTCTGAGCGTCGGTTCAGACCCGAGGTGCAAAAGACGAGAATCACCCAAGGGTACAGCTCCCTTCCCTTCTAAGAATGGTGGTCCCTCCCCGGCTTTCTGCTTGAGGAGCGTGCCCGGTGCCGGGCCCAGGAGGCTGGAGAGGACTTCAAGGTGGCCTCGGTCCAGATGGGCAGATGGCTGTGTGATACCCGCGGTGGATGAGCTGGCAGGTTACCGCGACAGCATCCAACCAAGGGCACTGGGACTGCGGGTTCGGCTTTCTGGGAGAACGGAGTCGGGGGTGGGGAGGCGGTCATTGGGGGCTGCATCTGGAGGTCACGCCTGAGCCAGGCCCCGGCTGATTGTCCCCAGATAGAGCTGCGGTGTCAGCGGGGTGGGGAGCTTGAGAGGCAGGGGGAGGCCGGGGGGGTCAGGGGAGTGGGGGAGGCCAGGGGAGCTCGGGAGGCAGGGGGAGGCCGGAGCAGCTCGGGAGGGATGCCACAGAGCAGAGTGGGGGCTCATCAGCAGCAGACGTCCACCCCTCGCAGTCTTGTGCCTGCCAGTCTGAGACCAAGACAGCGGAGGCCACTTCCTGGTTCAGAGAGCTCTGTCCTCACGTGGCGGAAGAGACAGGGGGGCTGTCTGGAGACCCCTCATAAGGACACAGGTCCAGCTCACGAGGAGTCGCCTCGTGACCGAATCGGCCCCCAGAGGCCCCACCTCCTGACACCGTCACCTCGGGGTTAGGGGTCAACCTATGAATTTGGGGGACACAGGTGTGGTGGCCACGGAGGATGGGACACGCCGAGGGGAGAGCCGGGCCAGGATGCCGGGTGGTGGAGTGGGGAGGCGGGGGGCCGACGGGGGCCAGGCCGCCCGGGGAGGGTCCAGCTTCGCTCAGCAGAGAGCGCTCACCCCGGGAAGGACGAGGCCGGCCCCGTCAGGTTACGGAGGGACGGACGTCTGCGGTGTTAACTCGGGAAAGACAGCACAGAGCTGCACGGAGGGGGCGGCCGTGGCTGTGCAGAGCAGGAGGGGAGGGAAGGTGAGGAGGCCAAGCTTCCGGACAGAATGCACAGCGTGCGGGAACCGCCGGGCCAGCGGGCGGGCAGGGCCTGTGGCCTCGGGAGCAGCCTCCCAGGATGCAGGGGGGAAGGGCAGACACACGGCGGGGGTGGGGGGGTGGCAGAGACACGGAGAGGACGCGGGTGGGGGCTCTCAGCACTGACAGGTGCTTCTGTGTAAGGTCCACACTCACGAGGATACGTCTAGATCCGAGTCAGGGGAAGAGTGAGGGAAGGGCCAGCAGAGGGGAAGGCGGCTGAATGAGGGCATGAGGACGAGGAACGGGGGGACAGGAGCACAGAGGTGTCCCCCTGGCTCCGAGGAGGACAGCCGCCCTTTGGGGACCACAGGAAGGAAGTCGGAATAAAGATCCACAGGAGGACTTGTCACCCCGAGGAGAGGAGTTAGCAGAGTTCTCACAGAGAGCTGGCCAGGGACAGTGGGGACAGCAGGGGACAACAGGGACAACGGGGACAGCGGGGGACAGCGGGGGACAGCGGGGACAGCAGGGACAACGGGGACAGTGGGGACCATGGGGACAGTGAGGGACAGCAGGGACAGCAGGGGACAGTGGGGGACAGCAGGGACAGCGGGGACAGCCGGGACAGGCTGCATTAGTGAGCTATACTGCAAGCTAGATGCTGGGAAGGCACTCAGGGACAGAGCCCACGGGCAGGCTCACTGTCACCCACACTCGGGGAGCCGGGGGGCAAAGCAGAGAGGCAAGGTCACGTGCAAGGGCCGGGCCCCGAGGGCAGAGTTAGGACTGGGGCCCAGGCCTGGAGCTGCCGCCCAGAGCCCCGGCCGTTCCTTTAGACCATCTCTGGAGTCGGCCGGGAGCGAGTGCAGAGCCAGCTGGTGACCCCGAGCCTTGGCCACCCACACACACAGGCCAGGAGGCGGTGACGCGGCACTTGCCAGGTCACACAGGGTGCAGCCTGAGACAGAGGCCGCCAGAGGTCGGGCTGAGGGTGATGGGTGTCTGTAGGATGAGAGGCCCCACGGGGATGGGTGGTGAAAGACACACAGCAGAGGAAGGGACCATCGTGGCACAGGGGTCCAAGGGCCTGGCCCTGACTTCAGGGGCGCGCCGCGCTGGGCCGTTGGTCGTAAGGCTTCCGGGCGGGAGGCTGTGCACAGAGGGTCTCACTCCCGCTGAGCAGGAGGACCCCCCGTGGGAGGGAAGCGAAGGTCACCTTGCAGGTGGCAGGGGCAGCGGGGGCGGGTCCGGCTGCACGGTGAGCGGCTGGAGCCCAGCAGGGGGCCAGGGGGGCCCCGTGGGGATCCGAGCAGGGGGCCCGACCAGCCCCCAGGGAGGCCTGATGTGGGAGTCAGCTGGAGCCGAGCGATTGGGGCGTCAGGGGGGCTCCCGTGTCAGCTGTCGGCAGTGATGGGATGAGCCAGAGCCGAGGGGCCTGGGAGGCACCACCGGGACGGGAGCGGGAAGCAGGGGCGTGGGCGGCAGGGGTGGAAGCCACGTGACCGCGGGCTTAGATTTGGGGAGTGGGTGAAAATGACAGCCGAGTTTCCCACAGACCCATCTACAGCCTGGGATGGGGAGGGGGTGTCAGGGGCCCAGGGGTGTCTAGGCTTCCCCTAGAGATGCGACCACCCAGCCCTGACCTGGGAAACAGCAGGGGGCTAGAAATTCGGTCGGGCCCATCCCCCGACTCCTCGAGGGCGGGAGGGAGGCCGGCTGCTGCCCCTGCGGCCACGACCTCGGCCCTCACGGCCTCCGGACCCCGCGGTGGCCCCTTCCTTACGACCTGTGTGCTTGTCAGCTCACAGGGCAGCTGGAAAACGTCTTCAGACAGAGCGGGCCCTGCTGCGTTTAAGGGCTTCGGGCTTCCCGGCCTGTCTACTGTCCCCACAGCGCCGGTGAAGGAAGGACGCGCAGACGCTGGCGTTAGCGTTCTTGGCGGTCCCGAGTTGTAAACCGGGGACAGGTCACGTCACCCAGCGAACCCGCACGCAGGGGTGGGCGACTGCGGGCGTGTTACTGCCAGCTTGCGGGCGTCTCTGACCCCTCGGGACTTTCTTCGTGTCTGCACGTTAAAGGTCAGGCGAGGGACCGGGGAAGGGGCCGCATGACGCGTGACACTCCTTACGGTAAGCCTCCAGCTGCTTCAGGCGACTGGGGCAAAAATGCTTGGCTTTCTTTCCCCCCGAGACACGGGAATCGCGGCTGTCGCCCTCCTTTCCCGGCCTCGGACGCGGGAGACTGAGGCCGGGCCTCGTCCGGTTGTGCAGACCACGTCAGGCGAGGTCTCGCGGGCGAGCGGAAGGACTGCCTTGAGTTAAAATGAGCTATTTCCGTCTTCTTGCACAGGCACAAACTTATTTTTTTTCAAGGAGAGACTGGTTGCGGGGGAAAATTGTTCTTTTCATGATTTAAGACTTTCTCTTGGAGTCTGAGCTCGCGGTGGCCTCAGCGGGGAGCGATGGTTTACTCCCCGAGTCCCCTGCAGGCTGACTCCACCAGGCTGGCCTAGAACTCACGGCCGGGCAGCACGGAGCGTCCCCGCGGTCTTTGTGTGTATGAAGGCTGCAAATTTGGTCAGCTTTTGCCGCCACGGCCCCCGGCCAAGAGCAGCTCTCTCTTGTGTTTTGAAAGAGCGAGTTGGGTTTCTCATCTTGTCCCTGGACATGTGTCTCTCGTTTGAGACAATACGTGAGGCGAGCCCACCCTTTCCCGATCCGTGAGGCAGCATGCAGTTCCGTGTTCTCGCCGTCGCTTCCCAATTCAAACACTGACGCAGAATAAGCCGGATGCCTGGCCCACCCAGCCTCCCTCCGGGAGCGGGGCTCTGCAGCCCGACGCTGGACATCCCCCGGGGCTCCAGAGGCTCCCGCAGAACCTTCGATCCGGGCCACTTGTTCCCGTCTGTTCATTCGCCCTGACGGTTCAGGAAAGACAGGTGCCGTTGCTATAGCAACCCTCACACACCAGTGCGCTGCATTTGAGATTCAGAACGTCTGGGCTAAAAATACTCCCTCGCCCTGCTAGCCGCCCAAAGGGGTGTTCTGGGTTGATGAACACAGAAAACGTGAGCTCTCGTGTGCCCAGTTCACTTAACCTGTCTTTTCCAAGCAAACAAGACATCCCGAGGACCCGTTCACGCCTCATGCGAGGACAGGAGTCAGCCTCTGCCCTCGCCCACCCACCGGCGCCTTCCTGGGGCGGGATGAGGCTGGCAGAAAGGCTCCTTTTCTTTTTAAATAACCTTTTTATTTTGGAATCATTTGAGCTCACAGAGAAGTTGCAAAGACAGTCTGGAGAGTTCCCGTATAGCGTTGACTTAGTTTCCCCTAACGCTAACATCTTACAAAATCGTGGTAACACTTGTCAAAAAGAGGAAGTAATGTTGGTACATGAGTCAACTAAACTTTAGACTTTATTTGGTTTTCTCTAGTTTGTGTGCTCCAGGGTCCCAGCCAGAGGCCACACCCAGGGCCCCCAACCAGGGTCCCATCCAGAGTCCTCCAGGGTCCCTCCCGTGGCCCGACCCAGGCCCCCACCCAGGGCCCCCACCCAGGGCACCTATCACGTTGAGTTGCCGCATCTCCTTTGTCTGATCTGTGAAAGTTTCCTTGTTGTTCATGACCTTGACAATTCGGAAGAATACCGGTCAGGCATTTGGTAGCCTGTCTCTCATTTGGGGTTATCGGATGTTTCCCATGATTAGGCCGGAGTTATGGCTCTGGGGGAGGAAGCCTCCAGAATAAAGTGCTTTTCTCATCACATCAGTCACTGAGGATGAGAAGAACCTTGATAGGCAGTCAGCCTGGACCCGCCAGACTCAAATTTAATCTTGAAATCTAAAGATGCCAACCTCCAGACAAACACATCAGCTTAAAGTCAGAGTGGCCGTGTCACTAGAATATTCATGAAATTGGGGTGTGTTTGCTCTGGCACTGTACCTACTAAGGGGGCCACCGTACCTGTTGGCCACGGAACGTGGAAACACCTGCCACTCACAGCCCTGGTGTCTCAGACTTGGATTTTCTTCCTACTCCCCCCACCCCCCACCTCCCGTCTGGTGACCATCAGTGTGTTCTCTGTAGGTAAGAGTCTGTTTCTCGGTTTTCCTCTCTCTTTTTTCCCTATGATTGTGTGTTTTGTCTCTCAAATTCCACCTACGAGCGAAGTCCTATGGTATTTGTCTTCCTGTGACTGACTTATCTCGCTTAGCGTAATACACCCTAGTTCCATCCGTGTCGTGGTAAATGGCAAGGCTTCGTCCTTTTATGACTGACTGATATTCCATTGTATACATGCCACATCTTCTTTATCCACTTGTCAGTCAGTGGACATCTGGCTCTTGGGCATGATCCTGCCATAAACGTCGGGGTGCTTGTGCCCTCTGAATCGGTATTTTTATACCCTTTGAGTAAATACCAAGCAGTGCAATTGCTAAATCTTGGGGTAGTTCTATCTTTTTTTAATGTTTACTTATTTTTGAGAGAGGGAGGAGAGAAAGCACGTGCGGGGAAGGGGCAGAGAGAGAGAGGGAGAGAGAGAATCCCGAGCAGGCTCTGTGCTACCAGCACAGAGCCCGACGTTGGGGCTTGATATCATGAACCGTGAGATCGTAACCTGAGCCGAAACCAAGAGTCGGACGTTTAACCCGCTGAGCCACTCAGGCGCCCCAAGGTAGTCCTATTTTTAACTTCTGAGGAACCTCACGCTGTTGTCCATAGTGGCCCCACCAGTTTGCTTTCCCACCAACGGCGCACAAAGGTCCCTTTCTCTCCACATCCTCGCCAACACCTGTGCTTTCTTGTGTTGTTGGTTTTAGTCATTCCGACAGGTGTGAGACGACATCTCATCCCGGTTTTGATTTGCATTTGCCTAAGGATGAGTGACGTTGGGCACATTTCCTGAATCTGTCGACCATCCATAGGAAGACGAGAAATCTTCAAAATACTCTGAGGAGCTGCTAACTCCCAGGTCTTGTTATCAGACTCTCTTTGTGGGTGAACTTGTACTAACATGGACGCCTCGCAGACCCGGACAACAAGGGCACCTCCTCTGAGCCTTCCAAACAGCCTCCTGTTGTCCCAAACACATGTATGTTGTTCATAATGTGCGTCTCACGTTGTATCGTGCCGGTGGCCTTGCCCTCCTGAGTCCCTCCCGTGATAGGTGGACAGCCGAGTAACCAGATGCCAAGAGAAACCTTCTGGGTGTTGATGTTCACAGGCAGGGCCACAGGAAACCCTGCTGCTGGCCCCCAACCTTCCCCGCGGTGCTGGAGGGCCTCTCTTCCCTCCATCCCTCCCCTGCAGAATGTAGGGAGAGGGAGCAGGGCAAAGGGCAAGGGAAGGAGGGGAGCTGGGGGAGGGAGGTGTGTGGGAATTCCGTGTGTGCTCTCTCTCCCACCGTGCACAGCTGCCCACCGTGCAGGAAGGGAAGGACGGTCCCAGGAAAGTCCCTACGACTTCCCAGACTCCCGCTGTCCCCAGGAATAACAGGCGCAGATCACGTCTGGTCCCACCGAGGCTGGGGGCAGAGGGCAGTCCGTTCCTCCTGCCCGAGCTACAGGACTACACTTGACACGTTGGTCTACTTATTGTCTCATGCTCTCTACTCTGGTTACACGTCCTGTGTTACCTCTACTCCCAACAGGGTGGGGGACTTCTGGGCAAAAACCAGAAGGAACGAAGAGGAAGAGGCAGCTCTTGTCCTGGAATCGCCCCCCCACCCCGTTTCCTTGCGTTACTATTTATCCTCTGAGCGAGCGAGCGCATTGGGTCTCTGACATGGCGCAGCAACCCCACGGGACGTGGGCTCGGTGTTTTACCTGTTGGTTCCCTACTCGCTTCATGAAGTCGCCGTCCATCCACGGGTCCACTTGGCCATTCCACGAGTACTTTTACTGACACTTTGAGAGCGCTGGAATTAGTGTGATGAGGATGGGACGCTGGGCGGGATGGCCTCGTGGGGAACTTGACCGAAAAATCAGAGGCGTGCCGCCGCTGGCCGGCCACGTGCAAGGGCACGAGGCATAGAAGCCTGGCGGTGGGGCCGGAGCGGGGGGCACGCTCCACAGCGACAGGTGGTGCTGGGCTGGGACAAGGCCAGGTGACAGCGGCATCTGCCCCCCTGATGAGATATTTGTTCTACCCCAAAGCCAGGCGGGGCCACTGAAGGCACCGGTGTGGGAGGGATATGACACGTTTACACTGTAGAAAGATGGCCGTAGCAGCAGTGTGGGGTAACACGGAGCAGGTAAGACAAGAGAGGAGGAAACAGGTCTGGAGCTGACGAGAGACGAGGCAGGGAACCGTCCAGACGGGACACATGGGCCACAGGAGAGGGAACCCAAGCCCAAGTCCAGTGAACGGGCCGAGAGCTTCCTGAGAGCAGACATCACACCTTGTTCATGTTTGCAGACCTCAGTGCTGTGACTGCCGTGTAGTTGGTGTGGATGGACAGTGGTGTAGACGGAGGCAGGAGGGGTGAAGGGGACCCGAATCCAGCTTGTGTGATCTTTGGGAGAGACCCGGCTTTGTTTCTAAGCTGAAGGGAAGGAGGGGAGAGCACAGGCTGAAGGTGCAGGAGAAGGGCTCCAGTGATGGGGTCAAGTGCCCGAGGAGACAGGAGCGGAGTGTGGCCTCTGTGGAACGTGCCCAAGGAGAGGTGTCCTTGGCGAAGAGAAAACTCCACCGGCCAGAGGGGAGGGTGTGGTGGCCAGAGCAGCTCAGGAGGACAGAGAGGGACAGGCGGGCACTGGGCATCAGCCGGGATGCTCGGGACGACCCCTGGGGGTCCACCGTCCCTGCCGAACGCTGTCAGCCTCCCCGCACGTCTGCCAGCTCCCTCAAGTCACGGAGGTGGGGATGCTTGCAGTCCTCAGCCAGGAGCACCACACGTCTTAGCACCCCTGCAAACTGGAAACAAAAATCGTTTACTTCCACCCAGAAGCACGTATCAGGTTGCAGCAGGCTGCTCGGGCCGCCAACAGACTACGGTGGGCGGGGGGTCTGGCAACACTCGAGGCTGTTTCCCACAGTCCTACAGGTCCGGGTGTGGACAGGCTGGCTCTGCGGAGGCCCCTCTCCTTGGCCTGCGGACGGCTGTCTCCTCCCTGTGTCCACACACGATCGTCCCTTTGTGCACGTCTGTGTCCTGACTCCCTCTTCTTATAAGGACACTAGTCATGTGGGACGGGTGGGGGGGCCTCCCTAACGAACTCATCTACCTCCATCACCTCTTTTAAGGCTCTGTCTCCACACACACTCGCATTCCGAGGTCCTGGGGTTAGGATTGCTTGCGTTCGTCTTTGCTTGGGACCCCAGGGAGTGGTCGTGCCTCGTGTGGCACACAGGTCAGGCCTCCAAGCTCACCTTTTCCTTTCCCACGTAGTCACCCACCGAGTGACGGCTTGGCCCGAGTTCCCACCAGTGCTAACGTCGCGTGAATTCTGTGTTTCCTTTACGTACGATGCTTCCTCACTGCCAACGATGTGTCGCCTGACTTGGCAAAGTCCCCATCGTGAAATAATTCCGGTTTTGGTACGAAGCGAAAATTCCTGATTTTGTTGAGAAAGTTGGGCAGCGGGAAAGCCACCGTTTTCAGCAATAGTTGAAAGCAATCGTTTGAGGTTTTGAAGCAACGTGTTCATGCCCGTGTCTCCCCCGCAGCTCTGTACGGCGTTCTGTTTGAGAAGAACAAGGAGGCGGCCTTTGCGAACTACCGCCTGTGGGAATCGCTAGGCTTCGTCATCGCCTTTGGATACAGCACATTTTTGTGTGTCAACGTCAAACTCTACATCCTGCTGGGGGTCCTGAGTCTGGCCATGCTGGCCTACGGGACCGTGGAGTATCTGGAGGCCAAGAAGGCGGCCAGGCCAGCCGCTGCGGAGCAGGCAAAGCCAGCAGAGGGGGAGGAAACGGAGACAGCCATGTGAAAGGGATGCGCACCAGGCCCGGGAGCCCCGCGTCCCCAGGAGATCTCCATGTGAAGTGCCTCAGACTTTATAACCGATTCTTCTCAACTACGGCAGCGACACCGAGCCGTCCTGAAGACATCACACCGTCACGTGGTTTTCTGTGATTTTTTTTTTCTATTCTAATAAGCGTTCCATCCACCCTGTCGCTCGCAGAGATCGAGAGGAAACGTGAAGGGATCCATTCAGCTCACAAAAGAAGAAAGTCGGGTGTATCATCAGCCAACGGGAACTTGCTTAGATACAACAAACCACTGTACTTGCTTCTGTCGTACTCGCTGTCGTGGTCGTTCGTGAGAATTGGAAGGATGTGGACGTAGGGAGTCCAACACCGTCGTTTTACAAATGGGTAAACTGATGTCCAGGCAAGCCCGCCGACTCCCTCCCGGAGTCAGTGAGCGACAAAGCCAGGCAAGAGTTCACGTCTCTTGAAGCTTATAGACGATGAGTTTCTAAATAAATGCAACTACATCATGGGCTTATCTTCTGTGCAAACACTTTTATTCTAAATACTCAGTAGAGCACACACACACCAGTCACCAAGTAAGTGAGTGAGCCCGCCGTAGACTAGAATCTGTAAGACAACTGTTACACACCCACCTTCCGATCAGAACCCGCGTCCACCAACGGTCTATTCCCTCTATTCCCACCCTCATCGTCTTTAACAAGCTGCTAACGCTGGCCTCTGCCCCCTGCTGAGCCTCTCCCTTTTCCACGGCTCTCAGAGCCCTCTGGCCCCTCTGACAGTGTCCTGGGGTTTGTCACCCTTGCCCCCTTCACCCCAAGGCACCTGCTCTTTGCCCAGGCTTCTCCCTCCACTTCCCGTGAAGCCCCTCCCGCTTCCCCATGAACAGGCACCCCCACCCAGGCCCCAGCCTCCGTTGCAGCCCGGCACTCTTCCAGACCTTCAGCGAAGCCCCATCAGGTCAAACCTCTGTTGAAAACCCTTCCATGGCTCCCCATCTCAATGAGGCGAGTTGAGTCCTGTCCCAAGGAGACCGCCAGGCTCCTCTCCAGGACATCTTGTTCCAGACCTTTGCTCGCACGCCTCTGCAACCTTGAGAATCTTCCGGCCCCTCCACACCAACGCACCCAGCTCATGACAGGCATGGTCCCCTCCACCTTGGAGGCTAAGGCTTCCATAAATAAACCATGTGGCGTTCCTGGATGCAAATCAGGTAAGACAGGCCGGTGTGGAACTGATCTTCGGTTTCTCTCTCGGCTCAGAGCCTCTGAGAGGGAGACACCCCAACTCGCTTAGGAATCCCTCCTACCTTCCAGAGGCGCCCTGGAAGATGATCCTGGAAAAAAACGGGCCACATCGTCCTGACCCCACCGGACGTCTGCTGAGACATAGATGGCACTGAGAAGCGTGCCCTGGGCCAAAGGTCGACAGGAAAGCACCCCCCCACCCCAGGCTGAGAGCAGAGCCGGAAGTTTGTGCAAAGCCCTGGAGAGACCTGGAGAGGCACCTGTCCAAACTGGCACCCCACGGCAGAGCCCAGACACAGGGGGGACGCAGGCAGGCCTGATATTTTATGTTATTTTATCTTATTTTGTCTCGTTTTATTTTATTTATTTTTTTAATTATTATTTTGGAAGGCCGGGGAGGCGCCCTCGGTGGTTGGTGGCATTGGGCAGCTTGCTGTCGAGTGTCTGGCTTAAACGGCAAAGGCTGGATGCTCTGCTCTGTCGCTCGGGGTGCCAGCCCCTTCCTGATCCATTGGGCACTCGAAGATGAGGGGAGCGTGGGCTGAGGGGCCTGGTCTGGAACTTGGGGCCCCAAGGCCAGCCTGGTCCCAACGCGGGGAGCAAAGGCTCTCTCAGTAAGGGCTGAGGGCACGGTGTCCCCCGGCACCCCCACAGCAGGGGTCTCGCTGGCCTTGAAAGAGGCTGAGGGGTCCCACGGGTCCTGACCTCGTTTGCCTTAGTGGATGCGGTGACAGAGGCCCACAGGTCAGCGCTGCCGCGGACACGGGCTGTGGTCCGGGGCGGCCGGCCGGTGCTCCGGAGGCTCTGGGCAAGCGGCACTCTCCCATCCGCCAAACGAGCCGCCTGGCTGGACATCGGGTCTCCCCGAACATCGCCTCCTACACCATCACCGCCTTCTCTTCTCTCTCCCCGCTCCGAACTGTCTGATGAGAAGAGTTGGTGAGCGTGCCCCTGTGCCCAGCTGCGGGGCCTGGCCGGCGGGTGAAGGATGGGTGGCCAGTGGCCTCGGTCAGACGAGCACTTCCTGCCTCGCCTGTGCCAGCGGGAAGCCTGGATTGTAGCAGAAAGGAAGTGATTGAGTCTCACTCTCAGTCTTCCATTTGTCCGGTGAAGATCTCCCTGCTTCCCCGGAATCCGGACAAGGTGTTGTTGCGAAACTCCATGTACAACGGGGTGTCCCCGCCTCTTCCCCGGACTGAGGTTAAAAGACAGCCCTGCCCGTGCGTCCCTAGACTCCGTGGCGTTATTACAAACCTCGACTGATCTGATCCAACAACCATAAATCGCTTGGCCCGACTCCCAGGGCTCAGCAACAAATACCTAATTTTACTGCTTGCTCAGAGTAACTGAAGGGGGTGAGGTTGAACAACTGTAGAACGTATGAATGTATATATGTCACAATGTATGATTAAAAACCTTCCTGAAACCAGAGATAAATCTAAAATAAAATGGCAAAGGTAGAAATAGGAAACTTAAAAGCAGCTAATAAAGAGAAAGTAAATGTCTTAAAAAATCTAGGCTTGCAGCCGGTAGGGAGTTCCTGCGATTTACAAAAATGAGCCCAAGCGTCCTGGCAGCCAAGGCAATTAAAAAAAAAAACAAAAAAAACAAAAAAACATTATATAATCATCGTGACTTGATAAAAGGGGCCTTGTCAGTGTTTTCACAGAGAATCATTTTCCAGGTCCTAAAATGTAAAGGGGTGTTCATGCGGGTCCCCCAGTGGAGACCGGGGGCAGGCACGGCAGACGCGGTCTGACGGACCTCCGCGTGTGTTTTATGGCGGTTTGATCTTGACAGAGCAGAGGGCCTGCAGTCCGAAGGGGGTCCTGTGCCCAGGTGCCTCGGGGAGCCAGCACGCCCAGGGCGGGGGCTTCGGGGACGGCTGGGTCACTTTCTGCTGCGGGAGCCTAGAGCCTTCTCCTCCAGAGCTTGGGCCCAGGGCCTTCGGAGATCCTACCCTACCCCCGACAGGGGCTGGATCGGGGTCCACTCCAACCTGGGTTATTCAGGGAGTCACCGCACACAAGCCATTTCACTGGTCAGCAAGTGACCGAGTCAGAGAGGAAGTACCAAGGGACTTCACCACTTCCGGCCTCACGTCGAAATCAAACCCAGAGAGTCTCCTTCCTCCGGGGCCTCTTTCCAGGCCCACTTCTGGCCACTGGCCCCAACTCGAGTCCTCCCAGAAGCCCCTGCGCCCCCTTCCCGACCACGTGACCGTTCGTCCCCCTCCCCCCGACCCTGGCCCACAGTGTGCTAATGTCCCCAAGCCCTGCGTCCCTGGGCGCTCACCACTGCCTTGCTGAATCACTTCCTCTCCAGCTCACAGACCCACGAGGCCCGGCCTTCTCTTTCCAACGTCGGCATAAAATATATGCGACGTGGGCCTCGTCACGGAGTGCGTCCCAATCGCCTCACCCCAGCTAAACCAGGAGTCTCCGTGCACGCGTGCTCTGGTGAGATGACCAGAGAGGGAGGCGCCTCACTCTCCCGAGTCTGCTGGCCTCCAGACCCCCACCAGGCACCCCCGGAACCCAGCGCAGTGGGAGAGCACCATGCAGCACGGGTGTCCCGTGAGTGGCAGGGCAGGCCCCCAGCCTCAGGATCGGCACTACCAGCGCCCCGAGCGCCTGACCCCCCGCAAGCCTTCCACGTGCGTGACCTCATTTCGCGACCTCCGGACTCGTGGGCATCCGGCTTGGTCTTTCCTGACCTCTGACCCAAAGGCACTAAGTCCTTCTCAGATGCCCGGGCCCCAGCGTGGGGGCCTGACTTCGGGCAGTCCGGGGTGGAGCCCGGGTACCAGCAGTTTTAAAGGCTCCCCCTGTGACGGGGCGCTTGGGGGGCTCGGTAGGCTAAGCCACCGACCTCGGCTCAGGTCATGATCTCGCAGTACCTGGGTTCGAGCCCCGCGTCCGACAGCTCGGAGCCCGGAGCCTGCTTCCGATTCTGTGTCTCCCCCTCTCTCTGCCCCTCCCCTGCTCGTGCTCTGTCTCTCTCTCTCTCTCCCAAAAATAAATAAACAGACAAAATTAAATAAATAAAATCTCCCGTGGCTTGACTCTGTGGTTGATGTATGAGTTGAACTGAGCATTGCTTTTATTTTGTTTATTTATTTATTTAATATTATTTTAGAGAGAGAGAGAGCGTGCGGGGAAGGGGCAGCGAGAGAGAGAGAATCCCAAGCAGGCTCCACACCCAGCGCAGAGCCCGATGGGGGTTCCATCCCAGGACCCTAAGATCATGACCTGAGCTGAAATCAAAAGCCAGACGCTCAACCGGCCGAGCCCCCAGGCGCCCCGTAACCAAGCATTGCTTCTAAAGTGGATTATTTCTGGGTCCTTGATGCTTCGTGCCCACTTAATTAGTTCATGGCATGTGAAGTGCGTTTTTTAAAGTTGGAGACAACTTCTAAAGAATTTCTGGGACTAAGTATTCACTCATTATTTATTCGTTCATTGCAAATATTCATTAGATACTGTTATTACCGTGGTTCGCGTCATCTGACGTCGCAGGATTCCGTTGCCCCTGGGATGCCATAAAACAACACAAAGATAATAGTAGTTCCACCCATATTTAGCCCACCAGCCTAGGGAAACTCCACACCGTGGCGCACTGAGGCCCCAGGAGCACACACACCTTGGCCATTGGTACCTCCAGCCTCGGCCACTCCCTCACTGTCAACGGCACCCCTTGCTCTCCCCACCCCCCCCGCCAGCCTCCAGTGGCCCTGCACCCCCGCCCAGGTGGCCTGGAGCCCTTCGGAGGCTCCCCCTCCTCCTCGGCCACCCGCAGGCAGGCGGGCATCCCGAGGTCCGGCCCCTGCCAGGGACCACCCTGGTGCTCTGGTCCGCCTCCCAGAGTCACCGGCCGCAGGCTCCTCCCCAACACTGACGTCACCCCACCTGTCACCCCCTGTCAGTCACCAGCCCTGTCCATTTTGCTTTCTGGAATTCTTCCAAACCCCTTCTCTCCCCGTGGTCTCTGTTGGCGGATGACCCCATCAACAGTCCCTCGAAGTGCAAGGCTGACACGGTACTGTCCCTGCCCCTTCACCAGTAATGGCCGTTCTCTTCAAGATAAAACCCCAATGCCCCCACCCGGGGTGCGGGGCTCCCCATGACTTGTCCCACCTCACCTGCACCTGACCACCCCCCCCCGCCCCGCCCCAAGTATCAACATCCCTGTCTCTTACATCTCTGTGACTTTGCGGTCATTGCTGGCTTTATGAAAATTCCTGTCCTCCTCCTCTGCCTGGCTATCTCAGCGCTCAAGATTCAGCTTAGATGTCACTTCTTCCTTGTAAAACCGGCCTGCTCCCCGCAGGCAGCGACCTGCCTGCGTCAGGTGCCCTTTCAATGCGTCCCGGAGCCTTCTGTCCTCTCCTTCACGCCGGCTGGCACCTGCAACCATCTGTCCCCTCCCGTGTGGGGGTGAGAATGTGGGCAGATCGCACAGCTGGAAGGTAATCTGGCGGTCGGGCCATTTCCCATCCCTCCCGTCCGTCCCTCCCTCCCTCCCACGGGGCTTATCAGCCTGCAGGGCGCGGATGAGGACAGACTGCCCGGTGAGCGAGAAAGCCAAGTGGGTGGGACCCCGCGTGCTCCCCGCTTTCCCGCGGCTGGAGCCCCGGCAGGAGGCCAGGCCACAGCGCTTACACAGCGCCCCCTGGCGGGCAGGGCGGCCACCGTCGCCCTCACGCGAGGGCAGAGGGGCATCCTGTCCCTGGAAGGTGCTGACGCCTGCTCACCAGGCCACCCTGCGACTCCCCCCCCCCCCCCCCGCCCCCGGCCCTCTCCGTAAGTGTGGCCAGGCACCTTCCCGACGCCCCGCGCCTCGTTCGGTGTAGAACAAAACCCTGCCTCCCAGCGAGGTGCTCCTTTGCCCTTTCCCCCAACTTCCTTACAGAAACAGAACAAAACAACGGAAGGCCTCCCTACCAGCCGCTTTGGAAGGGCCAGCCTTTATCGGGGAGTTCAAAGGCAAAGCGTGGAACAGACCTGCATCTGTGTTTCCCCTCGGGATGGTTTCCTATAGTACGGACCATTCCCCATTACAGAGGGATTCTCTCCTTCCAGTCTCTGTCCAGCTATCCCCCCGCAGGTGCCCAGAGACCCAAGTGGAGAATTGAAGCTATGACCGTGAGGCCCATGGGGGATCTCTGGACAGCCAAGCACGCATGCTGGGATCTGCTCACCCACTCAGCGAGCCCTGGGGGCCATCCACAAAATCCTGAGCGGTGATGCCCTTGAAGAAAAGCAGATTTGGGAACATTTCCAACACGCTAGGGGCCACGGATCTGATTCAACGCTCCAAATACGTGAGGAGCCCCAGGTGCCAGCATTTGAAGGTCTTTCCCGCCACCTGTCCCTCGCCGACCTCCCTCCATGACCTCTGTCCCACGGCGGTTTTAGAGAAGACAACCTCGATTTCTGCTGTCCCAGCAAGTATTTCCTGCCCCTGAACCGGATCCGTGAGGCTTCCATCGGTGACCCCAACAGGTCCCAAGCAGGAAAATGGCCCTGAACAATTCTTGTCACACCAGGAAATTCTCAGGTCAGCAAATTAGACCGTGTCTATGCACTCACTCGAGGACGGGGTCGGGACCGATGCTGGTGTAACTGAGGGGCAAGGTCGCTCTTTCTCGGGTGGAAGTGCCCACTTCCGGGGGAGGTGATGTGATGAGGGACATCAGGAGGCACTCAGCAGACTGGAGCCCGGTTAGGTAAAGGGGAACCAGCCTCCCACTGCAGCCTGGGGCTGGGACAGGTGCGCAGAGAGGGAAGGCCGGACGTGCACGAGGCCAGAAAGCAGAGCAGATCACGTAGGGCCCCCAGACCAGGTTCGACTGGATTCTATTGTGAGCCACATGGGAACCTGAAGAGTTTCCTGTGGCTTCTGTAATGAAGTCCACAAAAATACATTTGAGTGGCGAACACAGTGGGAATTCATCCTGTCACGGTCTGCAGGCTGGAAGCCCCAAATCAAGGTGTGGGCGGGGCCACGTTCCTCCAAAGGCCAGAGTAGAAAATCCGTCCTGCCTCTTCCAGCTCCTGGTGTTCATGTCGTCTCAGGTTATTCCCGGGCTCGTAGATGCATCACACAGGTCTCTGCCTCCGACCTCACGTGGCCAACTTCCGTGAGTCTGTCCTCTCGTGACATTCTCCTCCCTGTGACTGTCTTTGTGTCTTTCCTCCTCTTCTGATAAGGAGACCGGGGCCCACCCTACCCCAGCATGACCTCATCCTAACTAATCACGTCTCAATGACCCTGGTTCCAGAGAAGCTCATGAACGTGGGGGGACACTCTTCACCCCCATACAGAACCCACAAGATAGAAGCGACGCCATATGACTTAATTGTAAAAGGCTCACTCTGGCTGCTGGTAGGAAGGCACAGTAGGTGCCGAGGTGAGACAAAGAGTCACAGGCCATTGCCTTGGGAAGCTGTCGAATTGTTGGAGCAAGAAGCAAGAGTGGCCGGGACCCAGGCGGTCACGGTGGCAGGGAATGGAAAGAGGGTGAACTGGTGGGACTCGGGACGTGCTTTAAGGGCAGAGGCCACAAGATGTATTGAGGCAGAGAAAGAGCCAAGGAAGACTCGGGAGTCTGGCTTATCCAATAAGTGGGAGAAGCAAATGGCCGCTTACTCAGACTGGGGAGCCTCGCAGAGGAGAAAATCAAGAGCCTGGTGTTGAGCACGTGACATGTGAGGCTCTCAGACATCCACGTGGCTCTGGTGGGCAACGGTGAGACGTCTGGGGCTGGAATGTGGGGGTGTCCTAGGGGCAGAGAGACCGGCACACCAGCCTAGAGAGAGGATGTTAAAGCCATGGCGCAGAAGGAGACCAGCCGAGTGAGTGGTCCTGGAGCGGAGCAAAGCCCTACGGTCTCACTCCCTGCACCTTCCATCTTCAGAGGCCAGGGTGAGGAGGAGGAACCAGAAAGGAAGTGACCGTGGGGACAAATGAGTGCCCCCAAGAGACTGACATGGCGGAGCCCAGTTAGTGACAGGTCCCAAAGACGCTCAGCTCTCTTGTCAACTGCTGGGGTGTGTTGGGCAGATACAGTAGAGGACAGATCATTGATTTGGCAAAATGACATCACCTGTGCGAAGGCAGAGCAACTCAGTGGGAGTCTTGGGGATGAAGACTTGAACCAAGTGGCTTAGAAAGAGTAGAGAAGTGGAGACAGGAAGGATTCCCAGCCCTTCCCAGAAAGTTTCTTGGGAAACGAGGCGGTGGCTAGAGCCCGATATGGGAGGGGGTGAAGGATCATTACAGGACTGAAATATTGGGGGGTTGGGAAGGACAGGGCATTAAGATTATTCTAATTCTAATCCCTTGTGTGGTAATGACGAAAAAAAGCAAGAATAATCAGCAAGGTTAATGCCTCTGATGACTTGTCCTGGGTCACAGAGTTGGTTAATTGAAGAAATGGGATAGAACTTGATTTCTTAACTCTTGGTTGTTTTTCCACTAAAAGGGTAAGTGAGGAGGGTAACTCCAAATGCTACTCGTCAACAGAGATATATGCCCTTAATTTTTTTTTGGAACGTTTTACTGACTTGTAAAACAAAGACAATGTAAAATAAAGGAAATGTACAATTACACAAGTACAGCTTGATAAAATTCTACAACCTGAAAACATCCATATGGCCAACACCCAGACCAGGAAACAGACACCTGCAACATTCTATCACTTCCTTCAAGGGCAACAATTGTCACACCATGGATTCTTTTCTTGTACTTAATTACATGTATTTCTCTCTTGATTAAGTTTTTGTTGTAGAAGTTTCATGTTTGTAAACGTCCTTCAAGAAGTACTGAGGAGATCATGGTAACCAGAAAAAGCCCGTTCTCCATCCTTCTAATGAACCGGGTGCTGTGCTAGGTAGAGTTTTCAGTGAATGTTAACTGGCAAATGTCAAGGGCTTGGTTGTTGGTTGGGAAGATGTTTCGAAGGCAGGAAAGATTTCTAGGCTCCCAGAGACCATGCGGTTTCTCACACGTCTCTCCCTTGGGCCTGGTAGGTGGTAGAGAAGAATCTCTTTCCATCAACCACCTGGGGTGTGAGTTTGATGCTCACTTGGGGGAGGTGGGATTGAGGTATAAAAAAAAAGTGAAAATTCTACTTATTGGTTCCCTGTTTCCTTGGACTCCACCAAAGTTCTAGATTTAAGCATCATAATGAACCTAACTTCCTCTGGATCCTGTCAGAGCAGGTAAGTGTGTCCCAGTGTGAGGACTGCTCACCCTTGAAGGTGAGGCGAGACTGTCATGAACAGCGCACACCGGGGGGCCCCTGAGCTGTGATCAGCGAGCCCCAAGGGTGTTGGCTCCCGCATGGGGAGGCCCCAGAGCTGTGACCAGGGAGGCCCCGGGGCTGTGACCAGTGGGCCCCCGAGGGCATTGGCGTCAGCCTGGGGCAGCGGTGTTAGCGGTCCCTGAGCAACGCAGAGGTGGTCCGTTTGCCTCCCGGCCAGTTTTCTAGCCACAAGACCCAAAGTCCGTGTGGTCAGCTCCTGGGAGGCCCTCAGGCTTCCTTAAGCCTTTCCGTGTCTGAGGAGGACAGGATCCCATGGGCACAAGTCAAGGGAGAACTGAGCCCACTGAGAAAGCTGGAGAAGAGCCTGTGATGAAGCAGTTCGGGGAAATGCGCTCGCTCTCGGCGCTCACTTTGGACGAAGCCAACATGTTTCACCTGTAAGTGTGCACCCCGCCTTCTTCTGCTCATGTGCCCTTAGAGTCTCTTTTGTGAGAGGTGATTGTGTGCCACCATCCCCAGAGAGCAGACAGCTGGGAAACTCACCCAAACGTCTCTAATCGAAGGGGAAAATCGTACACTATTCAACAAATTCAGGATGCGTAGACGATTTCGGCCCAGATATCCTTCCTTGTGTCTGGATGGCCAGCCCTGTCTCTGCCCCTGACTCACAATCATCACCAAACCCACCTTCATCTGGTGCTCGGGAAGACGGTCGGGGGGAAAGACTCAATGACTCTTGGTTTCTACACCACTTCCCAGCACGTACGGCTGCCGGGTAACGATAAATAATTAACAACGAATGAACACATCAAACCCAGAAAGAAAAATGCCTTCTGGGCCACGTACGATGAATTGCTTTTGTTCTTGGTTTGCTAATTAGGAAATCCGCAGTGTTTCCCTTCCCCTGGGACAGCTTAGCCAGGGCTCTGTTGTGCTGTGCAGTTTTATATATCATGTGAGGCAATTTATTGGTCCTGAAAGGGTATAACAGTGTCTGTAATTAAATAGTTGGCGTGCAAACATTAAACATTCATCAACAGAGTAATAAGATGCTGAAGCCTGAGGGAGCTGAGTTCAAAGATCCTATGGGGAGGCACCTCATATACAAATGCAGGGCAGATTCTGCCCGGGGTGTGTCCCAAAGTCCACAGGTGTGGTGCTCGGGGCCTGGGGGACAGAACGAGGGTGTGGAGGCAGCACACAGCCAGGGAAGGACGGGGCCAACTGAGGTCTCAGGTGTAAACTTGACTTACAGAAACGATAAAGATTCAGGGGCGCCGGGGGGGCTCAGTCAGTTGGGCGTCGACTTCAGTTCAGGTCATGATCTCACGGCTCGTGAGTTCGAGCCCCGCGTCAGGCTCTGTGTTGACAGATTCTGTTTCAGATTCTGTGTCTCCCTCTCTCTCTCTGCCCCTCCCCTGCTCATGCTCTGTCTCTGTTTCTCTCTCACAATGAATAAACCTCCATATATATATATATATATATATATATATATATATAAAGAAACAATAACGATTCATTTTGGAAACTCAACTGTTCTTATGTGGAAATGGTCTATTTTGAGGTCCCACATGGGTGAAGTACAAGAAGGTCCCAGGACGGCCCCCAGAGGAGCCCGCCTGCCTCTTCTCGTCCGTCTGTCAGCTGCCCTGGGCCTCTCTGTGTCCTCAGGTGTGTGGCTGATGGGGCCACTGGGCTCTGAGCTGAGTGTGGTCCCCACAGAAAGAAGACAGTCCTCCGGAGGAGGGGGGGGACGTGCAAAGGAGCCCCAGGTCCATATCCCTCAGGCCCTGCGGTGATGTGTGCCCCCCTTTGTGAGGAGAGCAGGCTCGCATCACGGAGGGACCAGTAAGGAAGCTTCCAGTTCTGCCCCATCGACGGGGCTCTGCGGCTGCCGAAGGCTGACCGCACACCCACTTGGAAGCAGGGCCGGGCTCGGGGACGAGCGTACGGAAGTCACCCCGGGAGCTGGAGAGGGCCCCAGCGCGTGCCTCTGTCCCGGGACACACCCCTCCCCGACGGCTCAGGGGGCCAGGTGCGCTCTGACCAGCGGGGCCACCGCGCTCAGACCTGGTGGACTTAGGAGGACGAGCATCCCGCCCACCTGGGTTGTATCGCTTGACGACACGCTTTTGTGCGCAAGGCGGGAGCACATCCTGTGACACGTGGGCAGAGGGAGAGCTCAACGGCACCCCATAGTGAGTGGGGGCGCTCCCCCCCGGAACACACCGAGCAGCCCGTGCTCTCCGAGACCTGATGGACGGACGCTAAGGCTTCGGGGCAGAGCACGGATCTCCTGGCACACAGACGGCTGGATGCAGAGGGAACAGTTTTCCCCAAGGTAGGCGTGGAGGGTGTGGGCCCCAGAGGAGGGGAGAAAGGGAGGGCAGGCAAGAAGAGAAGGCGGGGCTCAGGGCCACCAAGTCGGGATGCCCTGAGGCCACAGCTAGGGCTTGGGTCGGACACCCGGCTCCTGACCCTGCCAGGCGGGGCTGGGAAGTCCGGGCGGGGAGTGGTGTTGGGCTGAACAGCGACTGAAGACTCATACGAAGGCCTTGAATGCCATGCTAAGAAGTGTGGCCTTCAGACGTAGATGCGATGTCTCAAAGGCTTTTCGGTGGGGGAAAAAAAACCCCACTGCCTTTCCGTACGCAGTTGGCAAAGCGGCAAATGTAGCTCCCCGGTCCCGGGACACTGGACATTTTCACGTCAAGTCAGTTCCGGTCCACTGGATGCAAGCCTCGGGCGGAATCGGGTGGGGCCTCACCCCCGGGGAACTGAAGGCTTTAATCATAAAACAAAACCTATCACCAGTATAAAAAGTTGTGCCCGGGCACTGATTTAGAATAATTAAAAACTGTTCTGATTTTAAGTTAATAACAACTTATTTAAAAAAAAAAGGGGGGGGTGGTTGAGGGGGACGGTCAGCCACCAAGTGGCTTCGTCCACGTAGAATCACACAGGAGTCTACAGCCGCCGTTCAGTCCTAGTTGATAAAAACGGAGTGCCTTGCATGTCTGAACAACTCGCCTCTAAATCTGAAAATCGCTGCGCGAGGCAGTGTGAAGTTTCTGTCGTGTGCGCGACTCTTTGATCCACGACAGGGCAGTGTGTTTTTACTGTTCCGAGTATGGCCGGAGGCAAGGCCGTGAGGATAGTAAAAAAAGTTGACGAAACCATGTTTTCACCCAGGACACATGAGCACACAGGCTGCGCGTGGTAAATCTCCAGTAATTCCAAACGAAGGCGGGGCAGAGGCTTTCGAAATTAATCGTTGAGGTTCCAAAAGCCGAGACCAAAGGACGTAGACAGAAGCCGGTTCTCTGCCTCGGTGGGATCTGTGTTTGCTTTTGCAGCGTCTGATTTCAGGGTCACCCAAGAAGGGTCCCTCTCCTCGACCCCCAAATATTTTCTCTCTCAGTTCAAAGACGACAGAAATTCATGGAATTCAATCACATGGTTTCATACTACAGCCGGGTCCGGTTCCGACGGAAGGTAGCTGGGGACGGTTTGTCCCTCACACGGTGAATGAGCTCCAAACGCAGTGTGCATAGACACAATGGGCTCCCTCCTGATTCTTTTTCAAGGTCCCGTTTTGGAAGGACCAATGTGGGATTCAGCAGTCTGAGGGGCTGCGGAGGCTGGGGGCCGTCCCCTCCCACAAATTCCGGCTCCGGAATGAGTCTTCTGGGAGAAGCAGGGATCCCAGGGGCCATTCTGAGGGTTCATTGTTCCCACAGTGGGGGCAACAGTTGTGTTTGGCCCGCTTCCCTCCCAGCGGGCCCCGTGTGCCCAGGAATGTCATCAAGGTGTGGGAAAAGAAGCCCTTTCCCTCCACAAGCCAGGAGAGAGCGTGGCCAGGGCTGAACCGGACTCCAAGAGATCATGAAACCCCGTAATTATAACAATGACCTAATCACACGCTTGAAGTCGGCTTCTGAAGTTCAGGTTGCTGCTGCTTCTCAGACGCGGCCTCTGCCCTGATTACGTTGGCCAGGTTTCCGCCGAGGAGGACGTGAGACCTGGGCGCGCTCTGTGATGTGTGTCCCTGGTTGCACGTGACCAGGTCGGCCCCGCCTTCGCTCGTTCCCGCTCCACATGCGGTGGTTCAATGGTGATGATGTTTTGATGCGTGTTGGTGTTTTCCGTGCACACGCGGGCTCGCTCTGCCCCTACGAGCGTTCCAGCCACATTCACGGTAACGGACTCGGGCTCTCCTAACAGAGATACAAGCACGTGGCCTTCACCTTCTGGGCAGGTGCCCCTCTCCCTTCGGATAGCGGCTTGGGGAGTAGCCCCGCGTGCTCTAGTTTCCTTCTGGAAGTTTCTATGTGGAGGCCGACCTTCCTCTTGGAGGGCCCGAGAGGGCTCTATCCACCAAGACTCACTCGCCTGCAGGGTCTGTGGATCTGTGGCCGTCCCCCGGTCAAGGACGTGCCCGCCTCACAGAGCCCCTCCCACAGGCCGCACCTGAAAAGCGTAGCCTCGCACGCGACAGGGCACGCGGAAATGCACGCGGGAGATGGCGACTCTGTCAATATACACATATATGTCATAATTTCCCTGCAGTGACCTTGTGGAGTTTGCACGTTATTAGTAATTACTGCTACCTTGATACGTTCCTGGGCCAATCAGTGTGACTGCCCAGGGATGCTGAGAACCCTGGTTCGCAATAAAGTGTTTTCAAGTTCAGGGAGAATGTTTACCGCCTTCTTTTCAGAATAAAGCCCGTGGACCCTGAGAGCTCTTCGCCCGGGCTATTGCTCAGTTCAGAACTGCCAGGGTTAAGTTGACCGGTGTCTCGGCTCCTGCTGTGGCTGAATGGCAAATGCCCTTAAATAATTGACAATTTCATGTCATAGTTTCATGTTATAATGTGCACGTGTATTTGCGTATGATATTTTTATCACATTACACGATACTTTGCTTGCCTCTTAAGTCTTAGTATCGCAATTATGTATTATGAGCATCAATGAATATAAAGTGATGCCTTCGGGAAATAGCCAGGGCTCGCTGCCTGTGCGGGCTGCTCTGATCATAGAAGTTATTTGTGTCTTTCATTAATTTCATTGTAATGGCGATCACTTCAGTTCCCACGAGGACCGCTTACGTGTCACAGTTCCGAGTGCAAACGCCCAAATACACATACAGCGTATTACATGTTTTATATGATTTAAACCAATCAGTTGCTGATTTAAGCACTCGTAGTAAAGGTAGAAAGGCCTAGTGTGTATCTGGTAAAAGGTCAGGAATGGTGATGTCTATTTTAATTGTGAATAGAATTTGCCACTAAAGTTTGGGCTCAAGACTGAGAAGCTGAAGTTAGCCATAAATCTCTTGGATCCTGACCCAGATAAATGGGAGTCTATAAAAAGAGAGAGGACATTTTGGGCGGAAATGAACAATGGAGTAGGAATCATGGCTGACATGGATCGAAAATGTATGAAATCTGTATTCCCCTCATTACAGGAAAAACTATACCCCCCCTGCTCCTCCCCTGTCCGGACCCCACACTGGGCTGCTGGTTCATTCATTTGTTCCACAAACATACAGGGCACCCAATGCAGGAACAGGGATTAAAAGACAGCCCTGACCTCAAAAACTCCTATTTCGCTGGGTGAGGCTGGCGAATGGCCATTTCCTCAGTCGTGCTGGCCCGCAGCACCCGGGAAGTGCAGGCAGCAGGGACCCCGGGGGCGGGGACAGCCACCGTGGCAGACTAGGAGCGCAGACACGCAGATCCCACACCGACTGGAGCGGACGGGGTCGCCTGCAGCCCCAGCAGATCCGCTCCCGGTGCAGCACGCAGGTGGGGGACCCCGCGCACAGTGGGCGTCGTCCCGGCTCGGCTCGCGGTGTGAGCCCGTCCTGTGTTCGCGGCCAGGACAGCAGCGGGAGCGCGCGGACTGTGGTCAAATAACCCGCATCGTCTCCTTACCACACGGACGCAGGCGAGGCTGCCTCGGCAGTAAACAGTCTGACCCCCGCGTGACGCGCAGCCCCCCTCCCCAGGGGCCCTCGCTCCCCCTCTCCTCTGCAGGGTCTCTCCACCTCCATCCAGAACCCCCCGGGCCCTGAGCCCTCTCGGACCGTCCGAGCCTCCACTTAACGAGGTCACAGAATCCGCGATCCTTCAAAAACCTCTGAAGGAACAGTGACACCTGGGACCCACCACCCAGTTTACACAGATCACCGCGTGGAGGGGGCACCGCTAACCCTCTGCAGGACTTTGATGCTCCCTCCCCTCCTCCCTCCCCTCCTCCCTCACCTCTCCCTTCCCCTCCTCCCTCCTTCCTCCCTCACCTCTCCCCTCCCCTCTCCCTTCCTCTCCTCCCTTCCCCTCCTCCCTTCCCCTCCTTCCTCCCCTCCCCCCCTCCCCTCTCCCTTCCCCTCCCCTTCTCCCTCACCTCCTCCTTCACCTCTTCCCTCATGTTTCCTCCCTTCCCTCCTCCCTCCCCTCCTCCCTCCCCTCCTCCCTTCCCTTCCTCCCTTCCCTCCTCCCTCCCCTCCTCCCTTCCCTTCCTCCCTTCCCCTCCTCCCTCCCCCTCCCTTCCCCTCCTCCCTCCCCCTCCCTTCCCCTCCTCCCTCCCCTCCTCCCTTCCCTTCCTCCCTTCCCCTCCTCCCTCCCCCCTCCCTTCCCCTCCTCCCTCACCTCCTCCTTCACCTCTTCCCTCATGTCTCCGCCCTTCCCCTCCTCCCTTCCCCTCCTCCCTCCTTCCTCCCTCACCTCTCCCCTCCCCTCTCCCTTCCCCTCCTCCCTTCCCCTCCTCCCTTCTCCTCCTCCCTTCCCCTCCTCCCTCTCCTCCTCCCTCCCCTCCTCCCTTACCTCCTCCCTCACCTCTCCCTCCACCTCCCCTCTCTGTTCCCCCCTCACCTCCTCCTTCATCAGCAGGAGGTCAACCTTTGGACACCATACAGAGGGGAACCACATGTGCATTTCACGGGTTCTCTTCCTATGTCCACGGACCACATGGCCACACCTGGAGCTGGAGCCCACCCGTGGCTCGTCCTGCCGTGGCCATGAGCGGTGTGACCTCCTCACCGTCCTCCCTCCTAGAGATGAGGCTCAGACCAAGGGAGAAAGTAGGCTATTATGAAAATCTCCATGGACAGCTTCACTCTCAGCTGCAAGGAAACCACCTCTGAGATGAGAGGATGGTGTGACAGGTGGCTGGGCCACCCTGCTCCAGAAGGGAGGGGGGGGGCATGTGGCTCCAGCGCCCGTGAGCACGCAAAGAGGCTGTGTCCTGGTCCCCTCCAGCAGGTGGCCTTCGGCCCACATCTACACTCACGGGAATGGCCGCACTCACCTTAAGATGGGCACTTCCTCCTCTACAGGCGTGGGAGGCGAGAGCCGAGCGACCGGGGATGTGCCCCGTGACGCCCCCTGGGCCAGACGGCGTGCCTGGGCACGGGAAGGGGCCTCTGCAGGCTCCCCCCACCCGGTCCTCACAGCCCGCCTCACCTCCCCCGTCCTACAGAGGGCTTCCGAATTTGTCCCCAACCAGTTTTTAATCACGACGCCTGCCCCCTCCCACGTGCGTTTCTTCGTCAGACGGAACCGTGTGCTGTCCGCAGTGTCTGTCCGTCCGTCTGAAAGAGGCTGGAGGAAAGACACTTCAGTGGCTCCAGACCTTGTGTTGAGCAGAGAAAACTCTTAATTACGCATTTGGTTTCTCAACGAATTTTCACAGGCAAGTGGACACTCAGCTGACACGGGCCCAGTGGGTGTTGCACAAGCGTCCCAGTGAACAGCCAGAGTCCCATCAGACCATACGCTTCACGTCTCCAGAGGATGACTGATCGGCTTTCTTGGTTCCAGGAAACCCAGGTTTGCCGGCCGGCCTCAAGATGGCATTTCCTGGGTCTGTTCTCGTCCGCTGACCTGTGGAGCCGGAGAAGGCCGGGCCCGAGCCACCACGTGCTGGTTCCCGACGGAGCCAGGCGCCCCCCAGAAGGCCACACTGTCCTTTCCTGAGAGGTTTATTTCCCAGGCTGGGAAGGTGGAGGTTGCCAGGAATGGGACAATATCCCATCAGGTTTGGCTGACTCAATATTTCCCACGCTGCTTTTGTGAAATGGTAAGTAATGTGACACAAATTTTAGGAGGGTTCCATGATCAACTAAGTTTGGGAAAGATGGCATGTGTCTTGGAGCTAGGAAGAGACTAAACTTTTTTTTAATTTATTTTGAGAGAAAGGGAGAGGGGGAGAGCACAGGCACAAGCAGGGTAGGGGGGAGAGAGGGAATCCAAGTGGGCTCCATGCTGACGGCATAAGGCACGATCTCATGAACTCTGAGAACACGACCTGAGCCGAAGTCGGATGCTTAACTGACTGAGCCCCCCAGGTGCCCCAAGACAGAATCTTAAGCAGGCTCCACGCTCCGCACAGAGACCAGCACGGGGCTCGATCCCACGACCTGGGATCATGACCTGAGCTGATTCAAGAGTCAGACACTCAACTAACTGAGCCACCCAGGTGCCCCAAGAGAAGGAACGTTTTTAACTGTGCTTGATCCAGCTTCCATAATTATTTTTGATCTTCCCCCTTACACACACACACACACACACACACACTACTATAACATGTTAATATCATTGAACATAGCTTGAAAACAGTGCCATAAATTGCAAAGATTGAATTTCTCAACAGCCGCGCTGGGGCTGTAGCTCCCGGGGGCCCCTCCCCACCAAAGCAGTAACAACACCGACAAACACGAGGTCATGTGTTGACACGGCTTGTGTTCACAGCGCTTCTGGACCCTCTTTCGGACCCACTGTCCCAGCCCGTCAACAGCCTCAGATCAGAGCCTACCATATTCAGCAGCTGGCCTCAGAAAACAAGGAGACTCCTTCGCCGCTCCCCGACTCTTCCCAACTTCAAATCTGGAGAAGCAGGTGGGTGACAAGTTCGACCTCCTCCCTCCTTCCCGCTCACTTTCCCTCCGGCCAGACTGGCTTCACCTGTCAGAGTTACTCCTTGGGCATCAATCAGAGCCTCTCAAACGCCACAGGATTTCCACCAAATAAGTTATGTCACGCTATAGGGTAAGTTACGCACGAACAATGCTAACATCATCAAAGAAATAAGTCAGAATTGCCTGAATGTGGCAGTTTTGATGAGCACCTTGTTTTAGGATTTTGGAATAGCGACATCTCCCCCAAGAGGCGTTGGCTTTTTCACTCCCCCCCCACCCACCGTAGGTCATAATACAACATCATGCCTCATCATCAGCTTTGATTTTCTCCAAAACAATCTGATTTTCTGTCTTTGAAATTTCAGGAAAATGTCGAATATGCACTTTCTGGGCGTCTTGCAAAATGGGAAGCGCAATCTTCACATAATCATTGTTTTTGCAGAATGAATTTCTAAAACCTCAAATTTTTCCTATCTATTTTCCTTGCAAGTTACCATGAACTTGAAGGAACACGGCCTCTGACCCCTGGGCATATGAGGCAGGTGCTGGTGGCCACCACAGGGGTCTGGCCTAAGTTCCCGAAGCTTCTTGGGCTGATAAGACCCTTGCTAACCACATAACACCCATGCATCACCTCTCTTTGGCATGTTCAGATTCATCTAATTGGAGAGAACCTGACACTTGCTTTTTCTAAAGAATGCCCATGTTTCAGGTCAACAGGATTCACTGAAGGTACAGACCTACGGCAGAGTAACCCTCAGGTCACTGTTGTGACTGCCAACGTTTTAACATGTCTCTAAGAGGAGGCAGTAGGCAGGTAACTCTGGCGCGACAGAACGCACAGGGAGGGGCCCGTCAGCTTCTGCAGGGGCAGGAGATGGGCGGACCTGTGCAGGGGCCAGGTTATCTGGTGAATGATGTCAGGGAAGGCAGACCGGACAGCTGACGGTAGGATGCAGGCTCCTTTACGTAAAAGCTCCTCTAGGATATGACCTCCCTGCCCACCCTCTAACGCTTTTCTGATCATCGGTTTTTAGAAAAGAAAACCTTATTTGATGGCAGAAGGCAGACCTTCGGGGGCCATCCCGAAGCCACCGGTGTTCCCTGTGGACGACAGAACGGCGGAAGTGGTGCAGAGCATCCTGCTGGAGCGAGGGTGGGACAAATTTGACGAAGGAGGGCAGAACAGCGACAACTGGAACCTGTATTGCGGGACTTCCTCCTGCCGGATGACTGAGCCCGTCCGCGTGAAGCCGGGGCAACGGCTGAACCACCACCCAGGCACCACCAGGCGGACCGGAAGGACCGCCTGGCCAGGCACCTGAAGCGCATGGAAGAGGACATCCGGCGGGCCCCTGCACGAGTTCATCCCGCTGACGTTCGTCATGCCCCACGACTACAACAAGTTCATGGCTGAATACTCGCGGGAGAAGCACGTGACGGCCGCAAAGCGCAGCTCCTGGACCTGCAAGCCTGTGGAGCCATCTCGCAGGACGGGGATCATCATTTCCAGTGACATTAAAGACTTAGTCTTTGATGATACATACATAGTACGGAAATATACCTGCCACCCTTTCTTCGTGGGCAGAGGTAAACCTGACCTCCGCATCTGCGTCTGTACCACGGGCTTTAAGCCTTTGACCGTTTACGTTTATCAGGAAGGGTTAGCGCGCTTTGCCACGGAGAAGTTCGACCTGAGTAATCTGCAAAACAGTTATGCCCCCTTGACCAACCTCAGCATCAACAAGTCCGGGGCCTCGTATGAGAAAATCAAAGAAGTGATCGGTCGCGGCAACAAGTAGACCCTCAGCTGGTCCTTCTCTTACCTTCGCAGCTGGGACGTGGATGGCCTGCTTCTGTGGCAGAAAATCCACCACGTGGCTATTCTCACGGGGCTCGCCATCACTCCCTCGGTCCCCTTTACGGCCAACTGCTTGGAGCTCTTTGGGTTTGATATTTTGACTGATGACAACTTGAAACCGTGGCCGCTAGAAGTCAACTTCAGCCTTGCCCCGTGGCCGCTAGAGGTCAACTTCAGCCCTGCCCTGTCCGTGGATTGTTCGGCGGACGTGTCTGAAGAGAAAACTCATCCACGACACTGCTGAGCTGATTTACTTGCGGGGTCTGAGGCACAGGAGGGCAGAGGGCAGTGACGGTCCCGGGGCAGCGGCGGGGTCCCCCTCGCGGAGCTGGATGCCGGTGGGCTCAACCGCGTGGGCGGAACCGTTCCTCGTGAGTCCCTCTTTCCGGTCATGGGCAGACCGTTTAAGGAGGAATCTGCAGTGAAGAAGCCGTAAAGATATGTCCCGAGAGTAAACGTGCCTCCCAGCCTAGGGAAATGACGAGTAGGAAGAAAGACCTTCTCCTTTCAACAAGAGAAGCCCCCAAACCAAGCCAAAGTTAAAGGGCAGACACACGCCCCACAAAGCACTCATTCAGTTTGTGTCCCTCATCCAAGCGTGTGCCCACCAGACAAGCATCGCCCCGTGCATCGCCTCGGACTAGAGCAAAGTGCCAGATCTCCAAGAAGGGAAATTTGTTCTCATTTTTCCTTTCAACGAAGCAACTTTTGGAGCTTCCAGGAATAGATTAAACGTCAGGAGAATAATCCAAGAGTTCCAGAAACGAATGAACAAACAACACTCCCAAGTGGCAGAAAAGGAAACAAAGAGAAGGTGACATGGCTTTTGGAAAACCAAGGATTCCCTTGCTGGGGACTGCAATGGCTCAGCCCCTGCCCCTCTGCATTCAGCACGTTGACCACGTCGCTGGGGCCACCGATGTGGGCGTAAATAGAAATATAGCAACCCTGACAAAGTAGAGCATGTGCAAATGATGATTAAATTACATGACCTAACTGGTGTATTTGCTCCGATTGCTTGGGAAAATGCCACACAGCCTCTTCCCTGTCCTTGGAAATGCTTTATCACAGTTACACTGTGCATTTACCGAAACACGAAAACAAAAGATAATTAACGTATCTTTTAAGGACTCTGAGGTGAAAACGGTACAAAAAAGGCCAAGGGTTAACTTTTGTTTCTTTTTTTTTTTTTTTTTTTAACGTTTTTTTTTATTTTATTTTTGGGACAGAGAGAGACAGAGCATGAACGGGGGAGGGGCAGAGAGAGGGAGACACAGAATCGGAAACAGGCTCCAGGCTCTGAGCCATCAGCCCAGAGCCTGACGCGGGGCTCGAACTCACAGACCGCGAGATCGTGACCTGGCTGAAGTCGGACGCTTAACCGACTGCGCCACCCAGGCGCCCCAACTTTTTGTTTCTTAATACACCATTTTATGTTCAAAATTATTTTTGTCAACTTAATGATCAGTCATCGGTATAAGGCGAATTACAGGAAACCTTCCCCCAGGGTACCCACGTGACTGTTATGTATAGGTCCTGGGTCCTAAATCAGACATTGCACCACATTGCTCCCCACTGGGGTCATCCATCAACCGTATTTGGAGAGTGTCCCCTCGTGGTTGGCCCCGTCACTGATAGATTACCATCCCAGCACGCGCCCACAGAACCTTCCAGATCTTGCCTTGTCACTCCTGCCACATCAAAAAGCACTGAAGAGTCCTAAGACACAAAAGCCGCAGCATTTACTTGAAAACATCATGCTGAGTGAGAAAAAAGCCAGACACAAAGGGCCACACGTAGTAAGATACGATTTACAGGAAGCGTCTGGAGTTGGCAAATCCAGACACACAACGTGATTGGTGGTTGCAGGGCCCAGGGAGGGGGCACGGAGGCACTGACCGCGAGTGGGAGCGGGGTTCCTTCTGGAAGACAAAAATGTTCTGGTGGTGGTTGCACAACATCATGTGCTAGATGTCACTGATGGTCAATTTTGTGTTATGTTTATTTCACCGCAATAAAAAAAGAAGTGACAGCAAACCATATTTAAGGTAAGCAAGGATTAGCTACTGAGGCTGGGGACACAGAGTGGGTGATACAGCCACCGAGGGACAAAGGAAGGAAGTGACGGCTCTCAGCGCCCCCATATGATTCCTTATGGTGTTGGCACTCGCAGCGGCCTCTGAACACCTAACAGAATCCTACTGTTCCATCTGAATGGTTCAGAAAAGAGGGGGAGAAGAAAGTTCCAGCAGTTAGCCCGGAGGCTGGACTGTGTATGTTGCTCATTGCTTGGTTTCAGGCATAAGCACATTTATTTCCTCCCAGCCGTATTCCAGAAGAGATTTGAAGGAGTCACGTAAGACTGTAAGCACATGCCGATTGCCCTGGTCTTTTATCTCAGCTCTCTACTTTCTAGTATTTGGCAAACAAAGGAAAGGGCCGCTTCCGCACATATGGAGACGTGCTCTAACGAGACCAAGCCATGTGGCTACCATCACCCGAAAGCCAGAGATTAGATCTCATACCCCCTTTCATCTTGAGCAACAACTCAGACGTGAGGATGAACGTCCCAGAGACGTGCGCAGCACATAACGTTAAGGAACGATGATTTCATTTGAGCATGTGAACCTCTGCAGCCCCGGGTCCGCTGTCCGGAAAACACGCACGATCCGGGCAGTATGCTCGTCGAGGCAAAATGCGGGCCAATTAAACTGAAATAATAGTGGGCTAACGTTAGACTTGCAAAGGCCACAGGAAGCCTATGTGTGTAGAGTTTGTATCAGGTGCACACTTGTGTAAGGGACACGGAGGGAAGACAGAGACGCGGTATTCTGGGGGACAAGAGCCAAAGCCCCAAAGTCCAGAGACGTCTCCAGGAGATAGGAGGTAGTCCCTTAAAAGAATCCTTGGGTTTCTACCTCCGGGGAAATGGGATATGTATACCTTTCCTTATTCCTTCGCAAAGTACAATCGAAGAAGCTAGACCGCACCAGGGCACCAGGGCAAACACAGGGGTCATGGAGGGGAAAGAAGGCAGTCCCACTTGGGACCCCAAGCCAAACAGGGTGTTGGGTTTGGGACTTGGGGGGGGGGTGCCTCATCCTCCAAACTGGGCACTATAGGAGCTGACAATGCCAAAGGACACAAAGACCCAAGAGTCACTGCGAGCGAAGGACCAGGAGACGAGCAGCTGAAGGGGAATTTAACTAAAGGAGCCTGCAGGACGCTGGGCTCTTTGACTCCAGGAAATCTCTAGGGAGCTAGAAATGCCCTGCAGTTGGAGGTGAAGGTTCTTACTCCATTTCAAAACTGGATCCCATCACCCTTTGACTCGAGGTTAGAAGCAGCCAGCAGCAGGGGACGCAGGAAGTCACGAGAATCTCCCGGAAGGAAGGGGGAAGTAGGAGAGAAGTGTGCTCCCGGGACACAGCGGTCACACTGGGCTGGAGTGCGGCCCCCACCTGCCCAGCCCTCCCAGTGCGGAGTGGCCCTTGAGCCGGAAGCCGCTGGGTAACGTGCGAGCGGGTCGCAGAGGCATGGTGGCCGGCAGGGCGAGGCAGACCCCGGGGGCAGGCCGTGCAGACTCAGCTCGGGCCGGCTGCCCTCGTGGGCGTGCGGGGAGCCTTGCGGACACGGGCAGACAGAGGGCAGAGCCCCCCGCGGCGGTCTCTTCAAAACCTGACCTTCCAGACTCTTCTTGTCTGCTGCGTAGACTCCCCATGTTCGCCCGTGCGCACTGTGCAGACTGTGGAGGAGCTCGTGTGGGGCCTCTTGGCTGCCCTGCAGGCGGACCCCACGAGGAAGGGACAGTGCGAGGTAAGCTGTGTCCCCACAACCCCCGGTGAGATGCTCACGTCCCCAGGCGGGGTACCCCGCGACCTCCCCGTGAGCGGTCACGGCCTTGCAGTAGGACACCAGGCGGGGTAGCCGAGGGGTGAGGGAGGGTTCCCGGCGGCTTGCACTGCGGGGAGATGGCCTCAGGCCGGGGGGATGGGCTGCCGGGTTGTTCCTGCCGGACTCGGCCCCGCGCCCGGCTGGGCTCACTCCTCCCCCAACCGCCCTCGCCCCCCTGTGTGGCTCTTCCGGTTCAATCTCTCACTTCCTTTCATCAGAAAGAAATTCCTTCTCTCTCGCTCGCCCTCTGTGTGGAAAACCCAAGGAAGACCCTGGCCTACCCCGACCGTCGATGACAGGACAGGCCTAGGTCGCGTGGGTGTCATCATCCCGGGGGGTGAGGGGGTCAGGGGCGCCCCCGGGGAGCAGGGGGAGACTTTCCTGGAGGCAAGCGTGGGGTGCAGTGCTCAGAAGGGGACCTGGCAGACACGGGGGTTGTCTGCAGAGCAGATCGCCTGTGAAAACGGAAGGGTGGTCAGATGGGGAGATGCAGGGAGACTGAGGCCGGGAGTAGCCCCTGAGGCCTCGACGCCACCTGAGGTCAAGTGGACAGCAGATGTTGGGTGGAATCTGCTTCAGGAGAAAGTTACAGAAGGGTCCCAGACACCCATGGGGCCTCGGATCCCTCCGCGGTCAGGACCAGACTGAACAAAGAACACAGCTGAGCAGCGGTTCTCGGCACCAGTGAGGGCTGCCAAAGTGGTCACTGGCCTCCTGGAACTTTCTGGACCCTCCGCCTCATGTGCCCCCCCCCCCCACCATGTTCACCCACAGCTGCTCCCAGAGGACGGGCCCTGGGCTTCGGGACCCTTGTCCCCTCAGAAGAGGAGGAGCCCAGCAGACTCAGGAGCCCAGCTTGGGGCTGGGCCTCCCTGGCCGTTGGCATATTGTGAAGGGGGTGGGGGTGCCCATCGATCCAGCGGGGCCGTGCAGACCACATCAGTGCCTTAAACTGGGGCGGGTGAGCATCCCTGAGACCCTCATAGTCACATCACTTGTCTCTTCTGAGCTGGAAAACTGGGATGGAGTCTGGCGGCGAGGGTCCCAGGGCACCTGCCTCTGGGCACCCCCGCGGGGGGTCTCCCAGCCCCTGGCTCTGTGGCACTGCGTCCTCGTGGAAACGCAGAAACCACCTAAACAAGCCTGGACCACCAGACGGCACCGATGCTGGACACACGAGGGACACCGGTGCTTTCCGAGGGCAGACGGGGGTGAGGAGGGCTAGCTCCTGCCGTGGGAAAGAGCACACATTCCACGGTGGGCTGAGGGCTGCTGCAGCTGGCCTGGGGGTCTCTCGAGAAGAGACACGGGGATCTGGGCAGGAAGTCCAGCGGCCAGGGCAGTAAGTCCTGTCCCTGAGCGCACGGTGCCATCAGGCAGAAACCTGGCCACTAGAGGACAGAGAAGCCACAGAGCTGCTTGCTAGAGGCAGGCGACCGGAGTGGGGACGGAGCCGAGGACCCTCCTGGTCTCATACGTCCACCACCCTTGATCGGAAACTTGTGCGGGAACGCGGGCTGCGGGGAGAGCCCTGTTGAGTGCATCCCTTCGGGAGCCCCCCAGGAGGCAGCAAAGGCCCCAGGACGTCGTGTCCTCATCCCGGGACCTGTGAAGATGAACGCAGCTGCAAAACCAGCGGCACGTGCCCTCCCCCCAGATTCGACGCTCCGTGCACCGCTGACCTTCCGGATTTTTTCCTCAAAACCCGTCTGCCCTAAAAGGAACCAAGGTTCCTGGACAGTAGCTGATGCCATCCCTTGAGGCAGGAGAAGTCAGGAGGGGTCTGTGTACTGGGTCGAATAGTGTCCCCCCAGAGTTCACGTCCACCTGGGACCCGCGAATGTGACCTTGTTTAGGGTCACATCTGGTCTTTGCGGAGGCTTAGGATGAAGTCATTGTGGAGTAGCACAGGCCCTAAATCTGATGGCCGGTGTCCCTGGAAGAGGAGGGAAATCGGGGCACAGACACAAACAGCGGAACGGCCACGAGGACACGGACGCAGAGCCCCAGCCCCTGTGCTGTCACAGGCGGAGAGCGCCAGGAATCACCCGCAGCCCCAGAAGTGAGGAGGCCAGGGACAGCCTCCCCGGGGGCCTCCAGAGAGGGTGTGGCCCTGCTGCGACCTCAGTTGGGACTCCTGGCCTTCGGAGACCGTGGGGGGCAGACTGCCACGGTGTTCCTGCAGCAGGCTGCCGTGGTTTGTCACTTTTGTTACGGCAGCCACAGGGAGCGGGGACAGGCTGCCACACGCTGTTCCCGTGAGCATCACATACTGAATCTGTGAATCAATTTTTACTTCTTTGAGAAGATCTAATCTAATTAGAACCCACCTTCATTGTTTTAAAATTTTTTTTAGACTTATTTATTTTTGATAGACAGAGACAGAGAACAGTGGGGGAGAGGCAGAGAGAGAGGGAGACACAGAATCCGAAGCAGACTCCAGGCTCTGAGCAGTCAGCACAGAGCCCGACGTGGGGCTCGAACCTGCAAACTGCGAGATCATGACCCAAGCTGAAATCGGACGCTTAACCAACTGAGCCACCCAGGCGCCCCTACAACCCACCTTTAAGTGCTCAAGAAAAAGTGGTTTCAAAGTCACACTGACTCGGCTGAGCGTTACTAAACAAAGTCCTCATGTTTGTGACCACAGCCTTCTGTGTTCACAGAGCCTCTGATTTTGCAGAACCAGCAATAATCAGGGTTATGGCGACCCCATCACGTGATGGACTCGCTCACTTGTGCCAGAACTAATTTCCAAAACATCCGGGGCACTAGTGTCACAGTTGGGAGGCGGGGCAAAGATGCAGGAGGCTTGGGGTCCACCCCGATTTGCTCCAGGCCCCTGGCGGGGGGGGGGGGGGGGGGGGGGACACGGGTAAGTAGGTGGTGGGAACGCAGTTTGGGACGGGCTGAGGGGGGAGGGGACCAGCGGACTGGAGGGCCTGCCCCTGCAGGGGGGTGGATCACGGAAGGCTTTCCAGAGGCAAAGTGGCCGCACCAGCCTCCGGAGGACAGCGGTGGCGGCTCGTAGAAGATGGGGCAGGGGCTCGTCCCAGGGAGGGGGGCTTGGAGAAGGCTCTGGAGAGTGGGAGGGAGCGGCATGCAGGGCAGGTGGGGCCAGAGCGGGATGGGCTGGGATGCCACGCTCTGAACACAGATGTTTTTCTTCGGGAACACACAGAGCACTTCCAGTGAAAAAGGGGATGACTCCATCATGGATCTTCTCCCACCCACCCCCACAGCATTCCCGGGAAATCTATGTGTCACACGCACAGACAGGCTGAAGTAGGGAGCCTCCAATCTGCCTGGAGGTCTTCGGGTCCTCATTCAGAACCCGAGCCAAGCTGGCCCCTTTCTCGAGCCTGAACGCTCACTGTGCTTTTTCAAGGCATTTTTCTAGGCGTTTTGTGACCAACTGCATCCTTTTATATGCAATGCCTGTATATTCACAAAATAATGTACTGCGTATCGCCAGACTCCACATCCAATAAGAGACTTGAGAAGGTGCTAGGAAGCCTTGAGGAGGTGCTAAGTAGCCTTGAAGAGGTGCTAAGAGCTTTGAGGAAGTGCTAAGGAGCTTTGAGGAAGTGCTAACAGCCTTGAGGAGGTGCTAAGGAGTCTTGGGGAGGTGCTAAGTAGCCTTGAGGTGGTGCTAAGGAGCCTTGAGCAGGTGCTAAGAACTCTTGGGGGAGTGCTAAGAGCCTTGAGGTGGCGCTAAGGAGCCTTGAGGAGGCACTAAGGAACCTTGAGGAGGCGCTAAGGAGCCTTGAGGAAGTGCTAAGTAGCCTTGAAGAGGTGCTAAGAGCCTTGAGGAAGTGCTAAGGAGCTTTGAAGAAGTGCTAACAGCCTTGAGGAGGTGCTAAAGAGTCTTGGGGGAGTGCTAAGAGCCTTGAGGAGGAGCTAAGAAGCCTTGAGGTGCTAAGGAGTCTTGGGGAGGTGCTAAGTAGCTTTGAGGAGGTGCTAAGGATACTTGAGGTGCTAAGTAGCCTTGAGGTGGTGCTAAGGAGCCTTGAGGAGGGTTAAGAGCTTTGAGGAGGTGCTAAGAGCCTTGAGCAGGTGCTAAGAAGTCTTTGGGGAGTGCTTAGAGCCTTGAGGAGGCGCTAAGGAGCCTTGAGGAGGTACTAAGGAGACTTGAGGAAGTGCTAAGAGCTTTGAGGAGGTGCTAAGAGCCTTGAGCAGGTGCTAAAAGCCTTGAGCAGGTGCTAAGAACTCTTGGGGGAGTGCTAAGAGCCTTGAGGTGGCGCTAAGGAGCCTTGAGGAGGTGCTAAGGAGCCTTGAGGTGCTAAGGAGCCTTGAGGAAGTGGTAAGGAGCTTTGAGGAAGTGCTAAGGAGCCTTGAGGAGGTGCTAAGGAGCCTTGAGGAGGTGCTAAGGAGCCTTGAGGAGGTGCAAAGGAGCTTTGAGGAGGTGCTAAAAGCCTTGAGGAGGCACTAAGGAGCCTTGAGGAGGCACTAAGGAACCTTGAGGAGGTGCTAAGGAGCCTTTAGGATGTGCTAAGAGTCTTGAGGAGGTGCTAAGAGCCTTGAGGAGGTGCTAAGAAGTCTTGGGGGAGTGCTAAGAGCCTTGAGGAGGCACTAAGGAGCCTTGAGGAGGTGCTAAGGAGTCTTGTGGAGATGCTAAGGAGCCTTGAGGAGGTGCTAAGGAGCCTTGAGGAAGTGCTACGAGCCCAACTGGAGTAAATTCCACCTTTTTGGAAGAAAGTGTGAAATGCATTGCACTGAGTCCTGATGACCAGTGTGCCCGGATGCACACACACACCAGCCCCACACCCCATCCTGTTCTGATTCCAGACTTCACACACCAGACTACCCAGGAGTTCGGCAGGTACGTGTCCTGAAAACCACCAGCCAGGTCGGTCTTCTGGCTCCTGAACACAGTTCACCCACAAAAATTTCATTAGTTTCTCCTCGCTCGCCAGGAACAGAAGTTTCATTCTTTCTATTTGGTACAGCGGTGTTTCGTTTTGTCTGCTTTAGTGAAAATTCTCAGGGTAAGCTGATTCAAAATAAAACAATCAGCAAGTTCATTTTTTTTTTTTTTTTTTTTTTTTAGCCAAACCTAAAGCAGCTTTTCCATAACGGGTTACTTTTACCTGTTAATCTGCAAGTGACCATGATCAGAAAGGAAAAGTCCTCTGTCCCACATAGCTGAACTAGAGTGCTTTTATTTTCCTTCAGAGCTGAGACAGCACATTGTCCCTGGGTCACTTTGTTATTTTTTTTAATGTTTATTTATTTATTTTGAGAGAGAACACGAGCAGAGGAGGGGCAGAGAGAGAGGGAGAGAAAATCCCAACCAGGCTCTGAGCTGTCAGCACAGAGCCCAACGTGGGGCTTGAACCTACAAACCATGAGATCATGAGCCAAGCTGAAGTCAGATGCTTAACCGACTGAGCCACCCAGGCACTGTCCCCGGGTCACTTTAAACAGCATTACCAAAATATTGAGGGCCTCAGCAATGCGTGCACGATAGACTTTAGGACTGAAATAATTACGGGTACCAAAACATGATTTTTCATGTCGATCAAATGAAAACACAAGTACATATTGAAACCGTGTACATAAACCCACATCTTGCGATCAGATTTTTCAAGAAGGTATTTCTCCCCTGTGACAGGGGACTCTCCCCATTAGTATAAAAACCAGCTAACTGCCAATGTCCTGCTCATGTTCAAGGCAGCCTACGAGACAGCAAAATAAACAAGAAATGGGGCATCGTTTTGACTTTGAGATTAAACGATCGTAAGTCTCAGGAGGTGGCTCGCTGTCCTTGGGTCGGGCTCCTCATGGGTTCGCTTTGTGGTGACTAGAACCGTCTTCCTATCTGACCTGGCAAGGTCATGGGTGTTAGAGGTCACGGAGGGTCAGGCTGAGCCGCTGTAATCCCGGAGGAAGGGGAACCCTGGCGCAGGCGCAAGTTGAAACCACCTGCAGACGAAAAGAAGCCGGTACCTCTTCATCAGTGGGCCCGAGGGGGCTGCCTGCTGAGCACCCGGCTTTATCTCTGTCCTCCGGGGCCTGTCATAGGGTAGAGCTGGCTCTTGAGATGAGCGAAGGGGGGTGGTCTTGCTTGGGTCCTGGAATTCATGCTTTCATGAGCCCCGTGTTCTCCAACCAGTGTCGATCTAACCACCTGTCCCGACCAGGAAGCCTGGGGACAAGGGGGTCTCTTCCTTGACAATTTCTGCATGACTTCGGTTGTCCTAAAGTTTTATGTGTTCCCCATCATCTCGGGCAGTGAATATACTATCAGTTTTTTATGTCTGTTTTAGCAAAGAAAACTATAATTGGGAAGTCACACAGAGCGTTGGGTGTTGAGGGACGACCCGCTTCTGTCCAGGACCATGTTTCCAGCCTCATATCTGAGCTTCAGCCGCCCAGACGCACACTGGGTTTCCTGGTAGCCCATGGAGTACACAATCTTGATGGTGCCATCGGGGTATTCCCTCCTCTTGAAGCAGGACGTTTGAATCTCCCTCTGCCCGTTGCTGAACACAATGGTTCTGTCGCCGTTCCTGATGGGGAAGAGTAACCTGGTAAGTCAGCCCCCTTGGCGGCCGGAGCTGCCCCTGTGCAGCACGTCGGGGCTGCGTGGGCATGAGCGAGGTCTGGAATCCTCATTCCAGACCTTAGTGAGCGAGGGCAGAGAGCGTGAACGGCCAGACGGGGAGACGCACAGCGGGTTCAGGGTATTGACAGAAACTCGGTCGGGCTGAGAGCAGGTGCACTGGAGAATGACAGGGTGGTGGGCCTGCTCATGCAGTCTGAGGTCCTAGGCTGGAAGTGTTACCTTGAAGGAGAGAGGCAGGGTTACAGGGGACTGAGGGACCATGATGGATAATCGTTCAAGAAGAGTGACCCAGAGCCCACGTAGACTGCCCTACGAGGAAGCTGGGAAAAGTCCATCATGACGTCGGGCCACGGGGAGCCGGCCGGGTGCCGACGGCCTCGGGTTTTACCCTCTGCACATCGGACGTCAGGGAGGAGTGTGCCCTCGGAGCACTTTCTCAGTGTGTCTCAGAGAAGTTGTCCTGCTATCGACTCGGGTTTCTAGACGGGGGCATTCACTGAAGACTCGAAGTATTTTTTCGGTTGCAACTCAAGATGACCAAGGTCAGGGAAGAGAACAAAAACCAGTGTTTTCATTCATGTTCTCCATAGAGGGAACCAGATCAAAGTCATAGACAAAACCTCAGGGTCAGTGACATTATTTTCAATTATTACCCTTACACAAATACTTAGACTTCTACAAAAAGTTGAATTAATCTGAAGAAATGCTTGACCATGCACACCTGTCGTGAAACTGGCCTTTGCACACTGACAGCTGTCCCATCAGGAAACACAGTCTCTTTGCGTCCGTCACTCAGACGTTTCACTGTCCCATCCGGAAACACGGCTTCCTTTGAGCCACCAGGGTGGTATTTTTCTGTGGGAAACATGTTTTCAAAATGGCTCTCCCTAGTCTCCCTGCTGTATCTCTCAGCTGCTCGAACATGTTTTACGGCGACCCATCCCATAAAGGATTAGTATTCAAGACTCGATTTTGTATCCTGCTCTGCCATTTTTATTGGAATATCTTGTTCCAGACAGATTGACCGTCTTTGGTCTCATTAGAACATGAAATCTGTATTCTCCCAGCTTTGCTCAGATTATCCCCCCAGCTACATTTTTCCTTTCCTTCCATGTGTTCTCTGGCTCCTTCAAGGTAGAAAGTCGTCATCGATCCCAGAGCAGCTTGGGCTTCTGAACGCCTTTGACCCTTAACTGTTGTCAACCTTCACTTCTGGTTTTCCACAGTGACTCGGGGTGTCAGACCAGGAAATGTGGTAAAGATCCTGACTCCCTCCATAGTGGCCTCCACGGACAACACTGACTTACAACCTGATGCAAGAGGTGGAACACTTAGGGATGTCTGGTGGGCTCAGTCCGTAGAGCATGCAACTCTCAATCTCAGGGTTATGAGTTCAAGCCCCACTTTGGGCGTGAAGCCAAAAAAGAGGGGCGCCTGGGTGGCTCGGTCGGTTAAGCTTCCGACTTCGGCTCAGGTCATTATCTCACGGTTCATGAGTTTGAGCCCCGCGTCGGGCTCTGTGCTGACAGCTCGGAGCCTGGAGATGCTTCGGATTCTGTGTCTCCCTCTCGCTCTGCCCCTCCCCCACTCACGCTCTGTGTCTCTCTCAAAAATAAATAAACATTTAAAAAAAAAAAGATGTTGAATCAAATTTAATTGACCCATTTCTATTTGCGTTCTTAAAATATTCATTTGCTTCTTTTTGTTTTGTCAAACGTTGGCAGTTGCTGGCAGACAAGAGACAGCCCAAATATATGTGAGAAAAATAAATGTGGTGACAAATCTGACAACCGAAGAAAAATTCTACCATTAAAATAGTTTTTAGCAAAAAACTACAAAAGCTTGTTTTCGTGCGGTAATTGATGGACCGCCCAGAAGAGATTGGGGGCCTCTTTGGAACAAGACTTTTGAACACTGAATTCACAGACTTCCCGGTACTGCTCAATGGACAAGTCTGCTGATTCGTACGGATTTACAAGAACGCGTGCGTAACGCACAAGCACATCCATAAAATGGCAGGAAACAAGGCCTTCGGCTCTGCTCCCAGAAATGCCGATCATGGGTAGCAGTTTTGAAGGTACGGGACGTGCCTCCGAGGACAATAATAGGGCCTAGAATTCCCACGGAGAGAGAATGAAATACGGATCGTCAAAATACCTTTCTCTTTTGGGAGACCTGAATTAACCTCCATCAGTCACCTGAGACGGCACGTGTGAACTAGCAGGTGTAATGTTCCCTTCTCAAAACCTTGCGGAAGGTCCCTGAGGACAGCAATTGCTCTGGGGTCCACCTCTCCGCTCACGTGCCGAGTCAGAGCCTAAAGGACAGGTCGTGACAGTAAAGACCCAACGTGACCCAACGAGATACACATGAGCGTCGCTGGAAAGCACGTCGAGGAGAACATGAATGCCCCTGGACCGTCCGTGAGGATCTGTTTAACGATGACCTTGACTCTCTCAGCACCCGGCAGGTCAGACGCTCTGGAAACGGCCACTGCCACGTATCCAGTAATGCTAAATAAAATAACACGGAAACCCACGTAAACGAGCTCCCACACTCCAGGCAAAGGCCACGCACGCACGGCAGTGGCCGCCGAGAAGCAGACGGAAGGGGAGCCTGAGCACGTGGTCTCCGCATCCCGGGCTCGGCTCCTGGTGGCTCTGCTGCTTACAGACGACACACACAGAGGTCGCTCCCCGGACACAAGGATGAACTAGGAAACACCCACCCCGGGCAAGGGGAGCACACCAGGGAAACTGCCCTCTTCTGAGCTTCCCGAAGAATCTGAGTCCAGATCGCCCCCAGACTAGACACCAGCCTGGAGGAGCCCCTGGAACCTCTGGCAGGAGCAGGCACGGAGCTTTCTGGATTGGCAGCCCCAAGCCGGGCCCCACCTGGGGATGGCCACCCAAGGCAAGCGGACACATGGAACCACAACCATGGAACCAGCCAGGGAGCCGCCGTGGGGAGCAAGAGCCAGCACAGCGGCACCACGGGGGCTCCAAGGCCACCAGCGTGATGTCACCAGAATCAGACCATAAAGTGGACGTGTGCGGAGTGGTTGAAGAATTACAAGAAGAAGTTGAAAACAGGAGAGAAGTGATATTAGCCAAAAAAGACTAGGTTAATTTGAAAAATACCTAAATGAAGTGAAAAAGATAATCTTTAAAACTGAAGCAAAAAATACGGCGCCTGGGTGGCTCAGTCAGTTAAGCATCCAACTTGAACTTGATTTCAGCTCAGGTCTTGATCTTACCGTTCGTGAGATCAAGCCCGGAGTCGGGGTCTGTGCTGACAGCGTGAAGCCTGCTTGGGATTCTCTCTCTCTCTCTTTCTCTCTCTCTCTCTCTCTCTGACCCTCCCCTGCTTGTGCTCACTCTCTCTCAAAATAAATAAATAAGCTTAGAAAAAATTAGAGCCAAAAGGTGCATTAAGTTGATGTAATATTCAGCTAAAGAGAAAATCGATGAGCTAGGAGATAATTTTAAAGGAATGTAACAAAGACAGGAAAAATATAATGTGACGAGCGACAAGGAGTGTAGGAGGAGGCAGGCTCATACACCCGCAACTGGAGGGAGAGAAACAGGGGAGGAAGGTCATGCGGGTGAGGACAAGAGCCGAGAACTTCCCTGAACCTGTAACAGGGCTGCCGGATCAGATGGACGGCGCCCCGCGACGTTTGAGTTTCAGATGACTACTAATGATTTCTAGAGTAAGTGTGCCCACATGCGTATTGCACAGAACATACACCAGCCATTCATCGCTTTCCTGAAATTCAGATTTAACGGGGCCTCCTACTACGTCAGCAGCCCTACTCACGGAAGACGGGAGTCGTTCAATCAGAGATGCACGCCGTCCCCAACGCACTGAATGCAAGCCCATCTGCAACCAGACCGGTCGTAACGAGCCAGGAGACACAACATTTCCTGAAAGCGGCAAGAAAGAAAAGAATCACCTTCAAGAGAAGAAGTTAGGTGGAGGCCAGACCTTCCAACAGATGCTACGGGAGGCAGAAAGGAAGCTTCAGCATGCTGAGAAAAATTCGTCTTTATCCTTTTGCTCAAAGTTCTCCAGTGATTTCTCTCCGCATGAACGTCCAGGTTCTCACCGTGTCTCCACACACAAGGTGCAGAATAACAACACCCCCTCCCTGTGTACCCCCTCCGTTGTCTATCTTCTTACTTTTCTCTGTAGCTTTTAATACGTGTTGGTTTTTATTTACTTATTTCCACCTCTCTGTTGTCTGATCCCAGGAGTTGCGCACGACCCCGTTCTCCCTCGAGCCTTGTGTTGATGCTCTTAGGGCTCTGCTTCCTCTGGGGCCGGAGCCCCTCTCTCCTTCCTCATGCTTCTTCCTTGACCAGTGTAACCAGCTTCTTTGTGTTTAGTATTTATTTCAAATTACTGATTTTTGCCTTCGTTGATGCTTTGTACGATAGCTTTGTTTTTTCCCTTTCACGGATTTAAGGCTTTATATATATTTTGTTTTCATTAATTATATTTATTATTTGACTTGACTTTCCTCTTTAACTGCTTGAGGTAGAGATAAGTGCTCATGAATTTTTGGTCTTTCTTCCCTAATATAAACACGCGCGCCTATAAATTCCCTCCACGCAACTTTTTGGTTACATCCTTCCAATTTTGTTAGCATTTATTTTTCCAATGCAGTTCTAAGGGATAATTTTTTACTGTAGTTTGTTTTTGTTTTTGTGTTCACGAGTTATGTTTGAAAGTGCCTTGAAATAATTTCCAGATGTATGGTGTGTTTTAGTTTTCTTATCGCCATTCATTTTAATTTAGCTAAGTTGTTATCGAACCATAGCTCGTATCCCTACCTTTTCTTTGAAATCTGTTGTCTTGCTTGATGGCCCGCGATGGAGTCCTTCTCCCCCACAACATTCCGTATGTGCTTGAGAACACCGCATATGGTGCATAAATGTACAAACGCCTTCAGATGAAGGTTTCTAGTGTTTTCAAATATTTTGTTCTCTTCCTGGTTTTAAAATCAGCTCAAGTTATTAAGTAGTGACAGAAGTGGAGTGTCGGTTGAGTGTCCTGTTCCGAATGTGATGCAGACGCCTGTCAGTGATGTGGGGAAATTAAATCAACACCACTTAACCAGAGGGGAAAGGATTGCCCTGGGATTGATTTCTGCTGTCACTCAAACAGGACATAACTATGTGTTGTTTCTGTCGTGCCTGGGGGCCCCTTCTCATATCTCCCCCACGAAACGTGGTGCTCCTTTGGCCCAGGGAGCTTTCCCTGCCCCAGCTGGGGACTCACGAGCAACAGACTGTACCTGACATGCCCAACCTGGGTGCATTCATCACATTTCCTGCAGAGAGAAAGGGCAACTGCCTGGATGTGAGAAAAGTACACTCGAGTGTGAACTCAGGTCATTCGTGTGCTACTTGGTTAACAGGAGGGCTGACCCTGCAGGTGGTTTTGATTCTGGGAATTACAGACTCGAAGGAATGGAAACACCACTGATACCACGTGGGGAAGTCTTGGTTTTTGTAAAATTTCCGTGTGGTTGGTTTGAAAAGCAGAGGACAGAGCTAACCCATCTAGAACCGATCTCAAAAAACAATAAAACTGAAGCATCGGAACCGGTGAAACACGTGTGTGGTTTAAAATCATGAAAGCAAAGTATTGAGCCTCTGGAACTAAATAACCCACGTCTCACACATTGGACAAGGAGCCTGATCTTTCAACAGAGACGGCTGGTGGCCATTCATAAACTCGACCCTTGTCGCAGCCTCTGCTGAGGGCATTTCTAGCATTTCACCCCCTCTCCGGACTTGCCAACTGGGCTGAAGGCAGTTCCAAAACTATTTGCAGGGGTCAGGGAGATATTTAGCAATGTCTCCAAGTGTTCAGCCCAGCATGGGATCCATTTCCAAGTTGGCCCCAGATCAGGAAGTGGTATTTTTCCTGTGCTAAGAAGCCAGATTTAACCATTCCTGTTGCTAGAGGCCAGGCAAGAAACAACACAAAAGTACAAAACCCAAAGGGCAGAACGTTGTTCACAAATGCAGATGGCCAGGCAGAGAATGTCAGAGGCTGAGAGTAGAGACAAAGCTGCGGAGACATAAAGGCAGAAGGCCGCCCCCAAGTTCACAGGAAACTAGCTGCAAGGGAGTCTCACATGTTGGAGTTAGCAGATCTCCTTGGCGTTAGAATTAATATAACATTTCATTTAGGGGCGCCGGGGTGGCTCAGTGGGTTGAGCATCTGACTTTGGCTCAGGTCACGATCTTGCAGACTGTGGGTTCAAGCCCCGCGACAGGGTCTGTGCCGACAGCTCGGAGCTTGGAGCCTGCTTCGGATTCTGTGTCTCCCTCTCTGACCCTCCCCTGCACTCTCTCTCTCAAAAATAAACAAACATGAATATTCACATATATACAAATAACTCATTTAAAACGTAAACCCTCAGCCACTGCAGAGGCTGGAAGAAAAGGTGTGTTTGGAGTGAAGGCCTAGTCAGGGAGGGGCTCTGTGGAGCTAGCATAGGACAGAAGGAGCGGGGGGCCCCGGAAGTGGCTCGGGATTAACTTGGGGACCAGAGTGACCCAAAGACTTCCAGTCTTCACCACGCGTAGCACCAAGCATTGTCACCCACCCCTCACTGGGGAGGACCCAGAAATTGGTTTCACACACAAATCCCATAGTCAGCGCTCATACAAGTGCATTGTGACATGTATATAAATCATATTCCATCGCGGGGACTCGATGGACGTCCACGGAAGCCCTTTGTCTTTAAAGACTCAAGTAAAAAGTCAGCAACAAAACCGCCTGGTTATTCAGATCCTAGGTATTTTCCCAAAAAGAAGGAACATGGCCATGCTTAGTCCACGACAAAAGCATTCTGTGGTGACCTACATTGGTGACACGGTGAACATGCTTGCCTCCAGTCCCCTCCAAGGAGCCCCACTGGGCGACAGAATACGAAAGACAATCCAGCGTGTCCCAGATCTGTTTGCAGACCCACAGAACACCGCTGTTGCTGCCAAGCGTTCCGAGAACAGTTTGGGAAATCTCGTGGTTTCCAGAGCCGGATCACCAACCCCCCCAGCGGCTAGGGTCGAGATCTGGGGGGCGGGGGAAGGAAACCAGACACGCAGCGCCCCCCCCCCCCCCCACTGTCAGCTCCAACAGGGCTGGTCGTCACAAGCCGCGGCGCTGCCCAGGGCGCCCTGGGCACCCTGAGCCAGTGTGGTTCGGCCACCATTCTTGGCACTTGCTGCCCGCTGGCCCGCGGCTCCCTGACCAGTCCGTGGGTCGGCGCTCTCCCACGTGATACCGATGTTATCTCATCAACAGGGAGGTCAGCCTGCCCAGGGCCACTCAGTGAGGAGTCAAAGGTGGGCTGACCCTGGTCCCCTGGTCAGCATCTCTCTGAAATGACCCGCTACCCAACGGTGCCCCTGTTGGGTTAACTATATGCCCCCCCACGGACGTCACTCCCGCGAAGAGAACAGCAACACCCTCATGGTGTATGTTCTGCCATTTTGTTTTATTTCACAATTTTGGTTAGACTCCTTAAAATAGAAGAAGGGGCACCCGGGTGGCTCAGTCAGTTGAGCGTCCAACTCCTGATGTCGGCTCAGGTCCTGGTCTCACGGTTGGTGAGATAGAGCCCCGCGTCAGGCTCTGCACTGGCAGAGCCTGTTTGGGATTCTCTCTCTCTTCCCCTCTCCCACTCATGTGCTCGCTCTCTCTCTCTCTCCCTCTCTCTCTCTCAACATAAATAAACATTTTAAAAAAATAGAAAAAGAAAACCAAGGAATGGAATCCAGAGGAAAAATACTCATTTTCTAGAACATTCTTTCAGGCTACTTTAGAAATAAGACTTGTATAGAGACTACAACCACTGTGTAGTTAAGCTAACTGACTCCATTTGCTGAACACAACATGTTTAAAAAACTTAAAAACTTATGCCCTTCTGCAGGGCGAGCGTTCTTGGTACTAATCACACCCACAGAAGAGCAGCCATGTAATGTAATGTAACGTAAGGAGGCGCCCTACAGCCACGTCTCAGGGAGACACCTGTGAAAAGGTCCAATTTTCCGATCCAACCCCCAGCCTTTGTTGGGTCCACCTGGGCTCGGCCCACAGCAGCTTGGGGTGACACCAGCCCCGTCATCAGGAGGCAGTCTGCTCACTGCAGTAGGCCGTCCCAAGTGCACGGTCTTCCGGAAGACACCAAAGCCCAGGATCAGGGCTCCGTTTGTTTCAACCAAGAGGGCAGGAGCTCCGGAAGACAGAAACAGCGGTGGTGACCACAGCGGACGGGGAGGACGCTGGGAATCCGACCTCCTCTCCCTCTCTCAAAATTTCACTCCAGAGCAAATAAGCAAGGAAAGGACTTTAGCACATCCACTGATGAAGGGATAGACCCAAGGGATAGACCCAAGGCAAGAGGGACAAGGGGGTGGTGGCTACTTGGGAGAACGGAGTGCCTGGGGGCACCTGGGGACGAACGGGTGCACGAGGCTTCGAGGAGGAGAAAGCCAGCTGCCTCGTCTTGTGCCCACAGCCTTTGAGGTGTCCTAAGATTGAGTGACTGATGCATCCATACATACCTATTCAAGAAAATATTCTTCTCATAGACCTACCTGCTGAGATGGGGAGATAAGGGATTTAAATGGCATGGGTTTTTTTCCTCCCTGAAAGCCCCAGGTAACAACTCCAGTAAGAAAAACACACTGACGTGAATTCAAGTTGTCCCTGCAAGTTGCATTACCTGTTGTTCATTTACTGGAACATTCTGCTTATAAGAGCACAGATCCACTTTCATATAGACCAGAGTTAACACACTGTCTCCCTCTCTCTCAGCCCCTCCCCTGTTCTTGCTCTCCCTCAAAATAAGTAAATAAGCTTAAACGAACATTAAAAATGTTTTTCCTGTTGGAAAGTGTGTTGCTTTATTTCCTAGAAATAAACTGGCTGCCAAGGAGGCTCGAATTGTCCCCTCGGAGACAGGCTTGCCTGGCCTCCAGGTCCAAGCCCCTGGGGCGGTCTGCAGGCACAGGTACAGGTCGCACAGGAACTTAGGGAACGGGGGACATCTGCAGTGGCCTACCTCAACATCTGGGTACAGCCTTTCTTCCTCCTCTTCCTCCTGCTCTATCTTGGTGTCCACATGGGAAGCTCCTGATTCTACGGGAAGATTCTGTGGAAAGAGAACACGAGGGCTCCGTGCACCCGGGCGATGGACGGACCTTGGGCCGCGTCGGGTGCTTCTGTGAAGGTTTATATCTCCAGCCCCCTCGTTTGTGTGATGTGGGCCAGGATGCTCAGGGGACCCTCAGCTTGTGCCCTCAGCTTGTGCACGCGTGACCTGAGGTGTGGAGGTGAGGGGATGTGCTTCGCAGCCAGAATAGCCCAACTCAAAATAAAACAAAACCCAGAGGAACCTCATGTATGATGTTGGAAAGGGCGAAGCAGAATGTGGACTTTTCTGGGGAGGACGGGAGGTCAGCGGGACCCAGGTTTTCATATTTTCTCACCGGTCGCCTGCTGTTACAACACAAGTTCACATCCCAAATTTCCTCCCGTGGAGAAAATTGTTCCATTTCATTGACATGTGTCGTTGAATAATAAGCAGGCTGCTAACCAGGGCTTGAAAATATTTTTGATTTATTTTCCTTTGATTCTACTAATTTTGATTAAAAAGTGTAAATAAAAATGGTATAAAAGTTGGATTTGGGAGTTCATAGGTGATGTAAAAATATCAGCCTCGTTCTGACCAACTTCAAAACCAACTTCAAAATCTAGGGGAAAAAAGAATGTTCTCTGTATTGAAAAGGCTGATGGGCCCTAGCAAGTAGGGGCGTTTGGAACCAGGTTAGTTTTCTGTTCTCCCCAAGGAGACGGGCAGGCGTGACAGCCTCAGCCCTGGGGCAGGGCGGGGGGGAGGAGGGCCAGGCGCTGGCCTCACCCCCACCCACCCGTGGCTCAGCAGTGCTCGGCCGGGGACGGGCGGGTACACCAGTCTGCTCTGGGGTGAGAAACCCGTCCTCGGGACCCTCGCAAGGCAGTGAGCAGCGTGAGGCTGAAAAAGCAAAGAAAAAGCAAAGAATGTATGCGTACGCATCTTAAAAATATTATCATCCTAACACGGTTTCTGGGTCCCATTTAAGCCAACGGAGAGTATGTTCTCTTTTTTTCATGAGATTACTTTACAAATCGAGGGTCAGTCAACAAGGGACGTTTGATCTTGTAAGAAACATGCACTGTTTCATGGATGTATTCCATAAATGTTGGCAGGACACAAGAGACGGTTACCCGGCGATAAGGGGTTTGCCGGGCAGCGGAGGCTGTGGGGGAGTTGGGGACGGGGTCCCCAAGAAGGTACCGGCCATCAGCTGAGACAATCCTCGGAGGTGGAGGCCGAGGCGGGAGGAGGGATTCTATTCTGCGTGAAGGTGGCAGAAAGGGTGGAGGCAGAAAGGGAGGGGGCTGGAAACTCAGTGAGGAGGGTCAGGGGAGAGCAGAGCACGCGGGTGGGCAGGTGTGGCTGCAGGGGACAGGTCTGGCCTGCCACACGGAGAACGCGAATTTCCCAAGGGTCTGGAGCCGCGGGGTGACAGGCACCAGCCTCACGCCCACGGAGGGACCCTCGAGGCGGTGAAGATGTGATGTGCGTGGCCAAGTGGGGGCCTGAGAGGGGAGCGCCTGAGTCAGACAGAGGGAGCGGGGCCCACGGACCTGGAATGGTCCCTGAGCCGCAGGCCCAGGGGGATACAGGACTGTGCTGGGGACGGAGCTCAGTAAGGAACGCAGGCCTGAGGAAGGTAAGAAGTCATGCCTCAGCCTGTGGAGGGTGGGGTGCCCGTGGCCTCGAGGGCTGTGCTCTGCACAAGGCACCTTGTGGACGCGCCCACATCACGGGCACGGGGCGCTTCCGACAGCGGGTTCCGGCAGGTGCCACGGAGGGGGAGGGTGCCGAGATAATCTTCCGACGGCAACTTGCGGAAGGGGGCTTCTTCCCAGCTGGCCCGACGGCGCTCTGGGCTCCTGCTGGTGGGCCCGGCTGCGTGGACAGCCCTGGAGTCCAGGAGGAGAGGTGGAGGCGAGATCAGGGGGTGCCTACCGAAGTGGGCGGGGAAGCGGCCGGCAGGACAGCCCGCCGGAGGGAAAAGGCAAAGGCTGACGCCGGCCCCCAAGGGACCAGGTGTGCGTCGTGGTCGGGGTTTGGGGAGTGTTGGCAAGACACACGGAGGGCCCAGCGAGGGAACCGGGAAAGACGCTGAGTGAGGGCGTGCGTGGATGTGCGCGTCCGTGCGTGGATGTGCACGTCCGTGCGTGGATGTGCGCGTCCGTGCGTGGATGTGCGCGTCCGTGTGAGAGTTCGAGCCGGCGCACCTGCTACAAGCCCTCATCTTAGGGCAAGCGGCAAAATAGGGCGGAGAGCCCCTCGTGACGCGCTCACCGTTTCCATCAGCGGCCGGGCCGTCCTGGAGCCTGATGACATCCGCAGCTGCCACGGGGGGGTCTCGGCTGCTCGGTTTCTGCAGACTTCGGGAGGACCGCCGCGTGGCCTGGGTGCAACGGCAGTCACAAAACCCGACCCTGTCGCTTCAGATCAAAGGCTGCGTGCTGCAGAAAGCCGTTTTCAACCCCCAGTGTTTCCCAGCAGCGTCGCAGGACTCGACCATAAGCACCGCCCTCAGCGCCGCGAGATAAGTCATTTTTTAAAATGCAGAAACATCCCAAGCACCACAGAGCCAATGACCATCCATCCAACCAGCTACTTCTCTAGCACTAAGACCAACCTGAAGAGATCCCGTTTTCCAGTCTATGGCAATAGAATGATTGTAAATAAATGTAACTGTTTAGGGGCGCCTGGGTGGCTCAGTCAGGTGAGTGTCCGACTTTGTCTCAGGTCGTGGTCTCACAGTTCATGGGTTCAAGCCCTGCCTTGGGCTCTGTGCTGATGGCTCAGAGCCCGGAGCCTGCTTCGGATTCTGTGTCTCCCTCTCTCTCTGCCCCTCTCCCTCTCTCTCTCTCTCTCTCTCTCTCTCAAAAATAAATAAAACGTTGGGGCACCTGGGTGGCTCAGTCAGTTAAGCTTCCGACTTCGGCTCAGGTCATGATCTCACAGTTTGTGAGTTCGGGCCCCATGTCGGGCTCTGTGCTGACAGCTCAGAGCCTGGAGCCTGCTTCAGATTCTGTGTCTCCATCTCTCTCTGCCCGTCCCCCACTTGTGCTCTGTCTCTCTCTGTGTATCAAAAATAAATAAAATGTAAAAAAAAAAATTTAATAATAATAAATAAATAAAACGTTAAAAAATTAAAAAAGTAATAAATGTAACCATTTTGAACATAATGGAGTATTCTCGTTAGATCTAAGTGGAATGTTACTGAAATCTAAATTTTAGATTTAACCAGTATAAATTCGCACTGTTTGCTAAGTGTCCCCTTTTCGCCCACGAATGAGGTTGGGTTTTCCTCAGAGGGCACCCCCGTTGCGGGAGACAAGGCACTTCCATCTTGAAGACCTTCTGGAAAGAGTTTTGTCTCACACGACATTGTTTTCCTTGACTCGGTTCCTTCCGTCTTCATACCTACTGGCTGAAAATAAATGCGGGGGTACTTTCTCATTAATCACAATCGTTTCACCCAGAAGCATCCACCAATACATCACGTCGACTGTCACAGGAGCTGGATCGCTGTGACTCTGTCCTTACATCCTACGAAGGAGAACTATACGTGCGCCTCATTTCTTGCTCCATAGCCCACGGTCTTGTGGGATTCCAGAAATTTATGATTGAGCCTACAGAAAAGCTTGGCCATCACGGCAAAATAAATAGCTCACAACTGAATTGAACAATGGATAATAATTTTTTTCTACCCTTTGCATTATTCAAACATTGGCTCAGCCAAGAACGCATTCGCTGACACAATCCTTTAGGAAGCAATTACATTACACACATGTCACTAACATGGGAACAGCGCACAAGGCTGCATCTCAAAGGACACCAGAGAGTCACCTGGGACTTCAGATCCTGTCTGCTCACATGACCCAAAAAGAGGTTCTCCCTACCTACAGGGAGCGCCTGGGTTAGCGGGGACTCCAGACCTTCCCTCCGGGAGTGAGATACTGTCTGCTCAGCACTCGCATTGGGAAAGAGTGTTGGGACGTTAGGTCGTCTTGAGTTGGGGCTCTTCTTGGTCCAAATGAGCCCTGTTACCCAATGCCGGCTGAGGACGCAGAGGGGCTTCCCAAGCATGAGGAAGACACAAAGCTGGGGTGGTCGCCAAGACTCTGGGCGCCAGAACATTCTAAGGAGGAGCTCACCTGAACAAAGAAAATGCAACAGAGGTCCAATAATGTCCTGTACTGAGGCCCCAAAACAAAGTCCATGTGGAAAGCAGCACGACAAGCCACAGCAGTGACCCCAGGAAACACCACGGCTTTAAAGCCAAAAGACACAAGTGCAGCTACTTAAAACCCCTGCCTCCGGCTGCACGAAAGGAAAGAAAGCACACGGCCCTGGATGCCTGTGCTCAGCTCCCAGCCAGGCTGTCTGTGGTGACTGTGCTGAGGAGACCACCTTCTGGACCGGATCCCTCAGTTTGCAGAGATTGGATCCCTGAGTTTGTAAAGACTGGATCCCTGAGTTTACAAGGACTGGATCCTTGAGTTTGTAAGGACTGAATCCCTGAGTTCATAAAGACTATATCCTGAGTTTGTAAGGACTGGATCCTTGAGTTTGTAGGGACTGGATCCCTTCCCTGAGTTTGTAAAGACTGGATCCTGAGTTTGCAAGGACTGGATCCCTGAGTTTGTAAAGACTGGATCCCTGAGTTTACAAAGACTGGATCCTTGAGTTTGTAAGGACTGAATCCCTGAGTTCATAAAGACTATATCCTGAGTTTGCAAGGACTGGATCCCTGAGTTTGTAGGGAATGGATCTCTGAGTTTGCAAGGACTGGATCCTTGAGTTTGTAAGGACTGAATCCCGAGTTTGCAAGGACTGGATCCTTGGGTTTACAGAGATTGGATCCCTGAGTTTGCAAGGACTGGATCCCTGAGTTTGTAAAGACTGGATCCCTGAGTTTACAAGGACTGGATCCTTGAGTATGTAAGGACTGAATCCCTGAGTTCATAAAGACTGGATCCCTGAGTTTGCAAGGACTGGATCCCTGAGTTTACAAGGACTGGATCCTTGAGTTTGTAAGGACTGAATCCCTGAGTTCATAAAGACTGGATCCCTGAGTTTGCAAGGACTGGATCCTTGAGTTTGTAAGGACTGAATCCCTGAGTTCATAAAGACTGGATCCCTGAGTTTGCAAGGACTGGATCCTGAGTTTGCAGAAATTGGATCCCTGAGTTTGCAAGGACTGGATCCCTGAGTTTGTAAGGACTGAATCCCTGAGTTTGCAAGGACTGGATCCCTGAGGTTGTAGGGACTGGATCCCTGAGTTTGCAAGGACTGGATCCCTGAGTTTGTAAAGACTGGATCCCTGAGTTTACAAGGACTGGATCCTTGAGTATGTAAGGACTGAATCCCTGAGTTCATAAAGACTGGATCCCTGAGTTTGCAAGGACTGGATCCCTAAGTTTGTAAAGACTGGATCCCTGAGTTTACAAGGACTGGATCCTTGAGTTTGTAAGGACTGAATCCCTGAGTTCATAAAGACTGGATCCTTGAGTTTGCAAGGACTGGATCCCTGAGTTTGTAAAGACTGGATCCTTGAGTTTGTAAGGACTGAATCCCTGAGTTTGCAAGGACTGGATCCCTGAGGTTGTAGGGACTGGATCCCTGAGTTTGTAAAGACTGGAACCCTGAGTTTACAAGGACTGGATCCTTGAGTTTGTAAGGACTGAATCCCTGAGTTCACAAAGACTGGATCCCTGAGTTTGCAAGGACTGGGTCCGAGTGTGTAGGGACTGGATCTCTGAGTTTGCAAGGACTGGATCCCTGCATTCGCAAGGAGAGGATCCCCACGTTAGTAAGAACCGCTCATTCAGGGAGGCAGGTTTTCCCAGTGAGATGCTGGTGGGATACATGGGTTTGGGTGCTGGGCCTCTGCTTATTTCTTTTTTTTTTCTGCCTATTTCTAAAGGTCATAAACATTGAGGGTCACCTGGGAAGAAGGGCCACGTTTAGAGGACTGTCCTTGTCCTATGACAGTAGCACTGTGACTTCTGCGGTCTGCGTGCTTCAGTATTATTTCTTCATCAGCTGACGGAGGCAACATTTTCCCCAGAGCAGATTGCGATACCTAAAAGGCAATTTATCACAAAGGCGATTCAGGGGAAGTGTTCACATCGTGGAAGGCACAGCAACTCGAAGGTAAATTCCACGTGGAACCGACCACTCAACAACAATTGCAGTGTGCTGGGAAAGAGTAAGGCTGCAGGCGGGGGCCTCAAGCTGGTTTCTCCCCACAGCGTGTTGCAGATTCTCGCAGAACGCAGCGCATCGCAAACTGGGGTCGCCTCTCACAGTTGTTCACTCTTTCGAAGTATCCCAGGTGCCCAAAGGCAACAAAATAACCACCACCCACGTCTGTCTCCTTGGATGGTGTGTCTTCCACTGGGAAAGTATTCAGCAAAGAAGAAAACGTGGCCCTGTTGTTAGCGTCGCCGCTGACAATGATCGAGGACTTGAAACGCCGACTCTCAAGCCTCCCTGCTCTGAACCAAACTCTGGAAAAGCGCGGCCCTTCCGGCGGGACGCGGTGACTTTATGTATTCACCGCTCGGCCCTCTGGTGGGAGGACGCCGACGGGAGGGGGCTGGACAGCCTTCCGTCCCATTTCCAGGGCAGATGATCAGTCCTGGGCTCACGAGTGTCACTGGCGGCTCGATGCGCTGGCCCCACAACCATGCCTGCCCGAGCAGGTGCCTGCACGGACCCAGAGTGAGGGTCCCACATCCGTCCTGCTTTCTTTCAGTCGGGTGTGCTTTGCAGAACGGGTGCTGTCCTTACACGTCACCGCACCATGCTGGGGGCGGCACTGCGCACGGTGGAAATTCACCCAGCACGTGAGCTCCAAATAAGAGAGGGAGAGAGAGTGCGTGTTACTGTGTCAGAGCTGAAACATCCTGACTCCGTGAACTGTAGACTTACACATTCACAAGCAAGTACGCCCAGGCCCTGGGGCTCAGCAGCCACACGACGCGGGGGGCATCAGCACCGGGATGCATCTCACAGGCTCACTGTCCGGTCACGGTCCCCAGGAAGTGCGGGCTGCTGCCCTACCAGGTGTCATGAGATTATTCTGGAGACCAGACAGGTGCCGGGTCCCCGTGTCCGTCATTCATTTACGGACGTGAGTTAACAGACAGTCAGCCCCTCGCCTCCCGGAGGGTGAGCGTTACCGCCAGCGCCAACGACGATGCGGCCACCTTTCCTGTGACATCACTTCTAAGTAAACCAAAAAAAACCTTCTGGTACCAGAGTGGCCGACTTCCTTCTTGTGCAGACGGCGGCTGCGAACGGCCCCCCGGCTGGCGGTCCCCCGCAGCCCCGACACCCTCAGGCCGTCCCGAAGCTCCAGGTTCTGTCGCCTGAGGGCGTCCATCTGACTCTGGGCTGGCGGTGACCGCGACTCCTGGCTCCCGAACTCCTCGTGAAGCCGGGCCACCTTCCGCTGGAGCCGCTGTGCCATCGGGGGGGGGGGGGGGGGGGAGAGAGACCGGGAAGGGAACGGGGCTCAGGCTTCGCTGTGGTGTTTGTTGGGGGGGGGGGGGGCTCTCCTACAAAACCCTCCAGCCCTTTCGGGCGTTAGCCTGGACCTTCTAGAAAAGAGGTCAGGGCCTCCGACAGCTAGGAGATGAATACGACTCTGACGCCTTTATCCCTTCTGATTAAGCAGTGTCCGTTGTGACTCATTCCGCAAAATATAACCGGATAAAGGTGGTTAGCGAATTGCTGTTCTTTGCCGAAAGAGGCAGATAACGCTTTCCTTTCCTTCTTAATCTCACCTGAGGGGGCAGCAGGCAAGAGTTAGGAGCTGGTGCTCTGGGGGCTCCTGGGTGGCTCAGTCGGTTGAGCATCCGACCTCGGTTCAGGTCGCGATCTCACGTTCGTGGATTTGAACCCCGAGTGGGGCTCTGTGCTGACAGCTCGGAGCCTGGAACCTGCTTCGGATTCTGCGTCTCCCTCTCTCTGCCCCTCCCCAGCTCGCACTCTGTCTCTCTCTCTCAAAATAAATAAACATAATTAAAAAAAAATTTTTTTTAAAAAGGATGTGTTTTGAAAAGATTCAGAAAAGGTTATAATCCTGGCTTCACCGCTTCCTTGCTGTGTGACCTCAGACAAGGCACCTCACCTCTCTGGGCCTCAGTTTCCTCTTCTCCAAAATGATGACAGAATGGCCTCAGATGGTTATTCTGAGGGGTGAGGCCTGTGCTGGACAGGAGCCCCCGGAACAGAGAATGGGAAACAGAACAAATGTCAGCTGATACTTCTGTGCCTACGTGGTTCATTCTGTCCATTGCAACGTCACCCAGGTTTTTGTGGCTTACACAACAGACTTACAAGACACTGTCTGTTGGGCATAACAAGGGAATCTTTGTGTGTGAGGATCCAAGTGCGCTCAGGAAGGAAGGTGTCAATCTGCCCAAGTTAGACACAACTGAGCAGAGAACCTTAGAATAAAGAAAAGGAGGTAATTAAAAAAAAAAAAAAAAAAAAGGCATTTTCCTCTCCTAGAGATTATCCCTGAAAAGTAATCAGAATCACACTGCAAGTTTATGATTAAAAGAGAAAATAACACCATTAGGGAAGAAATTAGTGATTGCATTATTCTCTCAGTTTGTTCTAGAAACAGTAGGAAAGTAATTGCGTTTCCATTTTAAATTAAATTATTCCCCCTCCCCCTGGAATTATCCTAATAATGCCAAGTTTGTGAAGATTGTCACGGCAGGGCTCCGGGCAGAGGGGTGGGGCCGGCAGGGAGCCAGGGACCTGGGATTCGTGTGGGTCATCGGAGGCCCGGTGGCTTTCCCATAGGGAATCTGCACTCAGAGTTTTGGTGGGGGCGCAGGGGAAAGGCCAGCGGGAGGAGGGCGGTGAGCGGTCTCCAGCACAAAGAGGAGGAAAGAAAGTGTGGTGACCAGACCATGTGTACGAGCCCCCGCCCCCTGCGTCATGGGGAGCCAACCCCCTGCTCTGGGACATCCTGGGGGTGGGGCTTCGGGGCCAGGAGCTCCGCCCAGGTGCTGTCCGGGGGGAGAAGCAGGCGCGTCTTGCAAACTCCTGCTCGGGCACATCGCCTCTGCCTCAGAAACACTGCCCACCTACTTAGCACCTGCTCCCTGATGATCACCCACCTCCCAAAGTTGTCTTGTGTAATCCCAAAGTTAGCCTTGGAGGGAAGCGGTCATCTCCACCCCAGCAATCGCAGACGAGTTCCCGCAGGCCAGTCACCAGCCCGAGGTCACAGAGCGACAGCGGGGACTCTGAACTCAGAGGGAGAGGTCGAGTCCAGAGAGGGCATTCCTCCCCCGTTTCCTTCAAGGCACGCATCACTTTCTAATGTGGTCTGTGAATTACTTGCTTACTGTGTTCCCTCGACAGGACAAGTGCCCGAGAACAGGGAGGGACCCCCAGGAACCTGCAACGGCGTCCCGCACCCGGCAGGGATCAGTGAGTATCTGCCAGTGCTCCCAGTGTTAGCGCACCTGGGAAGACGGACGGCTGGCCTTGGGCGAGGGGTGGGAGGAACCAGAGAAGGGACCTCCCAGAAGGTGCTGGAAGCCCACCAGGGGCACAGAAGTGAGCCGGCTCGGGGGCAAAGCGGCACATCTCGCTCCCGCCTCGGGCCCGGCACTGGGGTCTGATGGAGACTGCAATCACTGCCCGTGGGGAACCACATGCGGCTCTGGCTGAGACGGCTTTGCTCACCGTGGTCACGGGACCCCTGCCAACCCCTCCGTTTGCGGGCAGCCGGGGGCTGGGACTTGGAAAGAGCTTTACCCTGGTGCACGGCCCGGTCTGGATCCTTCTTGAAGAGAAGCTTGGAAATACCACCTAACCCTCTTAGCCAGTGTTTCCAGCTAAATAGAGGACGTCCTCTGTCCCCCGCCACGTGGTGGCCTGGGGCACCCCTCCTGGGGCCCGGCTGAGACTGTGTTGAGTGTCAGCTCCACGTGCCTGTGTCCCCACATGTCTGTGTCCCCATGGGCCTCTCAGTTCATCACCATCTGACAAATGGGGAGTCAGATAGCCCAAGACTTGGGGCCGCGCCTGCCCGGTGCTGCTTGGGGGCCGTAAGAAAGACACCCCTTGTCTCTATTATTCACGTGGGATGCTAACACCTCTCGCCAATCCATGAGGATCCAGGGCGGTGGGGCGCCTCACGCGCCCAGGACCAGCCTGGCACACACAAAATACAGTCACCCCAGCTCCCGCGGCCAATACCTCTGAATTCCGGGGAGCACAGCAAAACCCTGTGCCGTATTCAAAGAGATATTCTGTCACCTCTGCAGAAATTCGCAGAAGCCACGGCGTTTTAAAGCCAGCCTACCAGCTTCTCCTCGGAGTCCTGCTTTGATGGCTGTTTCAGAGATAAATGAGGTTGCCGAGGACGACACGGCCCTGCACTGTGTGGTCACAGCCGCTGGACAGGTGGGCACGGGAGGGGACCCGGAGGGGCTCGAAGGAAGCAGGGGATAGAGAAGCGGAAGGTCTGCGACTCCGGGGGGAAGATTTAAGTCTCGGGAACTTCCTCATGTTCGTTTGACCAAGTTCTTACAGCCTCGCGCCTTCCCTGGGATTTAAAGCATCACCAGAAAGGTCTTGCAAGAGGAGGCAGGGAAATCCGAGTGCCGGTGTCAGGGGCAGGCTGGGGACACAGGCAGGTGAGACCGAGGAAGAGCCCCATTCATGCCCAGCACGTCCTCGGCCCCGCCGTCCTCTCCGGAGAGCCCGGCCCCGCCGTCCTCGGGGTGGCCGGTCTCCAGCTGCTCCGAGGGCTCCTGGGACGTCAGCATCCCGCTGGGGAAGAAGGAGTCTTAAGGAGCCGGCCCGGGGCCCCGCCCTCCACTGTGAGGTGAGCTGGGAGACACCTGTTGGTCACGGGCCTCTGTCCCCACAGTTACAAAACTACCCCCGGGAAGGACCCGCTCAGTGTCAGGGCCACAGACAGAAGGGCCCAGTGGGCCACAGGTGGCCTCTCCTTGGCTGATAGAAACCACTTTAATTCTAGAACATGGGCCAGCCACGCTGTGGCGGACGAGGAGGCCCCCCCAGAATAACTTCAGAAGGTCAAAGCCTTTCTGGCACACAGACAACTTGGGCAGGGGGTCGGGTGGGGGGGTGCTTAGAAAGACACCTCAGATTATAATGGGACACACCTGTGCGTGCATGGAAATGCACTGGGTCACAGTCTTCAAATGGCATGAACTCAAGGATGGGCAGCATAACCACGGCGACAGAAGACTCGTGGGTTGAAAGCCCCCGTCTCTGGATGAAACACAATCACGCGGACCAAGGACCAACAGATGTCTCTGCCATTCTGTCCCCAGGTGGATTGGACCGAGGTCTCACCAGGGAGCTGGCCTGACTCCTTCCGTCTCCTGCGACCCTGAAGGGGGCACTGGTTTCCCGTCTCTTTGAAAGACGAAACTCGCACGGTCCTTGACCCCAAACCCTTCAGCCCCTCAGTCTAAGGAAGACCCCCTCAGTCCCCCAACTGAACTTTGTCACCTCGCCAGTGCACGGTGCCTTCCAGGGTATGATCCTGTCCCTCCAGGGCGGCCCCCACGGCTGCCCCTGGGCCCCCTGCCCCATCAGAGCAGCCAGGAAACCATGGACTGGTTCTAAATGGACTCGCTATCTTAAAGGGGCCCCACACAGCCCCCAACCCACGTCATAAGCCTAGGTTGTAATTCCGTATTTACAAATATGTGATCTGAATATAGTAGGCTCTTGGTTGGTGGGAATTGGAAATGGTAAAGGTCGACCTCCCAACTGACCAGAAAAAGTGTATTTATTTATTTTTCAGATGTTTATTTACTTATTTTGAGAGAGAGAGAGAGAGAGAGAGAGAGAGAGAATCCCAAGCAGTCTCCACGCTGTCAACACAGAGCCCAACGAGGGGCTTGATCCCATGAACTATGAGATCACGACTTGAGCCGAAATCAAGAGTCAGATGCTCAATCGACTGATCTCCCCCGGAGCCCCCAGAAAAGCATATTTAATATCAAGTTCTCTATAGACAATATACAGTAAGACCTCACTTCTCTCAGCACATATGCAGGAAGACATATCAGCTGCCATCTGATGTCAGAACAGAGCATCTGCTGGAAGAGAGATTCGTGAGGAGAAAAGATGTGCAAGCTGGAGGAGAAAGGACTCAAAATGCCATTGCTTCACAAAATGCCCCTGCATCTAAATTGTCCGCATGACTTGGTGACAGTGCAGATGGCCAGGAAGCCGGAGAGTCAACGCTCAGTGTTAAATGTTCACCATCCTCTCTCACCGACGGCCCAGCGTCCGGAGCGATCGCACATTTCCAGAGTGTGCAGGTGCCGCACAGACGTGCCCCGGGGCCCCCTGGGGCCCGACACTGCTGCCGCCCAGCCCTGTTCTCCTGGTCCTGGCCCTTGTCGGCCGGGGTGGCCGGGCGCCCAGGGCTCTGCTCAGTATTCACGCTGCCCGTGGAGCAGCCCCGTGGTCACTGGGACCCTGGCCCGGCCAGGTATCCCCTGCAGAACAGCTCTGGCCACGTGAAGCTGCACGTGCAGAGGAGCTCCTGCCGTGTTCTGGATGCAGCCACAGCCCAGTACGTGCGGGCGCTCTGTCCAAACTGGAAGAGCCCAGAACTCGACGGTGCGCTGTCCAAACTGAGTCCACACCCTTCTCGCGCACAGAGGCCTTTGTGGTACCTTGAGGTGTCCGATTTGGTGCCGAAGCGCCTGAATCTGCTGCGACACCTGTCAGGTGACTAGCTCAGCCCACGACGTGCACGTGAGAGGCGGGAAACATCGATATCTTGAATGAATGGAGCGAACCTTGCAGGTGGTTCCACGTTATGCGAACACGAGGCGGTGGGAGGCCCCTTCCCCCTGGAAACCTGACTTCGTGATGCCCTCGAGGCTGCAGTCGCCTCACATTTCCCCCAGGTCAGAGGCAGAGTCCCTGACAGCCTTTCTTTATTTTCTGATCCCAGCTTAATGATGTGTGGCTTTGAAATTAGAATCGTTGGGGCGCCCGGGGGGCTCAGTCGGTTAAGTGTCTGACTTTGGCTCAGGTCATGATCTCACGGTTCGTGGGTTGGAGCCCCACGTCCGGCTCTGTGCCGACGGCTCGGAGCCTGGAGCCTGCTGCGGATTCTGTGTCCCCCTTTCTCTCTGCCCCTCCCCCACTTGCACTCTGTCTCTCCCTTTCTCTCAAAAATAATAAATAAACATTAAAAAAAAAGAAGAATTGTTGGTCCCTGAACAATGACTGTATTTAGCTCCCCACCAACGTTAACAGCAGGAGATCCTATATGTGCTTGTTCTCCAATAAAATGGTGAACTGAAGACACAAAATGATCCTGTCCTGTGCCCACGCCCGTGACACATCCTCAGCAAGCCCAAGTGTGCGTGCGAGATTCCGGTAGGGCCCGGGGGTTATACAGGTGGGGGCTGCTGGACGCAGGGACCCATCCGTGGGAAAAGTCACTACGTGGCTTTTCGTTTTCTAGGCCCAACATAACGAGGCTCACGCGTGTGCTGTCACAGCTCTCTCCTTTTTCCCCTGGGAGACTCGAAAGCCTTCTTGGGCCACAGCGTAGTCTCCTTCCAGTTCCTGAAGTTTCTCAGTGAAGCATCGGTTGAGTTTGGTCGACGCAGATTGAAGGAGCCTGTTCGAATTTCCCAAAGAAGCGAGGGAGTTTTATTCGAGCCCACGTGGGGGCAGCAGCCCGGCAGGCCACCTTCACAAAGAAGAGCGTGGTCCGGAGAGGGGACACGCCGTGCAGGCCCGTCAACGCTCTGTCCGCGTGAGGAGCTGCAGATCGTCCTGATGAAGGACGTTCCAGAACGTTACAAACCCTGTCTTACACTCTTCGTACGTGCCAGGCTGCGTGGCTCTGGTCTCATGGGGACGTAACTAGGTTTTACGCTTATCTTTGTGTGTGGAATGGTTTTTGTAAGGTTATTGGTCAACTAAACAGCGTGCGCCCGGGGCAGAAACACAGCCCAAGCTTCGAAGTGCGGTCCAGTCACTCTGACCTGGCTGAATGTTAAAGTAGGCAGGGCCCATCATCCTTAAAGCCGACAATCTCTACTTTATCAGTTTCTTCTATCAAAAAACACAATTAATAAAAACCAGTATGATGGTTTATGGTAACAACAAAAAAAAAAGCTACAGAATCTAAATTAAATAGAGATCAATGTATCGCTTGCCCTTCACCCTCAGACCTAGGGTGCTTGCACCAAATCCTGGGTTCAGTAGGGTGAGCTCTGCATCCTGGGGTGAAGTGAGAGGGTCAGCATGTCGGTATTCACCCCAACAGCCCCAGCCCCGAATGTACAAGAATTGTCTAAGTGCTTCTTGTTTTTCCAAGCACACTTCCGAAGTGAAAAAGAGAGCACAAACTAACAGAGAAGGGACTTGTGCCGATATTATCGGGTCGTGTTGGGAGGTTGGGCCCTCCGTCCGGGGCCCAGGGTGACTCGCTCCAGACCAGGCTGCCCTGTCTCCGTCTGGAGCCAAACGGCCACCTGCCGTGTGACCCCCGCCCAGGAGCGTGTCCTGCCACGCTCGGGGCCGTGCTGTGGGCTCTGCCCTGGTGCCTGGGGCGTGGACAAGCTGAGGGGGCAGCCAGGCTCCGCTTCACGACACGAGCTGCCTTTCCCAACCATCCCCGGAAAGCACGGGGCGCAGCGTGCGGACCGAACATTCGCGATCATCTCCGCACGATGTCACGCACACACGCACAGGCACGCACACACATGCACACGGGTGCATCACCAGTTTCAAACACTGAAATGCGATGGGAAAACCCCGCAGACCAATGCTGCAAATAAGCTGTTACTTCCTATGCTACCTTATGATTTTGCACTTCGTCGGATCTGTTTCTGTAGATGTCACCTTGACAAATGAGAGACCAAAGTTTCAGACACTTAGCGCTGGGTTAAGACTGGCTCTCGCTGACACTTGCTGAAGCTGGGGAAGCGGTTTCTCTACTTCTGTGCATTTTTGCTTTCGCATAATTAAATTGTAAAACAAGACAGAGTCCATTCTTACAGAGTCAAGCCACCAAGACTGCATTGGACGTGCTCTTAGGCGCGTTAGCCTGAAGAAGCCCAAAGAGTACGAAACATAACAGGTGGATTTTTGCTCGTTTTAAAGTCTATTTTGTCCTCTGGCTCCGTTTTGGCATCCACCTGTGTGATCGATGTCCCCTCCCCCACTTTCAACCCGCGGGTGTCTTTCAGTCTGAAGTGAGTCTCTTAAGGTAGCTGATAGATGGGTCTTGTTTTTCTATCCACTCTGTCACCCTGTGTCGTTTGACTGGAGCCTTGACTCCATTTACTTTCAAAGTAATTACTGATAAAATGTATTTATTACCATCACTCATCACCAGGGAAACGCAAATCAAAACCACAATGAGATACCACCTCACACCTGTCAGACTGGCCAACATCAACAACACAAACAACAGGTGTTGGCGAGGGGGACCCTCTTGCGCTGTCGGTGGGAAAGCAAACTGGTGCGGCCGCTCCGGAGAACAGCGTGGAGGGTCCTCAAGAGTTAAAAATAGATCTACCCTACGACCCAGCAATAGCACGGCGAGGAATTTACCCAAAGAATGCAAGAGCACTAGTTCAAAAGGATACAGGAACCCCGATGTTTATAGCAGCATTGTTGACAACAGCCAAGATACGGAAGTAGCCCAAGTGTCCATCGACTGGTAAATGGGCAAAGAAGATGTGGGGCATATGCCGCGGAATATTACTCGGCCATAAAAAAGAATGCGATCTTGGGGCACCTGGGTGGCTCAGTCAGTTAAGCGTCCGACTTCGGCTCAGGTCACGATCTCACGGTTCATGGGTTCGAGCCCCGCGTCAGGCTCTGTGCTGATGGCTCAGAGCCTGGAGCCTGCTTCGGATTCTGTGTCTCCCTCTCTCTCTGCCCCTTCCCTGCTCGCGCTCTGTTTCCCTCTGTCTCAAAAATAATACATGAACATTAAAAAAAAAAAAAAAAAAGATGAGATCTCACCATTTGCAGCAATGTGGATGGAGCCAGAGGGTATCATGCTGAGTGAAATAAGTCAGTCAGAGAAAGACAGATATCGTATGATTTTACTCATATGTGGAATTTAAGAGACAAAACAGATGAGCAAAGGGGGAAAAAGGGAGAGAGAGAAACCAAGAATCAGACTCTTAACTACAGAGAACACAGTGCTGGTTACTAGAGGGAAATAGGGGGTGGGGATTAAGGAGGGGACTAGTTGTGATGAAATAAATTAAACTAAAATAAAATAATTTTTTAAAGTATGGATTTTTTTTTAAAAAAAGGACAATGCTCTTTTTCTTAAAGGGACATTTATAAAACTGTTCCATTCTAGGTACCCTCTGACCTCCCGCTCTGACCCCATCCAAAGGGCATCTCTTAGGTCAAACTTCACCTCCTGAGACTTCATGGAACATTCTAGAGGCTTCCTTTTCTTGCTCAGAAGGGTTTTCTGGGGCCCCAATCAGGACCTCACCCAGTCGTGAGGCCCCAGGTTGGTGGCAGGCTGATACTAAGGGGGTTTCCGTGAGGGTCCCTGTCCCTTCCAGGCCTGCTCAGTGTCGTTTATGGGGATCGGGGTTCCCAGATGACGGGATGGGCACTCTGTCACCCCTGCCCCACTGCTGCCTCTGTGGAGTGACTCTGCTGACCAGCGGCTCTGCCGGCCTCCACCACCCCAGTGGGCACCCGGGCCTCCTCCCCACCTCTCGTCCGCACTGCCGGGGTCAGCCTGGCTCACTTCCGGGGAATCAGACTCTTAACTACAGAGTTAAGTTAACTCCAGCTTCCTTGGCCAGGAACCCCCAGACCTGGGGCCAGGAGACCACGTGCCCCACCCAGCGGCTGCCTTGTTCCTCTTCTGTGGCTTTTTCTTGATGGTCAGGATGTACTTACCCCCTCAGTGGTGGTTCCGGAACTCAGGTTGTTGTAAGTGTTGCAACTGACCCCCGTCAGTAAGCACTGACCCCCTCGGTGCACGGGTCAGACAACGGGCAGTTGTCAGTGTTTCGTGAAGTTTCTCCTACTGGACCCCATACCCCGGGTCTCCCCGAGATACACTGAGGTGCTGAGTGAGATGATGAGTACCCCCGAAGGGTTCTTGGTGGGGCATGATGATTGGTTTGGGAGATGAGCCTGGGCTGAGCTCTCCACTCTCTGCATGAGGAGAGCTGTTTCTGTCCACCTGACCCCACCAGAGACAGGACCATCCCCTGGCGTGTCCACGAGGGCCTGACCTCAGCCGGTGCCGTGTGAGCCACCTTGAGGTTTTCCTGTACTTTAAGGGTCTTTGGGGTTCTTCCCCCATTGTCTGCACCTGCTGGGGTGGGAGAGGACCCCGCGTCACGGTCTCCTGTGCCCCGGGTTCTATTCACATCCTGAGGCTGCGTGCGCTCAGACCCGCCCATCCGCCCAGGAAGGTGACCTGGGACCCCTCCTCGTGGTGGTACCCCAGCTCCTCCGATTCTCTGCTCAGCGGCAGAGGTGTCTTCCCGGGGGGCGGGGGGCAGGGGGCGGGTCTCAGCTGCTCTCTCCGGGCCGGCCAGGCCGCTGTCTTCCCTGAAACTGCCCTGGATTCGCGTCCTGGGGCAAACGCCGCTGAGGCCACTGGTCGAGGCCGGCCCTCCTGGGCGTCAGGACCCCGGTCCTTCTCTCGCAGATGGGAAACGTGGTGTGTGAATTACCAAAGGGAAATCCAGACTGAGATCCCCTCCACCGCAGTTTACGTACACACCTTGCCCGAGGTAGCTAAGCCAGAACGAGGGGCCGACCGTTTGACCGTCAGAGCGTCACCAGGAAGGGCACGGGCCCCTGTGCCGGGCTGTCGGCCGCTTTCCTCCTCCGTTTCCACAGATGCCGGGAGATTCCAGTGAGATACTTACAACCACCTGAGTTCCGGAACCACCCCAGAACCGTCGTGTAAACTTGCAATTTGTGCGGACTAGGGAATACGAGTCCCAGGATTGAGCCCCAGACACATTTTAAACCATTTCTTAATAGGGTTCCCATCCCTGTGCCGTGCCACAACACAAAAAGGCCAACACTCACTTCGCCAGTTTTCCCGGTGTTCGCTCAGCCGGGCCGGTGGCGTCGAACTGACAAGGCTCGTTTTTGTGCGCTCGACACCACAGGCGCCCTTTGGTTTTAGGAGCAGAGACCAAGGCCCTGAGAGGCCCTCTGCGCGGGGCTTTGTGGAGGGTGAGCTCGGGAAGGCATGGCCTCCGGGCTCAGCGGTGAGGCAACGACGCGGAAACACGGGTCAGACCCACGGCGGGGAGCGCGTCCGCCGTGCCGCAGAGATTCGGTTGCCGGAGAGGAGCCGGGGGAACAAATACGTCTTTCTCGGCAGCTTTGCTTTTTTCCAGAGAGAAGCGTCCAATGACCGTTAGCCACCGCAATGCTCTATCCTTGTTTGTGAGGCTCTGCTTTTGCAGAAGATTCGTGGGATTCGGAGGAAGCCTGCGTGCTTCCGTGTCCCAAGCGCGCGGCCGAGCGGGGGTGGGGGCTGGCCGCACTTGGCCAGATGCCCCGCTTAGGTGAGCGGCAGCCCCGCGACTTCCCACAGGGGCCCAGAGGGGGCTCCTCAGACCTGAAGCTTCCTGAATGGAGAGAAACACAAGCTCCCGGGGACAGCGTGAGGCCAGGACTGAGCGGGGGCTCGGGAGCAGGCCACCCCACTCTGAGGCGGAATCTTGTTTCTTTTCAGTCCTGCATCCTGTAGATGCAGCCGCCTGTGGGTTTCTGCCACCTCCAAACCACAGTGACGGATTCCTATTTTTGTTGGACTGTTATTGGTTTGTGAAATCACATAGCCTTTTAATGCACAACTCAGTTTTTCACGTCCAAAATGGCCCATAGTCAGGAGGAGTGTTACCCCTGGTTCCAAGTCCCACAGCCCGTGGGGAAGTGAGGGGTCCAATGTGGAGCAGACATGCTGTAGAGTAGCAGAGGCATCATGGGGAGGGACAAGGGGCAGGGGGCAGGGGACGGGGACAGAAACAGGGGACAGGGACAGGGGATGGGGGACAGGGGACAGAGATGGGGATGGGGACAAGGACAGGGGATGGGGACAGGGGACAGGGACAGGGGACAGGGATGGGGATGGGGACAGGGGATGGGGACAGGGGACAGAGATGGAGATGGGGACGGGGACAGGGGACAGGGACAGGGGACAGAGATGGGGATGGGGACAGGGGACAAGGATGGGGGACAAGGGACAGAGATGAGGATGGGGACAGGGGATGGGGACAGGGGACAGAGATGGGGATGGGGACAGGGATAGGGGATGGGGACAGGGGACAGGGGACAGGGATGGGGACAGGGGATGGGGACAGGGGACAGGGATGGGGATGGGGACAGGGACAGGGGATAGGGACAGGGACAGGATTTCCCAACTTAGTAGAAAACAGGATCCAAAATTTTGTGTTTGTCATGAGGAAACGATAAGACGAACCGAAAGAGAGTACCTTTCTGCAAAACGACGCCCTGAGTCCCGCAGACAGGTGGGTGTAGGAGAGACAGGACAGGGGAGGAGCTGGCATCTTTAGGAGCACTCCTAAAGTAAAAGGGAGAGAGACAGCAGAGAATTGCCAGGAGTTGATGGATCCTGGTCCCCAATTACACGTGAAGGAAGAGGGAGAGAAAGAAAACCAGCAAAGAAGACATTGCTGGGCCCTGGGCGAGGAACACCTTCTGCGTCTTTAACCACTGAAGTGTGTCTGTTCAGCTTCCCGCCCGCAAGACTCGTGTGGGTCACGTGGGAGAAGGTTCTCGTCCTTAGCGGGCACCGGGGCTGAGGCGCCACGGCGTCTGGAATCCTCCATACGGCGACTCACACGTGCCACACGGACCTGTGCGCACACACGCGTGCGGACAGCAAGCAGCCCAGGCGTGAACGGGGGTGGAATCCGGGCGAGGGCCCGTGGGCACTGGCTGCTTTCTTATCCCTGATCTACTCCGTGGGTTTGAAATTTTTCAAAATAAAAGGTTGAAGGGGAAAAAAGCATCGACACCAGCTTTGTAAACGCCCAAAGAGCAACAACTAAAAAAAAGGGAAAGGGTTCCATGTGGGAGGGACAGGGCAACAGGGAAAGCACTGCTGATTTGTATTACGAATCCCACAGTTGCGTGCAGTTATAATTTGATAAAAAGAAAACTTTTCAAAAACTACAGTAGATCAGACTTCAGATTCCTTTATTATGGTTGAAAAATAATTATTTTTAAAATCGGTTTTGACAGTGTACCTCCGAAAGAAAGAACTAGAAAAACGTCAGCACGAAGGGTATCCGTACGTTCACTTGGACCGCACAGAGCCTATTACGAAATAGCCTGTTATGTCAGTTTTTTCCTATGAGGTTTTGAACCATAACATTTTTAAATAAAATGTAATTACTTCACCTACCATGTGCATGCAAAAGCGATACATGCGTTCAAAAATATTCCTACAACGAACAGAAGGGTCATACTTGTCCCGATAGCAAAACAGGGGCACGTCATCGATGGTGAGCTTGTGTCTGCATTCGTGTTCTCTGGTTCCTGTCTCCTTGATACGTGGCCTGGATTCAGCCACAGTGGAGACAGTGTGGCCTAGACAAAGAAATCCCTAGCAGAGATGTCCTCCTCCACCAAAGAATTATTTGACCTGGAGCGAGTCACATGATGTAGGATTTGAACTCAGTTTTTATCGCCTCTTTCAAGGACTAAATCCTCAGACGTGGCACCAATCTGTGACACAATGGTGGGGTCCATGGCGAGACATAGTCCAACCCCATTATACTTCGACGCATCAGCCAGCCGTGGTCTCAGGACTCATCCGCTGACCAGCACCAGGGGATCCCCAGGTAGAATCCAGTACGAAATATCCCATTAAGGACAAGTAGCTAAAAGTGCATTTTACGATACTTTCCAGCAAAATCGAATCGTTGCTTTAGCTAAAAATCTTCATGTAAGACACAGAGGTTTGTTGCATTGTGTGAAGTCACAGTAAACATTCCATCACCTGGTGATTACTTAATCTGAGCTCTGTTAACCAGAACTTTCCAACTAGTTGCAAAAAAACACAAAAAAAGACCTAGCGTTGGTCTTAAGATACTGAAAACTATGGTTCTTCTGAGTGATCAATGAAAGAAAAACACAGTATGTTTCTCTTATGTCCTTTATGTTCTAATTCCTTGCATATGAAGGGATCGGCAATGTCACGGGCCCAGTGCTGAGCAGGTCACTGAGGGCCGAGGGCAGACCGAGACGCGGTCCCTGGTCCCTGGGACCCTCGGGCACAGCTGGGCCGCGAGAGTCTCAGCTACAAAGGGACAATGAGTGGACCGCATGGGGCTGACAGAGTGTTTCTCTGCGGGGAGGCCCCTGAGAGGCGCTCCTGCAGGATGAGGGACAGGGGCCGTGTCCTGCAGGATGGCCAAGCAGGGGAGCTGTGCAGACCGCCCCCACGGGACGGGCCGTGCCTCCAGGAGTGTGCGGGAGGAGGCTGAATGTACGGGGTGGGCTCAGACCCAGCCCCAGCAACATTTACTCAGCCTTGGTTGGGCTTGACGTGATGAGCAGGAGGAACCGTCCAAGTTTGCCCGACAAAACTCGTGGCTGCCAAGGGACATGGGGACATATGGAAGGCGGACAAGACAAGACAGCGGGTTCTCCCGGAGCCCCCGGAGAAGTGCAGGCCTGCCAGCACCCTGGTCTCGGTCCCGAGAGACTCAGGGTGGACTTCTGGCCTCCGACTCCGTGAGACTCACGGGCGTTGGTTTAAGCCGCTAAGTCCGTGTGACCTGTCCCAGCAGCCACAGGAAACAAATGGAAAAATCCAGAGGACACGGTATAAAATGTGCATGCCTCGGCCCTGCCCACAGAAGCTCTGATTTGGTTCTTCCTGGACATTTGAGCCTCTGACAGGTGCCCCGACCTACCGCAAGCGTGTTCCAAACAAACGTGGCCGTTAGAAAGCAATCGAAACGAAGACGATCAGGTCTATGGCCCCGCGCGGGATAGAGCACAGGTCACGGAGATCATGAGGCTCTGAGAAGGGAGGAGGGAGGCCATGCTCTGCGTCCCAGCCGGAGGAAAGAGCGAGAGTGTCTTCCTGCAGACGCGGGGAAGGGAACGGGGCAGGTGCCGCCGGAAGGCAAGAGTCACGTCTCACATGTGGCTGCAGTGTGGTCGACCAGATGCCCGGAGGCAGGAGGCCTTGAGGACTGTGGGTCCCCAGCTGAGAGTTGGAGGGTCGCCGCACTCGCAGACCACGAGCGACTGTGCAAAACGGAGGGTCCCCGGGGAGACACTAGATCAGGTTGTTGGAGGCTCGAGGAGAGAAGAGGCAGGGCGGGGGCAGGGCCCTGCTCCCCGGACCACAGACCAGGGACAAGAGGAGAGAGAAGGGCTGGCCGAGAAGACAGCGCGGGGACAAGAGAACCAGAGGGGCACAGACTCCCAGGCCCAAGCACTGTGGGACGTGTGTCATCAGCAGTGTCGGCTGTGGCTGGGATTTCCGGCGCACGCAGGAAAAAGACATTAATTGGGGGAACTTGGTCCAGGTCGAGGCAGCAGGCCTCCAGGGGTTCAGTTTCCCCGTCTGCAAAATGAAAAGCTGGGTTAATCGCAAAGATCTCACTTGCTCTAGAAAGTGCTGTGATTCTTTGATTGGGTAGAAAGATGATATGTAGCTGGTGATGCCCACTGAGAAAACAGTTTGAAAATAGACCAGTGACTGTGCTAAAGTCATCCCTGGGAGAGAACAACGGTCCTCAGACACTGCAGGGGGATGTCTGCTTAACTGTGACCAAGATGTCTTGGTTTGGGGCATAATTTTATTTTATTTTTTTTTTAAATTTTTTTTTCAACTTTTTTTATTTATTTTTGGGACAGAGAGAGACAGAGCATGAACGGGGGAGGGGCAGAGAGAGAGGGAGACACAGAATCGGAAACAGGCTCCAGGCTCCGAGCCATCAGCCCAGAGCCCGACGCGGGGCTCGAACTCACGGACCGCGAGATCGTGACCTGGCTGAAGCCGGACGCTTAACCGACTGCGCCACCCAGGCGCCCCTTGGGGCATAATTTTAAATGCTCCCTTGCCTCCCCCGTTCCACGAACGCCTCCGGTAGAGGAGCCCAGCCCGTCCCGAATGGGGTCCTCTGTGAACATGAGCCGCTCTTCTCTCCCTGTTGTGGGCTGATCCTGCCTCCACTGGGAGTCCCCTCTCTGCCTGCTGAGGGTCAGGTCAAAAGGCCCCGTTTCTCCCTAGGTTCCCCCAAACGGCAAGAACTCAAATGTGAATGCGGTTTCCGTTTCTGGTTGACCGTAGCTAAATGCAGAAGAGCACTTGGCTGATGAAACGTGATCCCCTCGGACTCCCTCGCCCCAAGCCCTGTGGGCACGAGCACTCATCACAGGAGGACGGCCGGTCTGGCAGCATGGCTGGGGACCTGTCAGGCTTCATGACCACGAGCCTGAGAGGCAGGGAAACAAGCGCCTCCCCCTAAAACTCGCATCCCGGTAGCCGCCGCGCCCGGCACAAGGACACAGGGAGAGAATTACGCCTCGGCCACAATTCTACGTCCTAGCAGCTTCCACAGAGTGACGGCTGACGGGGTGCAGACTTAGCGGAGAAGCATTGCTGCGGTGCCCCTGACACTAAACTGCTGATGTGCTAAATGTTCCAACAGCGATGAGGCGAGCAGCCGTTCTCAACCGCGGATGACAAGGAGGGAACGGCCACGCTGTAAGCCGCGCACAGGGCCCCGGCTCCCCAAAACTGTAGCCCGCACCTGTCTCTGCGCGCCGGGATCATCCACGATTTCCCGTTTTACCTCACAGCCGCCTGTATTTTCGATGACAGAACAGCCCGAAAATAATCTTCGTAGTGGGAAAATGCCTAGAAATTTACAGATTGAGTTATCAGGGTGCGACCGCGCACGTCACGTGAGAAGCACCGTCTTGGGAAGAAGCCCTCCCAGACTAAGGGAGGGCCTGCTTCCAACATGCTGGCGATGCTCACACGGGCTTCGCGCTCTCCTGGGAGGAGAGACGCGGGACGTGGGGGTGATTACAATTTTGCCACTGGCCTCACGGCCGTGAGAATGTAAGGAAACTTTCCAACAGGTCTTGCAGCCATGGAAACGGTGTTGTCCCGTTTCAGCGTCAGGGGAAAGAACAGGAAGAACAGAAAGGAGGAGAAGAGATGCAGACAGAGCCGGCCAGCCAGCGGGGGGCAGCCATCAAGCACCCCGGGGTCCCCGGCCTGGCCCTGGGAGGTCGGGGTCGGGGGATGGGGAACAAGCACAAACAGCTGCTGCGTGTGGCACCACGTGTGTTCAAAAAGACACGCCTGCCTCCGTGGGGGGGGGGGGGGACGGGCAGGGGAGAGGGAAAACGGTGATGGGCACTGAGGAGGCCACTTGTTGGGAGGGACCCTGGGTGTCGTACGCGATCGATGAATCACAGGAACCTACTCCCAAGCCGAGAGCACACTGTATGCACTGTGCATCAGCCAACTTGACAATAACTTATGTTTAAAAAATCGAGATTGAAAACATTTGAGAAAAAGACACGCGTGCCTCTGCTGGGGTGTTGCAGCTCATTTCTTTTCCCTTTCCGCTGGGCTTTTGCATGTTTTCCATGCTTATGCCTCGAGAACATACCAGATGTGCAATCAGATAACATTCAAGATTATTCTGTAAAGATGCATCCAGGCTCACCAACGGGATGGGACCGTAGTTGGTGTGCCATAGACTTATTGGATGCACTCAAGAATAGCGTACTTAAAAATTATCAGCTTCACAAAAATCTAGAAAAGAAATGCCATTTCTTGCTATGTTCAATCCATTTCTCCAGTAGCAAAGAAATGAAAAAGAGTATCTCTGAGAACCTGGTCCCATTCGCCTGGATGCCCTCGGTTTTGCCGCCGTGAACACTGTCCTCTTGCTGGTCCACTTAGCAAATGGAAGAGTTAGAGGCTTTCCATCATTCTGAACGTGAAGCTGTTTAACTTGTACCCAAAAAATGGCGACAAAGAACGCTGTTGGGCTTTTGTTTGCTTGTGTTTGCTGCAAAGAGCCTTCTGTACACTTTCCCATTGGGGCTTGAGTGTGAGAATTCAAACTTTTGTTTTTCTAGGGTTCAAATTTTTCTAGAACAAGAACCTACGTTCCGCGTGATTTCTTCTGCGTGAAACACCGACTACATCAGCCATCCGCTCTTTCGATGGTGTTCACATCGTAGGGATATTCTGAGGTTGCTGAAATTTTTGTACCCAAACCGTAAGCTGAGACGTGCGCTCAGGACCGTCACAGGACCCGGCCCCAGTGCTGTGACTTCCAACCTCGGAGACTTCACTTCCAGCTCGTTTTCGCCAACAATATCATTTTTCTTGGAAATGACCACGGCTCCTTTCCCCTAAGGCTCCCCCTCCCCGGGCCAGGGGTGAAAACAAGAAAAGAAAATGAAATGTAGTGAACTTCTGAGAGTCTCTAAGACAGCCACGAAAGGGGCGCCGGGTGGCTCAGTCGGTTAAACGTCCAACGCTTGATTTCAGCTCAGGTCATGATCTCGTGGCTCGTGGGTCCCCCAGCCCCACGTCGGGCTCTGCGCTGACGGCCCGGAGCCCGCTTGGGATTCTCTCTCTCTGCCCTTTCCCTCTCATGCTTGCTCTTTCTCTCTCTCGCTCAAAACAAACAGACAGACAGACAGCCACTGACGGGGGTTGGAAATCCCCCTGCTGTAGATGTATCATCACAGCCAACCCACCCAAGCCGTGGGTCCGTCTCCCCAGCTGCACGGTCCCTGCCCTGAGCCCCACCCCAGCATTGCTGACTGTAATGTTTCTCCTCCTTCCCTGACCCCACTTCCCCCATCCCATTCCAGTTGTAAACCTATTATTTAATTTTATCATGTGTTCCTTACAAGTCTGGGTGTATTCCTTGCCCTCCCCCCGCCTCGTTGGAATACGAGTCCTTAAAGTTAGGAAGTATTATTAGCATTATAAGTATTTGCATCCCCAGCACAAAAGGAACAACACTTAATATGTTCTAAATGTTTTTTTTTTTTTTAAATAAATAAGTGTGTAGCAAAGTTTTTAACTTTGTCCAAAAAGAGGTGTGACCTTTGGCCCCAGCTGCTGGGAGGTCATCTCGGAGCCCTTGGAAGGTCATGCTTGGTGGAGGCAACTTTCCGCGGGGGCCTTGGGCCAGCGGGGTAGAAACACTGTGATGAGGGGTGGGGGCCTGGGGCCACACACGTCAGCTGGCCCCCCAGAAGGGCCGGAGCCTGAGATGGGCCACGCGGACAGCCGCGCCCGTGTCACGAATCTCAGTAAGGACCCTGGACGTCAAGGCTGGGGGGGTCCCCTAGTTGACCATGCCCGGCGGGTGTTGGCACACGTGGGGACTGGGAAAGCCACCCCATCCTGACCGCGGGGAGAACAAAGGAAGCTTCATACCGACTCCTTTCCCGGAATCTGCCCCGGGCACCCTCGCCCTCCCTCAACGCATCCCAATCTGTGACCTTTCTCTGGAACAAAACAGAACAATGTCCACGGAGTTCTCGGGTCCTTCCAGAGATTTATCAAAACCGGGGTGGTCTTGGAGACCCCTGACTTAAAGTTGGGGTCTGACAGGAGGTGGTCTTGTGGGGACGGCCCTGTCGCTCCAAACCCCACCGCTGGCTAACTCCGCAGCAAGCGATGGGAAAGTCTGATTCAGAGTGCTCATGCAGGCTTTACGAAGTCTGCCACCTGGTGAGACAAAAAGGACACAAAAAAGGAAAACCAGAGAGGAAAACTCGCATTAAGTATGCGTGTGGGTTTCAAGCCGTGATTCAGTTTTCATTTAAATTTAGGAACAGGTGCGTGAATAAAGCATTCATCACAAAAACGGGTGAGAACAGAGAAGCTTCCTAAGCAGGAGGGGCATTGAAGAAAGAATAATCGTTGAAGAAAGAGTTCCTGAGGTTACTGCGATTTCAAGAGACAAGATCCCTCAGGGAGAAGCTCAGATATCATAACTTGAAAAGCCAGGAAGAAAAGAACAATTCAGTTTTTTAGAGATAAGGAAGATAAACGTATACTGAGAGGAAGAAGCAAAAGTGTAAATTCGGTTATTTTTAGTTCCTGTATCTAAAAAGGAAAAATGAAAATGAGTGATTATTAATGTTTGTGTTACCTATTGAGCTAGACTATCTCCGATTTAGCAAGTCGGGGGTCGAAGCTGAAATCTGCAATTAAGCGGTAGCTTTTAGCGTCTGTCAAAGCTTTCAGTGTGTGGAGAGAAACACATTCAAGTAGCTCCCATCCCCGAAGATTTAGCCGCCGGCTTTCCTGGGCGTCGTCGTGTGCCGATGGCATCGTAGAGGGGAGGCACGTGGCCTGTGGGCACCACTGCCCCGGAACGTGTTGGCTCACACCCTCCCGTGCTCCCGAGGAGCCACTCCCAGTGAGAAGGCATCGCTGTGGCCGTGCCGGTTCTGACTGCGGGGGGGGGGGGACTCTCCAAATGCACCTGCTTGGGAAACACGCGGGCGAACCCGCATGAAGCAGAGGTGGGGGACGCGTGGGCCGGTGGGCCGGCCGGAAAGGAAAACTCTGAGACGATGAAAGCAGCGCCCGACACCTCACAAACGGGCCGCCAATCTCAGCGATGATCGTCGCGGAGATGTTTCCAGAGGCTTGCAGTCGGGTCTCAGAAGCGAAGGCATCGGGGCAGCCTGGAACGGATGTTCGGTGCAGGAGCGGAGCGCTGCTTGGGAGCGAAAGGAATTGTGTTGAAAGTCAGCGTCACGTACAGGTGAGCAAGACAAGCCCAGGTGGGTCCAGCGGGCGAGACGCCCCAGGTGCAAAGTGCGCTGCCTGTAATGGCGTCTCAGACCCTCGTCGCGACCCTGCACGTAGGGGCTGTCACCGTCACTCCTCAGCGAAGGGGCCCCGTGTTGGTCTGCTTCCCCTGAGCCACACCGCTGCCGACCGGAGAAACCAGAGTTGGAACTGAATATATTCGACTCCAGAGCTCAAACCAGGCTAAACAAAAACGAGGTGAGTGAGGGTCGACAGTGGGTCAGGACCCAGATCGTGAGGGTCAAAGGAGGGTCGGGACCCAGGTGAGTGAGGGTCGACGGTGGGAGGGTCAACAGTGTGCAGGCCCCCGCTGAATTAGGGTCGAGAATGGCCCAGAACAAGTGAAACGTGGCCCACAATGGGGAGGGAGAATTGGACTCATGCGACAGTTGTGGATCGACGCCCGCTTTGCACAGACACTCTTTTATCGCTGGCACACAGTGCCTGTCCCCGGGCTCGTGCCCCTGACATTCTGGGGGGAATCTGTGCGTCTTTTTTTTTTTTTTTTTTTTTTAATTTTTTTTTTCAATGTTTATTTATTTTTGGGACAGAGAGAGACAGAGCATGAACGGGGGAGGGGCAGAGAGAGAGGGAGACACAGAATCGGAAACAGGCTCCAGGCTCTGAGCCATCAGCCCAGAGCCTGACGCGGGGCTCGAACTCACGGACTGCGAGATCGTGACCTGGCTGAAGTCGGACGCTCAACCGACTGCGCCACCCAGGCGCCCCGGAATCTGTGCGTCTTGACCAGCCATCGGTGTTATGCGGTTATCAGTGGAGGCCCATGGGCCCGGACCCTGATCCAGATAGAGTGGGAGGGGAGGGGGGCCCCTCAGCAGAAAATCAAATCCGGCAAAGAAAGGGGACAAGCATCAGGGGCCAGCCGTGAAGTGGCCAGGCCTCCGCAGAGCCTCCTCTGTGACGGCCGTGACCCGATCGGACCGCCGGTGTGGGAAACGGAGCGCCGTGCAGAAGGGTCTCGGGAAATGCCCCTTCCGTGGAGGAGGAGAGCTTCCTGGCAAGGCTCCGTGACGCTCGCGGAGCCTGTGGTCGCCAGCGTCCCTCTGACGGCCGAGACTAGAAGCCTGACGGAGCGAGGGTCTTCCGGCTCCTTCCGCGGCCCCCGCCGACGAAGACCTGTGCTCGCCCAGCTCTTAAGGGCCTCGTGGCTTCAGTGGCGCACAGATGACGTGAAGCGAAACACAGCTTCTCCTTTTTAGGGTGAAACCAAGCAGAACAAAACCGAAAGGGTGTTTTCCCCTCCCCTCCCCGGTCCCCTTTCCCCAGACACTGAGTTTGCTTTTGACTTCATCCTGTTCAGTGTTTCTTCCTACTGCGAAAATGCAGAACTCCCGTCCCCACGCGGCAGGGAGAAGCCCGCGTCTCTCCCTCTGCAGGAAGGCGCGTCGCCCGCAGCCCGGGCTCTCGGCCCTTGGCCACCTCGCGGGGGACCCCGGCGGCGCGAGCGGGGGGACATGCCGGCCGCCAACTGCTCGCGGCACAGCGACGCGGTGGAGGGGACCGTGGCCGTGCTGCTGGCGCTGGAGTGCGGGCTGGGCCCGCGGGCAACGTGGTGGCCCTGTGGCCCTTCGCGTTCCGCCTCAAGGCGTGCAAGTCCGACGCCGTGTACCTGCTCAACCTGATGGCCGCCGACCTCCTGCTCGCCGTCTGCCTGCCCTTCCACGCCGCCTTCTACCTGAGCCACAAGACGTGGCCCCTGGGACACGCGTCCTGCCGCGGCCTCCTGTTCCTACAGGTGCTGAGCCGCGGGGCGGGCGTCGCCTTCCTCACAGCCGTGGCCGTGCACTGCTACTTCTGAGTGGTCCACCCCCGGCTCAGGGTCAACCTGCTGTCCCCGCGGGCGGCCTGGGGGGTCTCGGGCTGCGTCTGGCTCCTGCTGCTCGGCCTCAGCCACCGGAGCCTGCTCGTGTCGGAGGCCGAGTGCCCCGGCCTGGAGCCCCGGGGGCAGCTCTCCCCCAGCGCCCCTCTGGCAAGAAGCCCTGTTCTCGGCGCAGTTCCTTCTCCCCTTCGGCCTCATCCTGTTCTGCAACGCCAGGATCGTCAGGACCCTCCGGGGGCGACTCCGAGACCCGGGCCGGCAGCCCCAGCTGCAGAGGGCCCGGGCGCTGGTGACCGTGGTCGTCGTCCTCTTCGCGGCCTGCTTCCTGCCCAGCTTCCTGGCCCGGGTCCGGGTGGCCGTCTCCCGAGGGGCGGGCGGCTGCAGGGTCCTGGGAGCGATGGTGCACGTGTCCGACGTGAGCAACGGCCTCACGTACCTGCAGGGCGTGCTGAACCCAGCGGTGCACTGCTTCTCCAACCCCGCGTTCAGACGCTCCTACCGCAGGGTCTTCAACACCCTCAGAGGCCGAGGGAGGGAGGTCAAGGCCCCGGGTGACATCAACGACTCCTACTGCTGAGGCCGGCCGGCCACCCGCCCCCGCGGGCTGAGCCGTGACGACCGGCTCCTGGGGCTCCGGAGCGAGGAAATGCCCGGGCTGCACTACAAAGGTGGGGACCCCGACTCCGGCGCACCCGCAGCGAACGTCTCCTATCCGCGGCCTACCGTGTTTCCCGCGGCTATTGTGCGCGATCGGACCTCGGATCGGCGAGCCAGAGGCTCTTTGCGCCCACGACGACTCAGACGGCACGGCCGGCCTGGAAACACACAGCCGCGGGCGGCCCCCACCGGGGGAAGCCGCCCTCGTGGGTTCCCGCGCTGCCCGCTCTTGGTGAGTCGCCTGCTGTCTGTCTGCTTCAGCCCCCGAACGCACCGAGTCGGCTTTCTTCCCACTTGCACGGACTCGTAACGGACTCGGGAAAGTGGGGACGCGGGGCTGCTCGGCCAGGCTCTGGGCGTGCACCTTCCCGTGCTCTGTGCTGGGCCCTGCCTGGTGCGGAAGGTTCTCCATTTCATAAAATTTTGCCTCGTCTGCACAGACGGTGCCTTATGTCCAAGATCACGCGGCTCCCTAGTTTATCCTAAGAAACACGTTCCTACTAAGTGAGTTGAAATTGCCTCTGGAACTTTCTTCTCAAGTCGGAATGTCTACATGCTTCTGAAATTCACTTTGCTTCCCTGCTCTGGGAAGTCACTGTACGTAATGCCTCGTGGGAGAAATGCACAGGGGGAGACCCCAAACCGCATGTGAAACCGCGGTCCCCACCCGACACTGGGGGGTGGAGGGGGTGCCACCCCAGCCCAGCCCTGGTGCTCCTGCAACAGCTGCATCGTCCCATGTCATACTTCTAAATTGTGTCCCAAGCCTGGAGCTCATGATGGTGACAACCTGCTCCCTAACTGCCTTGTGTCACTCTCTGTCCAAAGCTGGTAGTGCGGTCCCCAAAACAGACTCCCCAGGATGCTTAGACACAGGATCGGCTTCGCAACCAGGCCCACACCTGTCACCCTGCCTGGAGCCGCACCTGCATTGCCCACGCAGACAGATGGCCCACGCTTGTCCCCGGGCCACCCCATGGCCTCTGTCATACTTAGGGTGGACACGGGTGACGTCAGGCAGTAGAAACTGGCAGATCGTCCCGGGTCTGTCCCACCAGGGAGGCTCCTTCTCGGAACCGGCTTTCACATGTGAGTGTGTTCGTCTCACCGTGCCCAGCTCGTGACGTATGTCAAGATCGGCCTCACAGAGTCCCCGGGGGGTCACCGTCTCTCAGCGATGTTCCCTACTTTCGTGGGTTTTGTGTCCTTGCCGGGGAGGGGATTTCAGGGGCCTGGAACGCAGGTGTGACCCGCTGTGCCCGGCTTCCTGCGCGGACAGTCCTACGTGCTGCTTTTTAAAAATCTAACACTTACCGTAAACATTTCCCGCGTCGTGATAAGCTCTCCACAGGCAGTTCTTCACTCGATTACGCAATAATCCGACCAGATGTCTCTTCACCACGTCCCTGAGTCTGGACGCGATGATCTGCTGTCCTGTCACAGGCAAATCACCCTGTGACATCACGCAGCCCCCATAGACCTCACTGCAGCCGTGCCCTTGGGGGCCCAAAGCCCCCAGCACGGCCACGTCCGTCTCGGGCTCAGCCGGCCACATCTCCCACCAATCCCTGCTCATTGTTAGCCCGGCACGACGCCCGCGTGGCAGGTGGGGGACCCAGAAAACCCTGATGCCTCGGCCAACCCCAGTGTTCTGACTCAGTCTGTCTGCGGAATCCTGGGCGCTGGTGTTTTTGAAGCCTCCTCGTTAATTCTGTCGACGCACAGCCAGAGCTGACGCCAGACACGGGGTTAGTGGCCGAGGTCAGGGCCTTTGGGTCAACATCCCGCTCTGTCACTTCCTAGCTTTGTGACCTGGGACATGCCACCCAACTGCCCTGTGAATAACAAACCCTGGGACCGTCGCACGGTTTAAGTAAAACAATACATAAAACGTTGAGCGCAGAGCCCGGCCCACGATCAGCACTCGGTAGGCGTCCCTTGGCTATTTGCAAGCCCTCGGCTTATGATCTTAACTTTGTTTACGTCCCCAGCCAGACCGGGTGTCCTTTAGGGACACAGCTTTTCACCTGTGCGCCCTCAACACAGAGCCCGGAGCGGGATGGCCGGTCTTGACCTGGACGCCTCCAGCAACATTCTGCCAGATCCAAGGTCTGTTACTGTGCGCTTTCTTTCCGGTAAATCCTTTCCAGATCCTCTGCGAGCATTCTGTCTGACTCGAGTTTTATTTTGCACATCTGCGAAAGGGGATAACTTCTCGGTACGCTGGAAGGTTCCGGATCCTGCCAACACCCACCTCTGGGGATGTTTCTCTGGCCTCCTGTCCTGTCACTCCCGTCACAGAAGCCTCACAGGAGCTCTGCCCTCAGACGGTTGTCTCCTCCAAAGACATCCGAGGAGGAGCTGTCGTGTTCCAAACTCTCTTCTCTGGGTGAGGAAACAGGTCAGAGGGAACCGTGGGCAGGCAGAAGATGACGGGCCTCAGAACCACAGCCACTTCGCTGCCGGCCGCAAGGTTTACTTTCTTTTCTCCTTTGACTCGCTTCTTCTAATATAGCAGGTGCACAGTCCCGTCTGTGAGTCTTGCAAATCTCAGCATTGTCTGAACTGTGGCAGATCCAGGAAGGACAGACGGGAGCCCGAATTTCAACTTGAGCGATGAATCTCTTTCCCCAGGCAGATGATGCTATCAGTGTTTTTAAAGTCAGCAAGTGTTGTCTTGTCTTTTTCCAAAATCCAGTTGGCCACTGACTCCTCCCCGGCTACATAGACGTCCTCCGGGTGCTGGGCCTCCTTCACGGAACGTTCTGATCTCTGTCCTCTAACTTCCTGCCTGCCCTTCCTGGTCTGACCCCTGAGACCTGCCTCTTCACAGAGCCCCCGACAACACGACACCTGCACCCCAACACATTCCCCACACCCCACAGGCCACCCTCCGGTGCTCACGCCCGCCTTCCCCTCTGCATCACCTCCCTGAAGCTTGGGAAATGCCCACCTATCTTTGTGTCCCCAGCACTGTGCGCAAGGCCTGGCACACGGTGCCCTTGTGGAGTCAATAACAAATTGATGAACGAATTAACCTGATTTAAACTTTATCACGGGCTACAAAAAATGATTTTTTTTTTTTTAATTTTTTTTTCAACGTTTATTTATTTTTGGGACAGAGAGAGACAGAGCATGAACGGGGGAGGGGCAGAGAGAGAGGGAGACACAGAATCAGAAACAGGCTCCAGGCTCTGAGCCATCAGCCCAGAGCCCGACGCGGGGCTCGAACTCACGGACCGCGAGATCGTGACCTGGCTGAAGTCGGACGCTTAACCGACTGCACCACCCAGGCGCCCCAAAAAATGATTTTTCTAATACAGTTTGAAATTCTCAGGCAAGGATCCCAAGGCAAACTTACAATGTATCTTCCAGAATCTTCTAGGAAGACACTAATACAAATGAAAATATGACGATTTTTTGTATTTTTTGGAGAAAGATTTTCCTCTCTATTTTCGTGGTCACTTCTGCCAACAGCCAAGTCAATAATTTTGATTTGCTGAGTGGTCAGGAGAATGAACCAACCGCCTATCTGCCCGTGGGCTGGGTCGGGGGCTGAGAGGTGCGTCAGTGACTCTCAGAGGCTTCTGGAACATGCTAGTGCTCGTGGAGTGCTCACGGAATCCCCAAACAACGTCCTCCTTGAAATGTCTCCTTTGAAATTGTGGTGAAATGTACATCACAGAAAATGTAGCATCTTAACCATTTTTAGCGCATAGCCCAGTGGCAGTGAGACAATCTCACTGCTGCGCTTGCGCCCACCATCCGTCTCCAGAACTTTCCATCTTCCCAGACTGAACTCTGCCCCCATCAGACAGGAGTCCCCACTCCCCCGCCCCTGGCGCCCACCCGCCTCCTAGAAATCCGCTCTCTAGGAATGGTGCCCCCGTAGAGACCTCATGCGAGTGGACTTGGACGGCGTTCGTGGTTTTGTATCTGGCCTGTTGACCTGGCACGATGCGCTCCTAGATGACCTCTCCTTGGGCTTTCACTGCTTACTTATATCTTGATTTTCCTCCTATCTGGTGGCGTCCCAGTAACTGGTCGTCTGGGAGAAAAGCAGGTTTGCTAGCCCCCCCGTGGCCAGCTCGCCGATTCCAGAATGTTCCACAGCTGAGTCGCCAGCACAGCACTGCTGTACCCCGCTTCTGTTCCTTTGCGAGCTGGCATCAGTCCCCGAAAACCCTGCGGGTCTACCCTCCCCCGCTGTCACCATGCAGACAGGGAGACGGACAGAACCGAGATGCACGGACGAAGACCGCCCACGGAGACGCCCACGGAGAAATTCAAGAATAATACAAAGGCAGAGCTGGGGAAGGGAAGCCTCCCGTGTCCCGGGCCAGTGTCACCCTGTCCGCCCCGCCTGTTGTCAGCAGAGCTCTGTGTATGTCCCGTGGAAACTTCTGGAAACGTCCTGCAGTGGAAGCTCTTCGTAAAGGCTTCTGAGACGCCTTTCGAAGGGACTGAAAGCCACAAGCTCCGGGGGAAGCCAGACGCTCTTGGGACAAAATCCCAGCTCCTCCCCTCGAGGGCTGTCACTTACCAGCCAGAGCAAGGCCACTCCGCTCGCCTCCTGCCTGCTGATCGAGGTCCTTCTGATGGCACCCACGCCCTTTCCGTCCCCACGTGCTCAACGGCAAAGGGCTCCCAGGTCCAACCTGCCTGGAGACCCCGGATTCCACACCCGCCGGGGGTCAGCCCTCTCCCCCCTTCCGTGAGGAGTGATCGAAACAGCGGCACATCTGTGGTAGGGGATTCAGACGATTTAGAATGAAATACTATTAACAATATTAAATGAAAAGAAAACTTACAAATGCAGGAGGTATTATCGAAAACCGCCACAGGGCTTCCCTTTTACATATTTTATTCGAAAAGTGTACAATAACATGGAACAATTTTTTTTTTAACGTTCTAATCAGGGATAGCAGCAGGGATATTGGACCCAAACTATATTCTTACTTTCTAAGTTAGACCCTCTGAACACGGCGCAGCAGGAATTGGGGAAAGAGGCTGGGTTCACGGTGTCATTAGCAGGATGGTTACCAATTTCCTTACGGTGCTTCCTTCGGTCCTTCCTTCCTTCGGTCCTTCCTTCCCGCCCCCCGGGGTCCTGGCCTCTCTCTCCCACCTGCTGGTGAGACGCAGGGGCGGCATTTCCAAGCCGCACAGGGTCGGACCCCAGCTGCCCGCAGGATCTCCTCCCCGAGAAGCGTTCCCGTCCCCAGGCTGCAGCCTCTGGGAACACCCCGGAATCTTCTCTCCAGTCGGCTGCTGGGAGCACAGAAGGCTTTCCGCACTTTCATTCGCTAGGCGGCTTGCCTCATGGGCCACTTTGGAGGGAATGGAGTCACGACTCTGTGACATTTCTTCTGCCGTCTTCCCTTTGCACCTGCAGCAGGTTCAGAGAACAGGTGCATGAGGAAGACGACAGGGACCCCCAGGGCCAGGCGGCCCCCGCAGACAGGCTCAGGCGCTGGGCAGGCCGCGCGGGGGACCCGGAAGAGAAGCATCAGACCCCCAGGCCTATGGAGCCACAGGAGCAGGCGGGCCAGCGGGGCGTCCCGGTGTGTGTGCGAGTGTAGACGGTTAAATGACTGTCCATCTCAGAATTCTTTCACTGGCTGCCCAAAGCTGCATTTCAGCCCTACAGACAGGTTCTGATGAGCTCACGAGTTATTTTTATATTTTCATAGTACGTGTGGTTAAAAAAAAGACCACATTTTTAAAAGTCTAGGTTTTCAGCGCTTCTTGAAAACCGGAAGATTTACAAGCCCTGGACCCTGATTCCTGCACACATCGGCGGGGGGGCGGAGCCCTGCCCCGTGAGGTGGAGCGTGCCTGCCCGTCCCATGTCCACGGATGTGTGTCATTTCCTGGTCCCTGAGGGCGTTTAGCTTGTGGCCCCTCCTGTACAGCCCACCGTGTTCCAAGCATGCTTTTTCAGTGTTCCTTAATAAATGTGATGGTTGACTTTGTGTCCATTTGGCCACACCTCAGTGGCCAATGATTCATGAGACGCTAACCCAGGTGAGGTGTGAAGGTGTTTTATGGATGCGGTTAACATCTGCAGCCAGTTGTCTATGAGTAAACAAAATTGTCCCTGCTGGTGTGGTGGGCCTCGTCCAATCAGGTGAAGGTCTGAAAAGCCAAAACTCTGAGTGTGCCTCCAGACTGGGATTAGCCACCCCGCCTGAGCTCGCAGCCTGTCCCCTGAGTTTCAGACTTGCCTGCCCCACAGGCACACGAGCCACGTCCCGTAAGTAAAGCCCTGTGTCTGTGTGCACCCCGGAGGGCTGTTTCTCTGCAACCCTCACAAACTCTCTGCCCTGCTGCCCCCCATTCCCATGTGTCAGAGCAGCGACTTCGGTGACACCTGTCGGTGTGGATTTTCATGTTTACTTTGTCACTCTGTTCCTGTGGCTGTCACCTGCAGCCCCCACTGACGTCTCCTTCACGTTCTTCAGACTTTCACCCAGGCTCTGTCCCTTCCTCGTCCAAGCGCCCTACTGTCCCTGGAGCCCCTCATTCCTCCCAACACACGCGGCACCTGACCCCCGACTCTCCTACTCAGTCTTCCTTTGCCGGCTTGAGGACAGTCCAAAGCCCCCAAAGCTCGTCATTTGGTTTTTGTGTCACATCAAAAACCTCACGGTACAGGGGGTCCTGGGTGGCGCAGTCGGTTGAGCGTCCGACTTCCGCTCAGGTCGTGATCTCGCGGTCCATGAGTTCAAGCCCCGCATCAGGCTCTGTGCTGACGGCTCGGAGCCTGGACCCTGCTTCGGATTCTGTGTCTCCCTCTCTCTCTGCAACCTCCCCCACTCATGCTCTGTCTCTCTCTGTCTTTCAAAAATAAATACATGTAGGGGCGCCTGGGTGGCGCAGTCGGTTAAGCATCCGACTTCAGCCAGGTCACGATCTCGCGGTCCGTGAGTTCGAGCCCCGCGTCGGGCTCTGGGCTGATGGCTCGGAGCCTGGAGCCTGTTTCCGATTCTGTGTCTCCCTCTCTCTCTGCCCCTCCCCCGTTCATGCTCTGTCTCTCTCTGTCCCAAAAATAAATAAAAAACGTTGAAAAAAAATTTTTTTTTTAAAAATAAATACATGTAAAAGAAAAATTTTTTTAAAAATCTCACAGTATGGCCACACCACATGGGTCAGGCCACTGCCCGTCCAGCTACCAAACACAGGTGCATTTTTTACCTCTGCACCAAAGCTCAACCTCAAAGCTCTATGATCAATAAACTTGTATGACAGGTTTTATATTTAGCCACAAGGAAACAGCCTCCCCACAGACCCATTCCATTTAACAATTGCATGAAACAGAAACGCCGATTCTGAGCGGTGTGCTCGTTTCTAGTTAAAACACACAAAAGGCATATATAATAATTGGTAATTACTTCTAAGCATCAAAAACGCAGGCCGAAGAAGCCACTCTAAGCCTGAGCAGTAGCCTGAGAAGCAAACACAGTGCACGTTCTAGAGAAAATAAATACGCTCCGGGGAAGTGATTCCCCGAGGCCACGAGAGCGCAGCCCGGATGCGGGACATGAGACGCGGGGCTCCGGCTCTTCCCTGCCGTCGGGGAGGGACCCAGCCTTTCCGACGCGATCATACCTCTAGGTTTTTGTTTGTTTGTTAGTTTGTTTGTTTGTTTTCAGCGTTTATTTTTATTTTTGGGACAGAGAGAGACAGAGCATGAACGGGGGAGGGGCAGAGAGAGAGGGAGACACAGAATCGGAAACAGGCTCCAGGCTCCGAGCCATCAGCCCAGAGCCCGATGCGGGGCTCGAACTCACAGACCGCGAGATCGTGACCCGGCTGAAGTCGGACGCTTAACCGACTGCGCCACCCAGGCGCCCCAGTTACCTCTAGGTTTTAAGACTCCAATCGGCTGTGTAATCACAAACCTGTTAGCGTGACTAAACTGTGAAACACTCTCCTGGTTTACTATTCTACCCACAACACGTTAAGAGCAATCAGAGCTTTTTGTAAATTCTGAAACACGGAGTTTCTTTGATTTCAAGCCCCAGCACGAGACCATTTCAGAGCTAGCTGCCTGGAAAAACACATCGCTTATATCTTCTGCAATTAAAGGTGAACGCTGTGAAAGTAAAGGAAAGGAAATATAAAAATGATGTAGCAAGGGGTGCCTGGGTGGCTCAGTCGGTTGGGCGTCCGACTTCAGCTCAGGCTGTGATTTTGCGGTTCGTGAGTTCGAGCCCCGCATCGGGCTCTGTGCTGACAGCTTGGAGCCTGGAGCCTGCTTGGGATTCTGTGTCTCCCTCTCTCTCTGCCCCTCCCCTGCTCTCTCTCTCTGTCTCTCTCTCTCTCTCTCTCACAAATAAATAAATATTATTTTTTAATTTTTTAAATTTAAAAATGATGTAGTGAAATTCACCGGAAGCCATGGTGACTTGGGAGGTCACATCACTTGAAAACCACATTCCCAACCTGACATGTAAGGGGCCTGGGGGGCGATGGAAAGGAACAGGGTCATTAGCAGAGAGGGAGACAGAGCCTGCCAGCCTCAGTGGGGAGGGGAGACGCCCACTCCCACCCAGACCGCAGCTCAGCATGGCCCAGGGGGCGTCCCAGGCTCCCCTCCCGGTCCTGCCCACGCCCCCTCCAGACCCCCTGGAGTGGCTGACCGTGGTGACTGTGGTGACCGTCCACAGCCTGGAGAAGCATCAGGAGCTGGAGCCGCCTGGTGAGCCGCTGGGCTGAGGGTCTCCTTCCGTGTCAGATCCTGACAGAGTCCTCAACACCCCAGGGTGGGCGCGCAGGGCGTGAGCGTCCCCGGGAGAGGGGCGGAAAGCCAAACCCGTCACCTCCCAGCAGGACCCACATCGGACCTACAGAGAGGGCTCCGAGTTTGCTTCTCCGCGACACGTGTCCTTTAATCCACATCTGCCTTCTGCTTGTTATTATTAACCATGGCTCAAAACTCAGGGGGTCGGGCACGTGCGGGGCCCACGGGGGGCCGTGGCCAGGGGCAGCGATGGGCGCAGACTGGGGGGGAACAGGGAGAGAGGCACTCAGATCAATGATCAACCCGCTGCAGACGCCTGGGCCATCTTTGCGGAAGGTGACTGGCCTCCCCGTGATGGCATCCCCTCGGGGCTCCCCCTCCGCAGGGGGAGGACTGTGTGGAGGAGTGAGTGGGAGGACGGCGCGGCCTGCAGTGGGAAGCATCGTGTGCCCGAGGAGGTCGGCCAGGCCCAGGCCGGGCCCTGCTCGGACGGGCCAGCCCTGTAATGGTAACAGCAAAAGGCAGGTTGGCTCAAACCCGATTTCTTGTTCCCGTGGGAGCACCCGGGAGTGGACCGGCCAGCGGGACCCGGGTCACCCGGGATGACGGGCACACAGGTACCCAGCATCTCCGGCTAGAACAGAGTCACCGGGCGGAAGGCGGTAGGCGTGTCGTGTCTGTGCCACAGTGACGGAAAACCTGGAGCCCACCCGGGAGTCCGAGGGGAAGGGCAGACAGCTGATGACCTGGCTGTCGAGGTCCCTCCCGCGCGTTTCCACAGTGGGGCCCCAGAGCCCCGGCTTCCGGATCCTGTGGCGGCCGCTGGGTGGCCCTCTCCGGATGACTGAGGCCCGGCTCCGGCTCCGTTGAGAGGCTCTTCCCAAAGGTGAGGCCAGGCTCCGGTGCCACCGGCGAGGGGTCTGCAGGGGAGACGACCCACCACGCCCCGGACCATCACGGCACAGACCGGAAGCATAAGGACTCTCCCCGCGTGCTGACTCACCCCAGTGCCATGCTCCTGCCCTGTCGTCCTAATAATTCGAGGACAATGAACCAGGTCAACCCAGAACTTAGAAAGCTAAGGAAATGAGTGTTTAATTCTAGAATCTGAGAATTTGTTTCTGGTGAGGAGGAAACTATATCTCTTCTTTAAAAAAAAAATCTATTCTGGGGCGCCTGGGTGGCGCAGTCGGTTAAGCGTCCGACTTCAGCCAGGTCACGATCTCGCGGTCCGTGGGTTCGAGCCCCGCGTCAGGCTCTGGGCTGATGGCTCAGAGCCTGGAGCCTGCTTCCGATTCTGTATCTCCCTCTCTCTCTGCCCCTCCCCCGTTCATGCTCTGTCTCTCTCTGTCCCAAAAATAAATAAATGTTGAAAAAAAAATTAAAAAAAAAAATCTGTTCTTTATGACTTCAGGAGACCCTAAAAACTGTCCTCAAATATATACTTTAAAGGGCATATAGATACTGTATTTTCTAGGTCATTAATAAAATACATACACATTCATAAACACATATGCATAGACCATGACCTGAAAACCAAACTGTACGTACTCACGTGGAAAAAAATTACAATAAAGAGCCAATCTACTGTTATGTGACTACGAAAGGCAACTTAAAAATGAATTGAGCCACGCTGCCATCGGATTGAAACTTAATGGTTCCTATAACGACTTTATACCAGTTTCTGGAGGAAATACCTCCAGTTTCTGGAAGTTTCTGGAAATACCAGTTTCTGGAGGAAATGGTAAAAGATCCCATTCGTTTTGTACGTTTGGTTTCTTTCTGTGAAACCGATTTATTCGTTGCAAATAAATGGTCTCCTACTAAAACTACCAACTCCGAAGGCATCTAGTTTATTTTTGTATCTCTCCCCTCAAAAGGTGGAACTAACGATCTGGAATCTCCTTTTTTATTACATGCCCCTTTCCCGTCAGAGCCAGTATTTTAGTTCCTGGCCCCGCGGGGTCTCCCGGAGCGTTTGCCCGCCGGGCGGGGGAGGGGACCGGCCTCTGACCCCTGCGGTGGGGGCGGGGCCTCCCCCCCCCCCGCGGCTGCACCTGCTCCTGTGTCACGCGAGCGGTACCGCTGTCCTTCCTCTCCCTGAAGTTCGGGTTGCCGGCGCCCCTTCTGCCCTCGCACACAGCAGCGGAACCGCTGTGTGTGCCCTGCCTTTACAGGTGTGTGGACGCGACTCGTGGGCAGCCGGCGGGGGACTCCTCCCCGGCTTTTTTCCCCTGCTCGTAACCCCACGGCGAAGGTAAGGCCAAGGAAGAAGCGACTCCCACAACTTGAAGGGCATCCCGTTAAAGAAAAGGCCGCCTGCTTTCCCCTTTTCCCCTTTCCGGTGGCCGGGATGGAGACGTGACGGAGGGAGCTGGGGCGGCTCCCCTGCACCAAGAGGACCGCCCTGCTGGTCATCGTGGATCGGCTCCGTGGACTCAAAAACAACAGAGAAGTCAGCCTAGGGGTCAGCTTGCCTCTAGCTCCCTTATGGATTTCCGAAATGAAACACGAGACAAATTATTACATCAGCCAATGCAAGCCGGGGAGGAGCGTGAGACTGCGCGCTGGCCTTCGGCTGCGGTGTTGCAGGTGCGCGCACCGAGCCAAGAGATGCGAAAACAAGCCGCGGCGGGTGGTTCCGAGCTGCGCACGCTGCCGCCCCCCGCTGGTGGAAAATCTCTGAGCACAAACACCGCACGTGCCAGGTTCCCTGTAGGGCAAGGCGCAGAGTGTCGGGCTCCATCACAGGAGCTGGACTCGCTGGGGTATGACAGTCCACAGAGTTCACAGTAGACGTGGGACATCGTGGGACATCGTGGTTCTTCCCAGCGTTGCGAGGGAGGAGGTGAGGGCTCCCGGAACGGGGCCGCGACAGCAGAGGCCACCCGAGCTCGGCCGCGGGAGCGCCCTGCGTATGCACCGGGGCGGGCACAACCGGGCCCCCCAGGCACCCCCTTCCGCGGCCACGCTGCGTCCCCCGCCCCCACAAGAGGGCGCTGTCCACCCCAGTACAGAGGAGCTGGAGGGCGGCCTGGGGAGGCTGGGACCCACCGGCCTCTGGAATCCTGGGGCAGAGGCTCTCCGCGCGGGTGTTGCGGGTGGGTGGGGGGTGGGTGCGGGCGCTCAGTTACCGCACTGGTTAGGCGGTGGGCGTGGCCTGACCCCAGGCAGCCGCCCCTTCCCACCTTCGTTCCGTGAGGACGTGCGTCTGAAAACCTGAAAAAGGAGCGGGTATTTGCAACACAGCTTGTCAGGAAGGAGGAGACTCCCCGGGAAAGAATTCTCGAGTGTGTGACGTTAACCAGAGTGTGAAAAGTCGCTCCGCCTTCAGAAAACGGGTTGTTAGGAGCTGACTTGTGGCCCCAAACTCACCTGGTGGAGTCCTCACCTTCGGTTCCTCGGATGGGACCGAATCTGGAGACGGGTGGGGCCTTACAGAGGTAAGTAAGGCAAAGTGAGGGCCTGTGGGTGGGCCCTGACCCAACGTGACCGGGTCACACACAGTGAGCAGGCGGCTGTCTACACGGCCAGGAGAAAGGCCGCCGGAGAAACCGACCCTGCCCACGCCTGGATCTCAGACATCCAGCCTCCGGGACCGTGAGGCAGTAAAGGTCCGCCACGGCGGCTGCGGGGTCGGTGCCATTTTATAACGGCACCTTCCCAAACTAACGCGCGATTCGCACGCACGCTGTATTCCTTTCGACCAGGTTCTCTGTTCCTACACCTCCGCGGTGCCTGGAATTGGCACGCGTTTTCAGAAATCTTCAAAGGATTTGAAAATATTGTACTTTTCCGGCCTCCTTTTAAAACTAGCCTATCTGTCCGGAAGCAAATAACGACGCTGTCTGCAAGGTGATGCTTCCCTGCCCACGGTGTCCCCTTTGTGGAGATTTATGGGTAGCAAAGTCTCATTTGTCCGGAAATAAGTGCTCAGGATCGCCTCAACTACTCTGGAACAGGAACCAAGAGAACTTGTCTTCTGGCCAGGACAAGTAGTTGTGCTTGTATATAAATCCGCACGCGTGCGTATGTAATCAACATAAGCACATGTATACGACTAACTTATGAACAACACACGGGCAAATCCTAAGTCGTTGCCCCTGGGAAGACAGTTCTTACAAGAACAGATAGGTGATTCCCCAGCCGTCGTAGAGTCGCATCGCCAAGGCGCGGAGGGTGGCTTAATGTCAGACACACGTAAGGTCCAGCCAGAGCCTCCGATGGGAGCGGATTTGGGGAAACCAGTGAAAAGAAGACACCGGGACCGTTAAAGCACAAACCAGAGCCAGCTAATATGGGAGCGGATCCGTGTAGCTCTGGGTCCCCTGAGGGCGGCAGTGCATTTCGGCATCGAACACTTATGGGGATGCCCAAGGCAGCAAGAAACGATATGTAATGAAATAAAGTATGTGTCATATTTTAGAAACGTTTTTATTCATTATGGCTGAAATTTTAAACGGGCTAATGCATAAAGAAGTAAGCTTCACTTATCTGAAAAATTATACACAAGAACTTATTTCGGCTGTGCCCAGCAGACACGGTGCTTCTGTGCCAGCCGGGGACACACGCCGAGCTGCGGGGACCCGCTCGGCGCATCGGCCGTCCTGAGAGGAGCATCTGAGTAATGTCCCCGTGCTTTGATTTCTGGAGTCGAACGCTGACAGGTTCCAAGGAGGTGGGACCTCTGAACACCACAGTCTCCCAACTCAGAACACCGATTCTGGAAGACGAATCCTACTTCCCGTGCAAAATAGTTTTATTTTGCAAAGCCAAAACTATCTGTAAACATACAGACGTTGGATCCTAAGCTATCACTTCGAATTTCATAGAAAGATGCGGTTGAAGCTTGCAAGAACAGTAGAAAGTTCCAAATAACACGTGAGTCAGGATTAAACACGTCAGCGTCTTTGTAACACTACCTGCATTTTTGTCATATTCGTCCTTCTTCCACTCGCGTTCATATATTTACAAAGCACTTTCAAAACTTGCGGTCTAGGAACTTTGCAAAGTTGAGGAGCGCTGTTAAAGTCTGGTTCCATGACTGGGGCGCCTGGGCGGCTCAGTCGGTTACGCGTCCAACTCTTGGTTTCAGCTCAGGTCATGATCTCACAGTTCGCGGGATCGAGCCCCGCATCAGGCTCTGCACTGACTGTGGAGCCTGCTTAAGATTCTCTCTCTCTCTCCCTCCCTCCCTGTTCGCCACCAGCGTGAAGCGCTTCCTACCCACATCCCCCCGTGTGTGTGTGCCGCTTCTGACCCGCTGTGGACGCGCAGCAAAAGTTGTCTGTATACTGTCTCAGGAAGCTTCCTTGCTCCATTCTAAAACTCAGATTTAAACACCTAACACTCCCGACTGTACTCCAACCCCCAATTTCACTACGCTTTGTGTAACAAGTATTTATTAAGCCCCTCCGTGTGCTGAAAGTGTGCCGATGGCATGCGTCTTCGTGGAACTCTGTCGAACAGATTTTTGGAGAATTGTCGTATCTGCAGTGACTGTTTTCCCAGGGAAATAAAGCAGACGTCTGCTCTCCCGACGGCGCGTTGCGACCCGCTCTGTCCCGTCCCCCAGGCCGCTTCTCCAGCCCGGGGAACGCATTTCGGCGTCTGCCTGCGCTGCCTCGTGTGAGGCTCTCGTGTGACGTTCTCTGCTTCCATCTCGCGAACCCTGCACGTGTGTGAAGTGACCAGGAGACACCGGGCTCTAGGGGCGGTTCCGCGCCTGCTTCCGAAAACGTCCACGTCTGCCAAGAGTCCTCTCTGCTTTGGGGAATGCCAGCCGTGGGGAGCCCCGGGGGGCTCGGGGCTGCGGGGAAGAAAAGTGGGGACACGCCACGTGGGGGCCCCATCAGGATGAGACCCCCGCGGCCGGTCCCACGGGGGGACGGGGTCCCGGTCCAAGTGCACGTTCCCCGAGCCGCCGGGGGGGCCGCGGCCCCGGGCCGGTCACATGGTGAAGGACGACGCGTTGTCGTTGTCCGCGGTCTCGCTGTTCTGCCTGGAGGTGAAGGCCTCCGAGTGCAGCCTGGAGCAGGAGAAGCCCGACGCCTTCTGCTTCCTCCGCACACACCACAGGTCCTTCACGATCTTCAGGAAGTAGCTCCGAAACTTCTGGCCGATGAAGGCGTAGAGCACGGGGTTGAGACAGCAGTGCAGGAAGGCCAGGACCTCGGTGACGTTCTGGCTGTAGCCCAGCAGCCTGGCGCCCTGGCAGGAGCGGTTCATCCTGCCCAGCTGCGCGGCCGTCACCAGGAGCACCATGTTGTGGGGGATCTGGCAAGCCAGGAACACCAGCACCACCGCGATGATCACGCGGATGGCCTTGTGCCGCTTGGAGTTCTGAGCCTGCACCAGGGTTTTGACGATGAACATGTAGCAAAAGATCATAAACACCAGCGGGATGAAGAAGCCGAAGAGGAGCTGGAGCCCCAGCATCAGCAGCTTCCACTTGATGGGGTCCGAGACTGCCTGGTACCGGGGCTCGCACACGTAGCTGCCGTGCATGTCGTACTTCTGGTTGAACGTGAACGTCCAGCCGGAGATGAGGACGGAAGCCACCCAGACCACGAAGCAGATGGCCCTGCGGTGCGCCAGCGTCCTGGACCGCAGCCTGAAGGACTTGGTGGCCTGGACGATGGCAATGTAGCGGTCCATGCTGACGCAGGTCAGGAGCAGCATCCCGCAGTTGAAGTTGATGGCGTAGATGCCCTTCATCAGCTTGCACATGGCGTTGCTGAAGATCCACTCGCCGGTGGCGTGGCTGACGGCCCAGAACGGGAGGGTGAGGACAAAAAGTATGTCGGCGATGGCCATGTTCAAGAGGTACACGTCTGTCATAGACTTGGCTTTCTTGTAGAAAGCAAAAGTGACCACCACCAAAACATTGCCCAGGAGGCCAAAGATGCAGATCAGGGAGTAAGCGATCGGCACAAACAGCCCAGAGAACGTTCTGACCTCCTGCAGGGAGCACACTAACGTGTTGTCATCAAGTGAGTAATCCGAGCTATTATTACCCGACCCAAAGTAATCCTCACTCAGACCGAAGACGTCGCTGATGTTCATCGGTTCCTGGAAGGCGAACAGAGGTAGAGTTAGCTGCACTGTGATTTCCGAGGAGCCCCGGCTGACCGAAACGGTACCCCCGCCAAAGGAGACTAGACGCTCACCCCGTTCATCGCGCTCTTGTTTTCGGCGGAAAATACGGGCCTGGTACGGAAGGGGGTGGGCGTCCAGCCCCTCCGGCTCACCAGCGGAGACAGTAGAGAAGTGAGTCTAAGGAGGGAAGAAAGCAAGATACACTGTAGTTGAGACAGAAATGTTCCCAGGGAGCCGGAGAATCGCGTTACCAGCATTCCGTCTCACGAGGACCCAGAGCGTGCGTGGCATGCTGGCTTACGTGAAAATATCCATTCGGGGGGGAGCGCCTGGGGGGCTCAGGGAAGCATCAGACTCTGGGCTTCGGCTCAGGTCATGATCTCACAGTCCGCATGTTCGAGCCCCGTATCGGCTCCGTGCTCACAGTATGGAGCCCGCTTGGGATTCTCTGTCTCCTTCTCTCTCTACCCCTCCCCCACTCTCTCTCTCCCAAAATAAATACATCAACTTAAAATTTTTTATTCTAGGGAGAGAGTGTGAGCAGGGTGGGTGCAGAGAGAGGCGGGGGGTGGGGGAGTGGCGGGGACAGAGGATCCGAAGTGGGTTCTGCACTGACAGCAGGGATCCCGATGCGGGGCTTGAACTCACAAACCCTGAGATCGCGACTTGAGCTGAAGTTGGATGCTCAACCAGCCGAGCCACCAAGGCGCCCCCCCCAAAATATTTGTTTCAAAATATTCATTTAGAACAGGGGTCCACAACCTCTTTCTGTAAAGGACCAGATGGTAAATATTTTCCCTCTGCAGGTCATGTAGTCTCTGTCCCAACTACTCAGGCCTGCCCCGGTGGCGTGAAAGCAACCATAAACAATTTCACAAATGAATGCGCTTGAGTTCATGGGGCATCATTTGTCAATCCCCGATCTATAGCGTAAAGAAGGGTGATAGCAGCAAAACCACAGATTCTGACCTACACAGAAATCTTGGTGCAAAAGTCAATTTAATTACGTTCAATAAGATTCGACTGAACAACATCCACAGAAGTGTAGGTGCGACTACAATACTTAGAATTTACAGTCTTTGCCTGCAACTAGTTGACAGAATCATTCGGTGTTTTTCAACCTGCTGGGGATGTGAGAATCTCCCGTAGAATTTTTTTTTAAAGTCTAAACGTGACAGTCATTCTCAAGATACACTGAGTAAGATTCCCGGGCTCGAAAGGCATGTGTATATGCGTCTTAAAAGTCACGGCTGTTGCAGCCTACAACCACTAACCTGCAGGGGCAGCGACATCCTAATCGTCAGAAACCAGACCACGGGGAGGAAGGTCAAAGCCAAGAGGGGCAGTGCCCGGGACCCGGCTCAAGAAATTCACCGGGATACGAGTGAGTGCGGAGCTGGAGTCTCAGAGGGAAGGGCTCTGACTACTGGCGTTTGAAACAAACTCAAACAGGAAAGGACGGAGAATTCTCTTATCTTCACATCCAACCATTCCCTGTTACTGAGTGTGACCGTCCTGATATATCATCTGTCCCTCCCCGTCCCCAATAAATTCCCTGGCCCAGGATGCTGATAATCGTGTCAAATGTGTCTTCAGGGGCGCCTGGGTGGCGCAGTCGGTTAAGCGTCCGACTTCAGCCAGGTCACGATCTTGCGGTCCGTGAGTTCGAGCCCCACATCGGGCTCTGGGCTGATGGCTCAGAGCCTGGAGCCTACTTCGGATTCTGTGTCTCCCTCTCTCTCTGCCCCTCCCCCGTTCATGCTCTGTCTCTCTCTGTCCCAAAAATAAATAAACGTTGAAAAAAAAAAAAATGTGTCTTCATCCTCCTCCTCCCCTCCCCCCCCCCCCCCCCCCCCGCCCCAGGTGCACCGGCAGGGAATCTATCACCTACACAGTCAGTACCCATACCTGACATTCTGGGAGGAAGTCAGGATAACACAAAACTCGCCCTCGCCCTGAAGGATTTTCTGAGCCTACTTGTCATATCGCTGGTTTCTCATCGTGCTGCTTCCACAGTCATGGATGGGGCGGCCCCCAGCCCGTTCCTTCCCTGATGCCTGGAGCTGTCACTTGGGGAGTCTTTGCTGCCTCCCAGCCACTGCCCTGGATGTGCCACTAGGGGGAGGCGTGGGTCACCTGTGCACATCTGCAGTCACCTCCAGCATACATTCTCGGGGCTTTAGGGCGTGCAGAAGAACCAGAAAGTAAAGCCTTTGTGTGTGAAAGAATAGGAGAGGGTGGATATAGCAATCAGATCATCAGGTGAACCATATCAATCCAACATGACTACAAGATTGACGGTTCCAGCCAGGAGGGATTAACAGAAACCGAATGCACCCTACGGCATTCAACAACCAGAAAACCCTGTACAGTATGTCCAATAACAGTTTTCAGACATTGGTGTCACAGGGTTATGGTCCCTGACGAGAAGAGAGCAGGCAGAGAGTGCTATGGCCCCGAGCTCTGTGAAGCCCCAACTTACACAGAAGCAGTTTCCAAGTGCAGGGCGTGGGGGCTACCTGACCCGGGCATGGCCACCCCACCGAGGACACAGGGATCGGAGTCCTGGGAGGCCAAGGCAGCTATGCTTTGCAAGACAAAATATGGGGGAGGAGGGAGCCACACACAGAAAAATAAGGACAGCGGCAGAGACGTGTCCTGGAGAGGAAGCAAGGCAAGACTGATCCCAGAAAGGAGAGACAGAGAAATCCTCGGAATCCTCGCAGGCTAGGAATGGTTCTCTCCCGCAGGAAGAGTAGCAGCACCTTCTTAGTCCCGGATCATGGGACAGCATCCTCAGAACAATACCGTGTTAGGACGAATGCCACTCAAATGAACCTACCTTAAACGCTGCTCTGATCCTGCCATAGCAAAAGAAAGTCTCGGATGTGATCCATGTGATTCCAGTAATATAACTACATTCCAGAACAAAAACCTGTGACAAAATCCAGCCTTCGACCATGTGAAGTTCATGTCAGGCATCCAAACAAAAATCTCTAGACCACCGTAGGCCGAATGTCTGTGTCTCCCTGAAAGACGCTAAAGCCTAATCCCAAGGTGGTGGCATTTATAGGTGGGGCCTCCCCTCGTGTGGGATTAGTGTTCCCAGAAGAAGAGACACGGGACAGCCTTCTTGCTCTCTGTCTGCTCTCCGCCACGTGAAGGCGACAAGAAGACTGAACCAGGAGGGGGTCCTCCCTAGACATGGGCCTGCTAGCACCTGAACCTTGGACTTCCTAGCCTCCCCGACTGTAGCAATAAATGTACGCTGTTCAAGCCACCCTGAGGTAACCTGTCACAGCCACTAACGGACTATAATGCGGACATTTGAGGAAACAGGAAAATATGACCCATAATCTATATGAACAAACAGAAAAATAACAGAGATGATAGAAAAAACTGCTCTGTAGCTAGTACAAATACACTTCAAATGCTCAGGAAAGTAGAGGAAAGCATAAATACAGTGGAGAAAATGACAAAAGATACAAAAAAGACCCAAATCAATGTTCTGTAGATGAAATATATAATATGTAAAAAACAAAACAAAACAAAAAAACCGCTGATGAGGATTAACATACACAGATCAGTTGTAATTCTCTGCCCTAGCAATATTTGGAACATTTGGCCATTGAAACTGGAAAAAAAATCACAATGACATCAAAAACATGAAATAAAATACTTACGACTACATCTTCGAAATCGACACGAGATTTCCATACTGAAAACTATACGACGTTGCTGACAGAAAGGAAGATCTAAATGAAAGGAGAGTTGTATCGGGTTCAGGATTAGACAGCTCAATATTAGGGTGTCAGTTCTCTCCAAATTGATCTACAGATACAACACAATCCAAATCAAAATTGTGGCAGGACTCCTGAAGAAACCAACAAGCCGATTCCAAAATTTATATAGAAATCCAAGGGATTTAGAAGAGCCAAAGCAGTTTTGAAAAAGAGGACAGAATCGTAGGATTCATACTATCTGATTGCAAGACTTCCTACGAAGCTACAGGTGTCGTGACAGCATCCTGTTGGTAACAGGACGGACACACTAATCAATGGAAGAGAATGGAGTCCAGAAATAGACTGCACGTCAACGGACGTCCGCACGTCAACGGACGACTGATTCAATAGGGAAAACGCAATCTTGGCAATAAATGGTATTGGAACAACTGGATGTTCATGCATAAGAACTTGATGCTGGGGCACCTAGGTGGCTCAGTCAGTTGAGTGTCCGACTTCAGCTCAGGTCATGATCTCCAGGTTCGTGAGTTTGAGCCCCGCGTTGGGCTCTGTGCTGACAGCCTGGAGCCTGGAGCCTGGTTCGGATTCTGTGTCTCCTGGGGCACCTGAGTGGCTCAGTCGGTGGAGCGTCCGACTTCGACTCAGGTCATAATCTCACGGTCCGTGAGTTCGAGCCCCACGTCAGGCTCTGTGTTGACAGCTCGGAGCCTGGAGCCTGCTTCTGATTCTGTGCCTCCCTCTCTCTCTCTCTGCCCCAACCCACTCACATTCTGTCCCTGTCTCTCTCAAAAGTAAATAAACATTAAAAAAAAAAAAGGAAGTTGATCCTTACTTTGACCTCCTGCTACAAACAAAAAGATAACTCAGAATGAATTATAGATTTAATGCGAGTGCCCAAACCATGAAACATCTGAGGAAAACAGAAGAGAAAATCTTTGTGCCCTGGGGAGTGGTAGAGATTTCTTATCTAAGTTGCAAAAGGCATGAATGGTAAAAAAAAAAAAAAAAAAAAAAAAAAACTTTTGATAAATTGATCAGAATTTAAAGCTTCTGCTTTTTGAAAAATGCTTCAGAAAATTAAACACAGACCACAGAATGGAGAAAAAATTTGTAACCTTAAATCTGATCATGGATTGTACCCAGAAGATACAAAGAACTCTTACAATTCGGTGTCAGGAGGACACAACTCAACAAGAAACAGGCAAAAAGTCTGAAGTCAGTTCACCAAAGGACATACACGGACGGCAATTACCGCACAAGGAAAGATGTTCGAGGCGATTAATCATCGGGGAAACGCAAATTAAAACTGCGCTGAGACGCCGCTCCCCACCGGAAGCGTGGCTGAAAGAGCAGACAAGACAGAAGGTGCGGGTGACGATGTGCCGTCCAAGCGCTCACGCTCTGGGGGCGGGACGCAAACCCCCACGGCCACGGTGAGAAAAGAGGGTCGTGGTTCCATACGAAGTAAAACACGCACTTACCGCATGAACCGGCAGCCGACGCTCGCGTGCGTAGCCCAAGAAAATGAAAGGCTAGCGCTTGAAAGGCTACGGCACGTTCACACCCATCGCTAGAAAGTGGAAAGAACGGAAGCTCCCATCAGCCGCTGAACAGAGCAGCGCATCGCGCTGTCCCCGGGTGATAAAGCAGCGCCCGGCAGCAAGAAGGAACGGACCACAGATACGGGCTCCAACACGGGCCAATCGCAAAAGCCTCCCGCTGGGTGAAGAATCCAGACGTGTAATACCAGCTGCCACATCATTCCATTTATGTGAAGCTTTAGGAAAAGCAAAAACGACGGCAGTGGGAATCAGGTCGGCGACTGTCATGGGTCAGCGTTGGCTGAGGGGGCACAGGGACCCTGTCCTGGTGATGCAGACGTTCCCCATCAGGACGGTGACGTTGGCGTGCCTCGCCACAGCGTATCGCATCACATACTTCAAATCGGTGACCTCAATGGTAAGTAAACCGTGCCCTGACGAGGCTAGTGAAATACCTTCGGACAACAGGTGCCATAGGTCAGGGTCCTCACAGAGGACTGAGGGGGTTGTGGCAGGTTCGCAAGGAAGGACCTGGGAAAGAAGGGGTACAGGTGAGCGGGAGGGGGCTGGGGACAGGGCAGCGTGTGAGCCATAGCACGGGGGCCACAGGGCTACTGCAGGGAACGGCAGGAAACGCTCAGAGGGAACAGAGCCGCGTGGTGACGGAGATGATGGACCACGTGCCAATCCGAGGGGCCCAGGGAGATGGGGTCACGTGGAGGGGGGGGTGACACGGTGACATTCAGATCACATGGAGGCTGGGAGGCTGACAAGGGAGCCATGGAAAGGCCGGGAGGGACGTCCCCACCTGCCGTGTGCTCAGCGCCCAGCCGGACCCCCACACTGTGACATAGCATGTTTCCCGAATTCAAATGTAATTGAGCTCAACAACTGTTCAGGAACCATCTGTTGAGGATGACACTGTAGGTACAGAGACCAGTCACGCACCAGCTCCAGCTCCAGGAAGCTGTCGGGTGAACAGACCATTGGGAACCTGCGTGGGGCCCTGGAAGGTCCAGAAGAACAGGTGACTGGCTCTTGCCGAAGAGAAGGCTGGGGCCAGAGATGCTCCGTGGTGAGGTCAGCCCAGCAGCCAGGGGGCGGGGCGGGGGTGGTGCTCACGCCTGCTCGGAAGGCACAGCCTGCAAATCTGGATGATGGTGAAGGTAACGCGGTTGTGGTTAAGCAGGAATCCGTGTTCTCGATAAAAAGTATCGTCAAGTTCACGTGGATGCCAGTCACTTGCTACGCCTGGAAATGATTCAGCCTGCGCCAGGCCACCATTTTCACCACAGAAATCATGTGAGTTGTTTTCAGGAAACCGTGTTGGTGACAGATTGGCATCTGTGCCACCACATCACGCAGAGAAGGTGTTTTGCTCACATATCTCGCTCACCTCCAATCTTGAGCAGCAAGATCGCCTCTTTGGAGACACAAGTTCTGCATTTCGTTGTTGTCGTTGCACAGACCAGGGTGGTAAAGACACGGAGACATTTTTGAAGACCTGTGTCCCTGAACCAGAGGTGACAGGTACTGTGTGTTGGCCGCCAGTGGTTGACAGGAGCGGCCGGCGTTACCACCAAATCTGATCATTCTTTGCCGAGCCGACGAACCCACAGTTGTGAGACTTTCGGACACGGGAGTCCCGCCCGACCTTGTTTTTAAAGCTCATCTCTCTCTCTCTCTCTCTCTCTCTCTCTCCTCTCACGTCCTCACCGTCGCCACCATTCCTGCCAGGCCTTCCTTATTTCGAAGTCACTAGATCACATGTAAGTGCATGGGCCCCAACTGATTCCCAAAATGTAATGAGCTTAGCTTTGAAATGGAAGTGTTTCCTGAGTCGCTGCCTCTCAGACTGACGGGAATACAGACGCGCCTACAAAACCAGTTGGTTTTAAGAGAATCTGTGGGACAGACGGTTCTAAATTGCCCTTGGGAGGAAGTTTTGAGGCCTCGGGCGGAAATCGTGATGATGCACTTAGAAATATTATGCCACTCAATCTGGTTTTTCAGGTAAGACTCTCCTTCCCTGGTGTGCAGCCGCCTCGAGTGAAACGTTGACCGTTTCTTTCGAGGTGACTCACTGTCACCACCTGCCTGGGTGTCAGCCCCTCAGAGGCTTTGCACCCCGCCGGCCCCGCCGTGGCATCGCACCGAGTGAGACGCGAGAAGCACGGCGTCCTCCTCCTCTGACCGACGCCCATGGAGTCCCAGCAGAGGACAGACCGTGTAGGAACTCTCAAAACTCATGTGCGGGGAGAGAAGGTAAACGCCTCCTGTGGGGTCAAACGTCTGGCGAGGATGCCCGGCAGGGCGCTGAAGCGTGTTAGCGAGGATGCCGGGGGGTGGGCGCTCAGAGACACCCGGCTGGCACTCCACACCTGGCTGTCATGGCCACGAACCTGCAGATCAGGCGTTGCAGACGTCGCAAATCTACGATTAAATCTGAAATTTGCAGGGGCGCCTGGGTGGCTCCGGAGGTTAAGCGTCCGACTCTTGAACTCAGCCCAGGTCATGATGTCACCGGCCGTGAGTCCGAGCCCCGCATCGGGCTGTGGGCTGACGGCGTGGAGCCTGCTTGGGGTTCCGTTCCTCCCTCTCTCTCTGCCTCTTTCTCTCTCTCTCAAAATAAATAAATGTGTAAAGAATCTGAAATTGATAAGTAACAAAGACGTGGGAGTATGATCTGGATGGAGGACAGTTCAGTGGCTCACTAGGTGGGTGACTGCCTGGGCAAAGACCCCAACTGGCCCCATGTTGGGCCCTGTCCTCAACCCTGTGCTGCCCGCCATTTTTATCAATGTCAGGCACAAAAAGAGAGGAGGCAGGCTCATCACGTCTGAGGTGACCAGAGGCCTGAAAATATAATTATTATGTTGGGTGAATCAGTGTGAAAAAAACTCTGCACAGAATCGAACAATGAGGCAAATCCAATATGGCGAAATTCTGTGGCAAAAGTGGGAGGTGTTGCAACATGGGTTCGAAGGCTGCAACTCGCAGGTGCAATCACGCGGAAAGTGTGGCAGCAGGATAAATTTTAAGAGATTTATATGATATTTCATGGAGACGACTAAATCCCTGCAGAGGGAACAACACCAGTCAGCCTGCTGGCCAGCCACCTAACATAAGCTTCCTTTCACCCACATCGTATCCCCCTTCCTCGATCACGTGTCGCTTGCACACTCACTAACACACACACACACACACACACACACACTGTACTGACAGACAAGGTGGTCAGCAGGACCCACATCCGCGCCCGAATCCCCGGAAACTGTGCGCGCGTGCCCTCATGCGGCAAAAGGGGCTTTGTGGATGGGACCAAGCGTTAGCGCCTTGAGATGGAGAGCAGACCCCAGATTACCCAGGTAGGCCTGGTGTGGCTGTGCCCCCCTAAAAGTGGGGACCTTCCCCAGCTGAGATGGGAGCGGGAGAGAGAGATTCAAAGCACGGGGGGGACTCAGTCCGTCGTCGCTTTGAACGCCAAGCAGGTGAGTGGGCTCCACGAGCCGGGCCCGGCCCCCACCGACAGCCAACGTGACAACGAGGACCTCACCCACCCCTGCACCTGCAAAGAGCTGATCCTCCCTTAGGGGCTCCAAAAGGAGCACAGCCCCTGCCAACACGCCTGTTTCAGCCTGCACGACCCGCATCAGACCCCCGACCTCCAGAACTGGGAGGTTCGAAGAGTGTGGGGTTAGGCCGCTGACGTCGTGAGGACAGCAACAGAAAACCAAAACAGTGCTCGGTCCGTGCGTCCTGTTGAATTCAATGTGTTCACCCTCTTGGGCCAAAGCAGAACTGCAGGGTCTGCAATCAGGTGGGTCATGGGTCTCCGCCTCCGCTCCGTCGGATTTAGAGCAATTTTGAGTAAGTTGGGGAAAAATGCCGGCGGGACTCAGCTAGAGCCAAACGGCCATGATGAAAGCAAGGAGCGACTGTATCAGAACGGAAGCCGCCTCGCCTAACAACGATCAGGGGTCAGGCGGGAAGGAAGTCACCAGCTCTCCCGCAAGGCTGTCCTGTGAACGAGGGTCCGGCCTCAGCCGCCCAGCAACAAGCGGAGGTTCCACAAACACATTGCCACCCCCAACGTCAGGAAGAGTTTGCAAAACCGGCCCCGGGCTCCCCCAGGAGATGCTTATCTGTCAAGCACAGGGGGGTGAGTCTGTACTGAAAATGAGGAGCCGTGAGGAGGATGGGACCTACCGAGTCAGCGTTTCTCGTGCTAGAAGCCTCTGGAAAGGAGGCTGCAAGTGGCCCCTTCCAGCCGGGGCGCCAGGGACCGGGAGCCTTGACCAGCCGTCCTTGGAAGTACGTTAATGGCATTTGCCGCAGGAGAGAATCCCGGGGGTCCCTACCTAAACATGCTTTTAAGCAGACCGACCCTGTGCCCCTACGTTTCTGACTGCAGAGAAACCCGAGTTTAGGGACCGGGAGCATGGTCCGTGGGAGGATGGGAACTAGGCACCCGGGACCTTCCATCTGTGTGACGAGTGGGTGTAGACTGGGGGTGTCTGCAAACCTTGTTTTCACACTCACTCTCCACCCACACCTTATGCTAGTTTGTCACCAAAGCCCGTTTGTAGTGAGCTTGTCTAGTGGTTTGGGGCTCCTCCAGGAGAGGGACGTTTCTCTGTGCCTGGTGGTCGCCTGGGTCTTCTGATTTGTTAGAACAGCTTGATTCAGGTGAGATCTGTGGGTCCCGTGAATGTCTGCTTTGACCACTCGGCGGCTGGAGTCCACACACCCTGCACGTTACTGTCACCCTTATGCTCGTGCGGGAACTGCTTCTTCCCAGGGGGATTCCGGCACCAAGAGACGCAGTCACTGGAACGGACCAGGCTTTAAAAGTGAGTCCCCAGGCGCCTGGGGGGCTCCGTCGGTTGAGCGTCTGACTTCGGCCCAGGTCATGGTCTCATGGTTCGTGGGTTCGAGCCCCGCGTCGGGCTCTGGGCTGACAGCTCGGAGCCCGGAGCCTGCTTCCGATTCTGTGTCTCCCCCTCTCTCTGACCCTCCCCCGCTCACGCTCTGTCTCTCTCTCCTTCAAAAATAAACATTAAATAATAATAATAATTAAAAAAATAAAAGAGAGTCCCCAGAAAGGTTCTGGGTAGAAGGAGAAAAGGAAGGGAAGAGGGAAGAGATTGCTCTGTGGTTAAATAAGTTTGGGAAATGCCACTAACCGCACCCTCCTCTTGGATCCTTACATGGCAGTGTATTGTCGATGGCTCTCAGCCCTGCTTGAGCCATCACAGTCTCCTGAACCTACTTCACCCACAGACCCTTTGGAGCCAGTGTTCTTTGGAAACCACTTGGGAAACAGCTGACCCAGAGGAGGTATCCATCAGCTCATTCAAAGAGAGGGCCAAGCTCCGGGCACACCTGCCGTCCGCCGATAGATCGGTCCCGCCAGGGCTGACGGTGCCTGATACGGTGAACGTGCGAGGGACGCCAGCGAGGCAAGAGGGTCACCCAGCTTCAGGCACCGCGCGGCGTCCTCAGTCTCTAACCTGGGGCGTATCCCTTCACTCAGAAACCGCACGAAACAAAAATGATGCGGGCCTCACGCTGATGCCTGATTGACTCTTCTCGCAGCGGCCCCGACTCAGAAATTGGCTTTCGTTGGAAGACGTGCCTGTGCGGGTCTCCCCTTCCTGTTTTAGAGTCACGTGACGACAGGTCAAATGTCGCGTGACTCGCGCAGTCACATTCTGAAACCGTACAGATACATCGCCCTTCTAAGCGAAAAGCAAATGTGCTAAAATCCGACAACACGTAGACGTGCGGTAAGTGATCACAGTGTCTGCTTTTGGGTGTCGACACGTCAAAGGTTTTGTGACCACACGTGAAAAGAAAGTGTTACTTGCAGAAAAATGTAATGTTACCTAAGTGGAGTAACGCTTTTAAAGATAGCGTTTAAAATACTGACTTACGGTTTTATCGCAATAAACTAGCGTGGTTTTTGTTGGAGACCACAGGCAAGAGAGTCTCGGAAAGTAACTGCTAATTGGTTGACTCGTTCACAGACGAGGAGACCGTCTGATGGTCTGTGACCTAAAAGACCCCGCCCAGGAAGCCGAGGAAAGCGGCCCATCCACTGGCTACAGTTTAGGAGAACGCAGGGGCGGGCCGGCCGGCCGCCCCCAACAGGAGCCTGCTGGCTTTGGGGACCCCTCCGGCCGCACCTCTGCTCTGGAGCCCGGAGGGCTCTGGGGGGTGTTCGGTCACCTGACCGGGGGCAGGTGGCCACCACTGCGAGTGTCCTAGCTGGGACCGGCTAACTGACACAGCCTCGGGCCGCCCGGCCGCCCATTGGGACCGGGAGTGGGCGGTGGCCGACACAGGGCAGCAAAAGGGAAGTAGGATCCCCTAGAGAAGGGAGGAGGCGCTGAAAAAGCAGAAGGGGCGGCCGACAGGCCGGCTTCCACTGCCCATTTGGCCAAGGGCAGACTCTGCCCAAGAACACTGAGTAAGGGGAAAACGTTCCTAGGATTCATCAAAATATCATCAGCAAGGAAAGCTTCACGTCTGAATGAAAACAAATTGTATCGTCGTTTTCACGGTCTGTCATAAGTGGAATTAAAGCAGAGGGTTTTAAATCTGTGTTTGCTTTCGTAAATAGCGATGGCCCGCAGGGCACAGAACGCGAACCAACTACGAGCGGGTATGTGCGTCCCGTGTGCACGTGTACCTGTGTGCCTAAGTGTGTGAGTATACGTGGGCTCTGTGTGTATATTTGCACGTGTGGACGTGTCATGTGTGCGCCTGCATATGTATGTCGTGTGCGTGCGTTTGTACAGGCGTGTCTTAGGTGGGCACGTGTGTGCGTGTGTGCATTTTTGTGCACGTGTGTTTGTGTGCATGCGTGTTGTGTGTGCCTGCGTGTATATGTTGTGTGCATGCGGGCGTGTGTACGTATATGCGTGCATGGCTGTGTGCAGGTGTGTGAGAGCACTGTGGGGGTGTACTACACGTTAAGTTATAAGTGCACACTGGCCGCTGGGGTCACTACTCTATCATCTCATTTAACCACAGAAACCCTTTAAGGCAGACGCTATACCCATTGTACAGATGGAAGGCTGGAGGGCTGTTCACCCTTACCGTCCCGTTCACTCTGTCTCCAGAGGGTTTTACTCAAGCCCCATAAATCCCCAGAAGATCTTGACCTACTTAGTGTACAGCCTCTTAACTGATACCAGAATCTCTCACACTGCAGTTGTCGGTATTCATAAACGTGTGTTTTCTCAATCACTTGAACCGCGGGCTCACGGTGTTTTATCCTTTTTTAGATAAAGAGCAGCAGAGCTGAAACTCTAGGCCAGCTTCCTTCTGCTTTCGAATAAGTGGTTAAGAGAGAAGCCAGAAGGTTTTTTCCAATGATTTGTATATAGGTTGGTGATTTTTTTTTTTTTCTTTTGGTTTCCTTTGCTTCTTTGGAAGCTCGCTTTTACATTTTCTTTCTCGGTGGCAGAAATTAAACTTTTCATCCCTTCAAGAATAGTTTTAATCCGGACCTCACGTGTACGTCCTCACAGCGCCGATCTCCACAGTACCTAATTTTGCTGCTACACAGGCTTTGGAGGGAGCCAGGGACAGGCTTGAGATCTTGAAGATCATTATGTATTCTTTTGTGGTCACGAGACACTGACTTCACAATCGTGATGGCATTTGCAGCCCTTATCAGAGCTTCTTCTGTATCTCCCTGACTCTCATAAAAGTTTCCACCCCATCGATTTCTCTTAAATAACACCTGACAAGCTCCTTCCCCCTCAATCTCCAGCCGCGCAAGACGCCCCCTCGCCGTGTTTCTTTGCACAAATCGCTTTCTGCATTGCTGCCAAAACATCTCTTAGCTCAGTTGTTAGCTCTTCAGACTCTGTGTGCTTAGCTGCATAAACGGCTGCATTTCACGCGAGACTGCTGCCCCGTGGGGGTTTAACCCCATAAAGCAGCAAAGCCCGAGTCGTCCGGGCGGTGGAGATGAGATCACCGCCCGCACGCTGAGAGGAAAGGCAAGATCCCCGACAGCCCGGCCCTGTTCCTCAACCCAGAAGGACAGCATCTTGGCGAAGGCCGGACTGAGCTTTATCCAGTGGCGCAGTCACCACGCCAGCCTTCTGGAAATCCCCGGAGGGCCACCGCTCCACGTGTGGCACCCATCAGGCGGGGGCGTCAAGGATGTGAAGATGCTTTTCAAAGAAGGGAGGGGCTCGGCCGTGCTCACCTGAGAAGCGCTGGGATCCGACGGGAATCGTCCTGCCCGAGGCCCCGGGGATGCTTCGCGTCGGCACCGGGATGCCGTTGACCCGATGCAGTTTCTACTGGTCGTGCAGAAAAAAAAGCAGGGAGAGACCAAAAGTGGCCGAGAGCGAGTTGCTGAACTGCGACCACTTCCTACTGAAGAGTGACGCCTATGTGCCCAAATGCAGAAGGTTAACCGTGTACGTCCCGTAGGTGATCGAGCGATCACATGACCCCGGGAGCAGGCTCACGCCAGCCGCGGAGCCGAGCTGGGTGCTCCTCAGGGTGCCTTTGAGCTGCTTTTCCACGTGTGGCCACCTTTGCCCTCGCGCCTTCCCCCTCCTGTGCCTGTTTACTTCCCGTGAACCAGGGCGCTTTGCAAACTGCCCGGGGGGCCGTAGAGATGTTTGGGAAAGGGCGCCTGAGACTGTGTTCCGTGAGGCGGCCCCTGGAGCCCCTGTGCCCGCCTTCCCCCCAAACCTGTGCCCCCACAGGTAGACCACTGGCCCTCTCCACACCCCGGTCCCATCCCCAGTCAGGTAGCGGCCTCGGTGTGTCCCCAGAAGCATCGGCGGCCGTCCCCGTGGAGCAGTTGGAACAGTGCCGAAGCGGACGGGGCTCTCGGCGAGTTTGGGTCCGACACGCAAGTCCTTAAGCCCTGGGCCTGGGCCCTTTGTGAGACGGCAGGTGACAGGTAGGAGCGCCCTGCGGTTCGAAGTAGTAACCGAGGACTCGCCCGGGGGATTCATGTTTAGGTGCGAGCGGCTTGAAAACAGCAAAAAGAAAAAGAAACGGAGAAAGAATTCTGGGACCATAATCCAGATCTTCGTAGGGTGTGTTGCTGCAAGTCGAGGCCCAGGAGGTACCAAAGGTCTTAGAGCGACGGGACCCAGAGACCAACGCGACCCGAGGCCAGACCGGCCGGTGCTGTCGGTCCTCCCCTCGCTGAGCTCGCCGGGCGCCCCCGACCGCTGGGCGCCCACCCTGCGCGGTGTCCACGCCCGTCAGTCAGGCTTCAGGCCTCCTGCGCACCCCTGCACTCTGTCCCCTCGGCGCTCCTCCCGGGACCCGGCTGGCCACGGCGGTCGCTCGTCCTGGCAGAACCGGCCCTTCCCTGTGTCCAGCTTCCCCCCCAAACCGCCTGCTTCTTCTCCTCCTTCCCCTCACCCTGCGGAACAAGAACGTTTTCTGGTTCATTCCGAGCCACTCACAGACCTTATGTCGTAGGGACCCGTTGGCCCTGCCTTACAATAGTCCTTTTGAATAAGGATCTCTCCTCCCTGAGTCCTGAGGTGGTGTCTGTGGCAGAGCTTAAGATTCCCACTGAGGCAGGTGCCCTGTCCCCTGCTGTTCGAGAGGCCCGCCTCCAAGTGACTTCCCTCTGTCCCTGTGACAGGCCGGGGCTGGGTGGAGAGAAAAGGGACTGCCTCCCCGCTCTTCCTCCTGCCCATCCTCCGCCCTTCACGCTCCCGCCCCTTGCCGGAGGTGGAAGCTGCTGGAAGGGCCGCCTTCTGGGGGCCCCAGGCCACCTGGGGAACCGGGTCCCCGTGTGTCCTGCTCTCTGTCTCTGCTAACCTCCCCTGCAATGGCCGTGTGTGACAGGCATATGGGAAGGTCAGCCCTTCCACAGCGATTACAGCCTGGAGCTGGTCCGCATCCAAAAGGAGGGGCGTTGGGGGCTCAGTCGGGAAGGCATCTGGCTCTTGATCTCAGGTCAGGTCACCATCTCGCGGTTCGTGGTTCGAGCCCCGCGTGGGGCTCTGTGCGGACAGCTCGGAGCCTGGAGCCTGCTGTGGATTCTGTGTCTCCCTCTCTCTCTGCCCCTCCCCTGCTTGTGGTTCCTCTCTCAAAATAATTAAAATAAACAGAAAGAAAGAAAGGGAAATCTGATTGTGCTAAGGCCCCAAGTCCAACAAAGTAGCAAGTGGAGAAAAGCTGAACAGTGCGGTCACACAGGGAAGCAGCCACAGAGCAGGGGCTCAGTCACAGCGCCCTAGCTGGGGGGCAGGGACACCTGTGGCCGACTCGCGGGCCACCCTTCAGAAGTGGAACGTGAGGAGGCAGAGGTGGCACAGAGCCTCCCCAGGCTCGACCCCCTCCCATCCCCCTCCTCTCCCACCCCCAGGGAGACACGGATGGGCAGAGTCAGCCGCGGGCCCGGCGCCCTTCCATTCCACGGCCCCACGGCTGAGGCCGCTACCCTGGGGCCAGTGGCCCGCACGTGCCTGCTGTGTCCTGTGCCTCCACAGTCCTTCTGTATTTCAAAGCAAATCCATAGCATAGGTCTTCCTTAGGAGGCCCGGCCCACTCTGCCTTGATCTCTCCAGAGACTGCCCGGGTCGAAAACCCTGTGAGGTCTCAGCCCTACATGACCTCCCCCAAGTTTAAATCGGGCCGCTCACCTGCACCGACACGGCGAGCTGCGTGAAAGCAAGAAATGCGGCCTGCAGGGATGCATTTTCTATATACGACGCTCCAGTCCGAGAAGTTTGACGGTGAATGTGAGAAGTCCGTTCAGGACAAATTCCGGGTGTGGTTTGGTGAATGAACATCACAGCCGTAGGAATCGCTTTAGACTCCGAGGTGAGGCTGTTTGCTCCACGCTAACTGCCGGCTGGCAGCCCTGGGGCCTGAGAGGGCCTCCCCGGCCCCTCGACTACAGCGCCAAAGTGAGGCCCTGGCCAGGCAGCCACGGCCGAGAACCCACACTGGCTCCCTTAAGGAAGAAGAAGTTCAAAGGGAAACCAGGGTCTCGGCAAATGTCGATAATCATGAAGAAACCGCTTCTTAAATCATAAAACGTATAGAATCGTCAAAATGTCAACGATTTCAAGCCACAGTCGTGCAGAGAATGTTTCTCAGTCCAGTCGCCTTCCTCACAGTTTGTACTGTTTCCTTAGCGGATGACAGAGGGTCTGACGGGCTTTCAGCTTGGAGGTTAGTGTCAGAAGGTGTTTGACACTCAGGTGACCGACGTCTGCTGGTGAGCGCGTGGCCGGAAAAGTCGATGCCCCTTCAACCGCTGGGAAGGCCCGTGGCCCTCGCTGACTCAACTCCTGCTGAGCGGTCCCCGCGGCCCAGGGTGCGGGTCACAGCGTAGTCATCTGCAGCGTTTGTGGGGAGCACATCTGGGTCTTGTTTGGGGTGGCGGGGTGCTGGTGTGGTGAGACCCCGCTGACCTGGGCACCTGTGGGTCGGTGCTGTGTTCCCTCCCTGGGATGGCCCTGGAAGAGGCCAGTTTCACTTCCTTTCCTCCCCGAACGGGAGTGCCGCTCGTGCGTCCAAAGGTACAATCTAATTTCCGTCTTCTTGAACCTGCATTGCACTTGGCCAGCGGCCTGACCACTAGCATCCAGCGTGGGTAGTGATGGGGGATTTCGGAGGCCGAGTCACAGAAAGGCAGGCCCCCCCACGGCCGGGGTGCAGGCCTCCTCCGGGACCCCGGCCGAGACCGTGCGAGGAGGGGCCGGAAGCAGCCTGGCGGGGAGCTCGGCTGGGGTCCCCGACACCAGCCAGCCCCCCGGAGCCTTCGCAGGACTCAGGTACCTGCCGCCCTCTGACTGCACGTGCACCAGAGCCGCTCAGCTGAGCCAAGTCAGCCCCTGGAGCCACAAGAGTTAATAACAAGTCACTGTTGTGAGCCACGGCTGGCCGTGGTTTGCCAGCAGATAGGTAACCGTTCATCGTGCATTCTACACCTCTCGTGGAATCATCAAGAGGCATTAAAAATGAGGAAATCCTGCCATTTGCAGCAACGCGGATGGAACTGGAGGGTGTTAGGCTGAGTGAAATAAGTGAGGCAGAGAAAAACAGACGCCATATGTTTTCACTCCTCTGTGGATCGCGAGAAACTTAACAGAAGACCAGAGGGGAGGGGAAGGGGGGGAGAAAAGCTACAGAGAGGGAGGGAGGCAAACCATAAGAGACTCTTAAAAACTGAGAATAAACTGAGCGGGGGTGGGGGTGGGGGTGGGGGGGAGGGGAAAGTGGGTGAGGGGCACTGAGGAAGGCCCTTGTTGGGAGGAGCGCTGGGTGTTGTACGGAAGCCAATTTGACAATGAATTATATGGGAAGGGAGGGAGGGAGGGAGGGAGGGAGGGAGGGAGGGAGGAAGGAAGGAAGGAAGGAAGAAAACACATCCTCCCCAAGAAAGTCAGCAGTTGGCACAGGTGCCGGAAGTGGGGGCAGGATGAGGGAAGAAATGAGAAATGGAAAATGGTGGTATTCCGGGAAAGGCAGGAGCAGGTACGTCGGTGATAGGGTATTGAATCCAGCAGCGGTTTAGACCTGTGCCACACCGTTTGGGTCTATCCCTTTTCTTCCGTATACAAATAAGAAAATGCTATTCATCGAGTTATGTCAGCAAATCCCCCAGTTAGGATAAAAGTGCATTTCGTAGGGGACTTACCGGCTTTGCCGACATCTCAAATTTTAGGATTTGCAAAGACGTCAAGATGTACACGCTTCGGGTCCACTGCCTGCTTTGGCTTTGCACCTGCCGAGTTTCGACATGGTTACTCTACGCCCTAAACTCTCTGGCCTGAAAACTGCACTTGTAAAAGGCACTCCACACCGACCTAATTTGCCTGCTATAAGCTCACATTCCAGATGACCTACCACGTGCGTGGTGCCATGAGCACAGATGTCTGGCGCGGTCTAGTTCCTGCTTTTAAGAACCTCGCGCGGCACTGTGCCGTGCGGCAGGGCTGAATGTGACTCATCACCGAGGAGACGCGTCGAGAAGGGGGGAGTGGAGAGGAGGAGGGGGTGCGCGCTCTGGCCGCTGCAATTGTCCCAGGGGCCTTGGGGAAGAAGGACGGTGCTCGGTCAGGAAGCGCGAGGGGGACCCAGCCAGGTAGGAAGGGGCAGGGGGGCAAGCAGCGCCCGCGAGGGAAGCACAAACAGGGGCCAGAACAGGAGACCAGCAGCAGGCGAGTCTGGTGAGTCATGTGGTGACAGGTCACGGAACCCACTGCAGAGGAAGAGACACCAGAATCGTGATGCAGAGAGGGGGGAGCCGGCGGACTAGGGACAAGCTGTCCAAGGACTGGCACCTGGCACTGTGGGTGCATACCTTGGCGCTGCCCTTATTCTGTTTCATTAATCTTCACACAACACCGTGCTGGCGTTGTCCAACTGAAACTCGGAGAAATAAAGCAACTTCCTCAAATTCATACGCTTCAGACCTTGAGGAGGCTCAACGTCATGTCATCTGATCCCAAAGTTCAGGCGTGTCTGGGAGATGTTTTGAAAAGTTAGTAAGAAACAAGAGAAATGATGCCAAAGTTTTCATCTCAACGGGGTAGAGAGAGATGAGCCCGGGGAAGTTATTTCTAAGTTTCTAACGTGTTCCTATGAGGAGAAATCACAGACACTGATCTGAGGGGGAAGGAAACAAGCTGAACGTAAGGCACACGGGTTGTGAGGAAATGGAGGCTTGTGTCACTGGAGATTCTTGACAAGACTTAGATCCATCTCAGCCGCAAACTGGTTGTTTGTCAAGTTAATCCGGGGGTCTGTCTCCTCCTTGATAAGATAAAGGTTAGAGATTTATAAAGGATCCATGTGAAGATTCATAAAGTGCTTATCACGCACAGCGTTTGGCCCACAAAAATTGATGATGATGATGGTGGCGATGACGGTGGTCATGATGGGAATGATGGGGCTGGGGATGATGGTGATGATGATGGTGGGGATGATGGTGATGGAGATGACGGTGGTCACGATGGGAATGATGGGGCTGGGGATGATGGTGATGATGATGGTGGTGATGATGATGATGGAGATGATGGTGGTCACGATGGGAATGATGGGGCTGGGGATGATGGTGATGATGATGGTGGAGATGACAGTGGTCATGATGGGAATGATGGGGCTGGGGATGATGGTGATGATGATGGTGGTGATGATGGTGGGGATGATGATGGTCATGATGGGAATGATGGGGCTGGGGATGATGGTGATGATGATGGTGGGGATGCTGGTGATGGCGATGGTGGTGTTGGATCCTAAATGAGCAGCTATAGCGGAGGTGCAGAAAGAGCTCTGTGTGGAGAGGGTGTGGTTGAGCTCAGAGGTGTGGACAGAAGCTCTCCGGGCCTGCGCTTATGCTTAGGAGCAGAAGGACAAACTGAAGTGAGGGAAACGGAAAAGAAGTGGCCGGAAGGGCATGCCACACAAGAGTTGCCATGGCGTTACTGAGGCAGACAGGGCAGGACAGGGCCTGAAGGCAGGTGCAGAGTGAGGACTCAAACGCGACCTTCGTGTGCGGTCGCTAGGGTTCACGGTGCTCCCTGAGGACAGACTCTCAGTGGGAACGTCCGGGTGAGGGCTGGTTGCGAGGGTTTAAAGGAGACGACACTGAGGAAACGGAGGCCGCAGCTGTAGAAAATGTGTTGCCGAGAGATCAGCAGTGAGACTCGAGGCCACGGAATGGGGAGACGGAGAGCAGCAAACACGAGTGCAGTTTCCAAGACTCGGCGCCTCTGACCCCACACCGGACCCCCGGGACCCTCACCCGGGCACGGACACCGCCCCCCTCTGGCTCTCTGACTCGGGTTGTTTCTGCTTAGCCCCCGGGCACAGCCCACGAGTGCAGAGGAGACCCCGGCCCCTGAGAGACCAGGACACGGGACCCCCGAGCCCACAGCGACAGGGGTCAGCCCTTCATGCCAGCATTGGCCTCCTCGTTCCCCTCATGGGGCTGCCGGGATCAGGGCCGACCAGCCGGGTTCGCCTCACGGGATGCAGCAACCTCAGGGCTGAGACCAGGACGGTCCTGGGCCAGTCACTCTGCGTGTGACGGAAGTCACGGCCCCGGGGACTGGGGTGACGGAGCCCGTCCACCCTGCCACAGTTAGGACAGCCGGCTGCCTCGCTGCAGAGCATGACTGGGCCTGAAACCAGGACGGACGAGGGGAGGAGGGAGGCTGGTCGGCCCGGGGCCGGGGGGCCACGGGGAAGGTGGCTGCCTCCCCCCCCCCCAACCCCGGGACGAGCGCCCGCTGGCCTCCTTCTCCGTTGTACCAGAGGAAAACTTGGGCCAAAAGATACGGGGATGCTTCAGCTGGGAGACAGGAGGAACTGGCGGGGGGGGGGGGGGGGGGGGACTGGCTCACCGGTCCTGGAGCCGTTCCCTCCCCTCCCCAGATGTGCTGTGCAGCCGAGTCAGGAGACTGGACACGGCGGGTCTGTGGCCTCACGTACCCGGGGAATGGAGGTTAGTCTGACCTGAAGCTAAGGAGCTAGCCGGTGGTGGGAGCAGGGAAAGGCTGGGAGGGCAGCACGTGGAAGAGGCAGTCTGGGGCCCCGCGAAAGGGTCTGGGATAGCTGGGGAGTCCAGGAGAATGAGGGACGCGAGCAAGGCAGCGTAGGAAAGTGCTCCTGTGGGAGCGAGACAGGTGCGGGCTCCCCCAGTCTTCCAGAGACACAGCACAAAGGCGAGGTTTTCAAGGCGTGGGGTTGGCCTCACGCCGATAGCCACCTCTACAAAATTTTGCTCGAGGTCCCACGTTTAAAGCTCTAACTCTGGGGCGCCTGGGTGCCTCGGTCGGTGGAGTCTCTGACTCTCGATTTCGGCTCAGATCATGATCCCAGGGTCGTGGGATCCAGCCCCACGTCGGGCTCTGTGCTGAGCGTGGAACCTGCTTAGGATTCTCTTTCTCTTTCTCTCTCCCTCTCCTCTCTCCCCCCTCCCTCTCTCAAAAATAAATAAATAAAGTTCTAACTTTGGCCACAACATTCTAGACACCGTAAGTGTGAAAAATTATGAGTTGTTATAAGTCAAAGTGAGAAAGGATGAGAAAACTCTGATCAGAATGGAGCGTGGGATGGGAAACATTAAAGCGACAGTGGTGAGGGCTTGGGGGGTTAACATAAGAAGTGTCCCTTTCTTTCCATGTCTCTCAGACACACGGTCAACAACGAGATACGCCGTTCACACAATGAAACAATTTCTAAGAACAGGGAGATGGGGACGGCAACGACTATGACAGGTACCACTGCTGGAAAATTTGCGCCTTCTAGATGTTTCCCGACCATCTGCGCTGTCTGGGTGTTCCTGTAAGTGCCATTTTTTGTCAGTTTCCAGAACCGTGAGCAGACTAGTCTGCTTCAAGGCAGATCCAGGAAATGTCGGACTGCTGGGCACCAGCCCCGGCTCGGTCCGGGCAGCCAAGGAACATGCCCTCCTCTACCGGATGACATGATCGCGATGAAGAAAACAGCTCTAAGTAGCTCTAAAACGAACTTCCGACGGGACGGGTCTGTCTCAGACTTACTGAAAACTAGCACAAAATGCCTCCAGGCGGGCATGACTAGTTTCGCCACAAGATAGAGCGAGGACGACGGGAGGGTCTGCTCGGCACCTTTCCGCCAGATCGGGAGCCCAGAGGACTCCGGGCCGGGATCGGACCCCCCGGCCCACGCGAGGCTGGAGACAAGAGACCCCCATGCCCCTGTGCCAACCGCGGTTTCAGAAGCGCTTGTGGGAGGAACTCCCCGGCTCAGTCCAGCTGACCCTACAGACCCCGAGAAAGCTCAAACTGACCAAGAGAGCAAAGGACACTGACTTGTCCCATCGTATTTTCATTTAATTGTACGCACAAGACGGGGGACGGTGTTGTGCTCAAATATCTGTTTATCTGCCAGAAAGAAATCTGGAAGCCACACGTCACATGACTTTGATGTCAGATAAAGCCACAAGAAAGGCTCAAGGCTCCTTCCTTGAGCCCGTAATGACATCGTCGCCTCAGTTCCCCATGGGGCTCGCTCTGCATGGCAGGGGAGAGGTGTCGAGCAAAGGGCCGGAGGCCTCCGCCGATTCATTGTGTTCCCCGGTGACCCAGATTCGGGACCAGATGCATTTTCATTCTGATGGCAAAGGCCAGGCTGATTTATAAAGGTGCTACAGACATGAGAAAGGGGACGTGGGCACCGACGGTCACAGGCTGCTCCCACCCCCCCACCCCCACACCTCAGAGACGCCCAGCTTATACCCCTGCACCCCCACACCCCACACGCCCACACGCACATGCCTCACACCTCAAATGCACCACATACACCACACACACACACACACACACACACACACCCCAAACCCCTCCGGGAGTCACAGCGGGCAGCTGCTTCCATGGTTTGGACCAGAAAAGGGGGGTTGCTCACCCCTGCAACAAGTTTACAGGGAGACCAAGGCCAGAAGCCCCGGCGGCCTCCTAACCCCGGCCCATCAGTACACTGACCAGTCCCTACACTGGCCCGTCCCTACGGCTGAGGCTCCATGAGGAGCCCCCACCCCTGCAGGCCGGCTGGGGCCTGCGATCCCGCAATCCTAACACCACGCTTGAGCAGGAAGGGTCCACACGGCCTCCGCTAAGTGCCCCGAGTTCGCATTCAGGAAGCTCATGGTGTCCTGGCCCCCAGGACTTCAGCCGCGGTACAGCGAGGAGGAGGGCGTGCCCGGGGCTGGGAGGAGCCCAGAGTGCTCCCCACCTGGAAGGTCGCCGATCGCGGGAGAAGGGCGCTGAGCGGGGAGGCGCAGAGCCCCCGCTTCTGGGATCCCCACACCCCCGCGTGGGCGGGGACCCTCCGCCAGGAAGGCCGCCGGCCCTGCCTCGGTTTCTCCCCTTTGCAGCCTCTGCCTCTCTCCTCGCTTCTCTTCCTCCGACTTCTCGCCCTTCCTCCCCCGCCGCCCGTCTTTCGCACCTGTGTTCTTTGTCTGTTCGGTGCTGTTTTCGACACACCCGCTCCCTCGTTCTTCCTCCAAAACGAAACAAGTTTTGAAAGGCAAGAAGGAATGTCTGTGTTTCCGAAACAGGCCTCTCTGCCACGGAACCCTTCTCGGATTTTAAGCCCTGTGTGTGGCCATCTGAGCTCTGACCACGGACCTGAGCACCGAGCCTCCCTCCCTCCGCGACTCGGCGGTGCCCGGCGGTTCCACGTGACTCCAACGAAGGGCGATCGTCGGCAACTTTGCCCCGAAAGCCGAGACCTGGTCGTCGAACGCGAACGCGCCGGCTCGAACGGGCCGCCGGCCAGCCCCGCCCCGGTGTCCCCGCGGTCCCCAGCGCGGGGAGCCTGCGCTTCTGCCGCATCGCGCCCACTGCCGGGCACCGGCTGTTCGCCCCCCGGGGCCCCGCCCATCAGTCGGCCCGACGCGACCCCCGGCGACGTGCGTGGCGCCGTCCTGTCTGTCCTTCGGGATCCGTCCCCTCCCCTCCCACCCCCCCCCCCCCCCCAGGCCCTTGACGGCTGCCGTCGGCCTGCGGCTCTCAGGGTCTGACTCAGGCACTTGACCTTTCCACTTCGGGAAGCCAAACAGCCTCACTTATCAGAACTGCGCCTAAAATGAGAGTCGGCGCATCTGAGTGTGCACCTGAGGGTCTCCCCTGGGAAAAAACTCACAAGGTTGAGGTCCGGGCTCAGCGGGACTTAATTTGGTTGCGCAGCCTCTCTCTGCGGCTTCATTTCCTCTTTCTGAGTCTGCCTTAGGGACCTGATATTATTAGATGAGAGACCTCCAGGTAAGGGACGGCTCAGAAGGTCTGAGACATGTAATACGGGCAAACACAAGGCAAGAACCAGGCAGATGTCCCCAGCATCGTTGTGTAAATGCAGCAATGGTAGTTTTTTAATGGCATCAACACCGTAACCCACAACACGGTGAAACCATTTGTCACCCATTTGTCACTTTCGCCTGGAAGAGATGTTATCACAAGAATATCTTCCCATGAATTAGACCATGGGGAAGCCTCTTGGGCCCACCCAGGAGGACGTGCCCGTACGAACGCGTGTTCACGGGTGGCCCCGCGCCCCCAGCCGAGCTCCCTCCAGGCTCCCCCACCCCTCCTCCTGCCATCACCCCTGCTGCCAGCACCCCTCTCTCTCCTCCAGGCTCCCCCACCCCTTTCTCCAGCCGTCCATGTCACTCCCTCCCTCACACAGCCTCTCCCCTCCTCTGTACTCCATCCATGCGGACACACAGCAGCACCCCGTGTCGTAACACAGCCCACGGCGTGCGCGGCAAGTCAGGGACACTGTGTGGGGCTTGGGTTCGTAGACTGTGCCTCTCTCCCTTACAGTGATGGCTCATGCCCACGATTGCTCCTAGTTTCCTAGGCTCCTGGCCGATGCTACGGGCCTCTCAGTGGGCAAGCCCCCGGGCAACAGGTCACAGGCAGCTGAAGGTCGTGTCTGACGTCTCTGTGAGACAGAAAGAGCACCGATGCTGGCATCGGACAAACCTGGACCCAAATCCCTCCACTGCCCCAGACTGATGGGGTGACTTTGTCTGAGTCCCGAATCACACCCGCCTCCCAGGACCGTCATCGGAACTTGAGGATATCAACTTTGCAACGTTTTTGGTTTTTTTTTTACCTTCAAGGCATTAAACAGTTATTAAGACAACACAGGTACGACATTTTCTAAATTCCAAAACAAACCAGAAACTTACCAGTGGGAGAAGGAGCTCTTTGTTCCACAAAGAAGCGGCCACTGCCTCTTCCCCTTCAATCTCAGATTTCTTAAATCGTCAGGGTTCTCTTCACCGGCGTAAACACCCTGGCCTTCTTGCCACGTAAGACCGCGTGGATGCTGTCCCGCCCAAGGACCCCTGCGCCATGGGTGTCCTCGCACTCACTGCCGGGCGACCTTCCCGAGCGACGGCTCTCTCATTCTTGGCCCACACGCTGGGCGGTGTGGTGAACTGCCTCACCACAAATTTTCTTCTTCCAGAACATACTTCAGATCACACAGAGGTAACAAATAACGTGGAGGAAGGAAGACAAGTTTATGCAAGTAGGTCACTTGATAATCTCAATTTTAGATACACATTCTTTTTGTTTCAGAATTATTAGTCTGTGGAATATCTTTTCATTCTTCTTGGAAATTCCAAATTAATGAGAATAATTCTAAAGTTCTCTGAAAAGCTCCACACAATACCTAATGAACTTTATCATCGACTACCCACGTTCCTGTTCTGAAAAGAACAAAAGGCCTGAAAGAAAATATGAGTGATGCTTTTGCAGGTAAAAATACAACGAATAGAGAATCAGTGTGTCACAAACATTACCGGCCAGTGATCACCTCAGAAAGAAGGCATCACCCAGTTGCAAAGGAGAAATTCCCCCCTGTTGCTTTCCTAGCTGTTTTCTGCAGCATGTGGCCATTATGTCACAACTTGACCTATTTAAGGAGAGCAGAAACCTGAGTTGTCGTATCCCCAGAGCAACTGTCAAAATTCAGTTTGGGGACAGCCCTGTAATTTAAGGGGCAATCTGAGTTACCGTCTCTACCTATCTAAAATGGGCATTATTCAAGCTATGGAGGCCCCAGGAAAGGTCCCAGCTCGACCATTGATATAAAACCCAGGACTCTGTCGGGCAAAAGTGATAATACACACCCCTGGTTCGTTTGCTTCCTTTCTTTTTCAAAGGATAATCAGTAGTATTGTTAATGTCAATTAACACTTGTATAGACACAAATTAGAAGGTATTTTTCATGTTTATCATTTCGTTTCATCCTGACAAACAGCTTCCGTAAAGTGTTTTTTTTTTTTAATTTTTTTTTTTTTTAACGTTTATTTATTTTTTTGGGACAGAGAGAGACAGAGCATGAACGGGAGAGGGGCAGAGAGAGAGGGAGACACAGAATCGGAAACAGGCTCCAGGCTCTGAGCCATCAGCCCAGAGCCCGACGCGGGGCTCGAACTCATGGACCGCGAGATCGTGACCTGGCTGAAGTTGGACGCCCAACCGACTGCGCCACCCAGGCGCCCCAAGTGTTTTATGAATAGAAATGTTTTACAGATGGCCGGGGGGGGGGCGGCCTGGGTAGCTCAGTGGGTTAAGCGTCTGACTCTTGGTTTGGGCTCAGGTCATGATCTCGTGGTTTCATGAGTTCGAGCCCCGCGTCCAGCTCTATGCCGTCACCGTAAAGCCCGCTTGGGAGCCCTACCCCCCGCCCTCTGCCCCTCCCTCACTTGCACTGTCTCTGTCTCTCTCGAAGTAAATAAATAAAAGCAAAAGACAAAAAAAAGAAATGTTCTACAGATGGAAAGAAATTAGCACGTAGATGTTAATTTATGTTAACATTCCAGGTTAACGTGAAGTGATTTGCCCGAGTCTGTACATCAGGAATAGTGGCCTCAAAAAGCAAGCCCCAGGTCTTCTCAGTCTCCTTACACCATATTTGCGGAAGGAAACACTTACTGAGCACCTGCTACGCGTCTGGCACTTTTCTAGGCAAAAGGGTTACAGCAGTGAATAAAACAGACAAAATCCTTGAGCCCGTGGGATTCACATTCTAGTCATGGGAGCTGGACAATGAACTAAATAAAAAGATATACAGTATGGTGGATGGTGGTAAGCTCCAGGGAGAAAAATCAAGCAGGGGGGTCAGACAGGGACCATCGAGGCCATTTCAAGTAGAATCACCAGGGAAAGTTTCACTGAGAAGGCACGACTTAAGGGGAGCCCTGAGGGAGGAGGGGGGGGGTGAGTCATACGTTCGTTCGCCTGGGGAAGGAACATTCCAGGATGAAGGAACAGCAAAGACCACATACATGTTTACGGACTCCAGAGAGTGCGGGGCCGGACGTGGACTGTCTGGGCTCATGGGCTTATGAGGCCACCAAGGGAGTGGGTGTGGATGGACAAGAGAAGACACCCGGGGTCTGAGAATTGGAGGCCAAGTGCAAATGTGTCTCCAGAAGGGGAGAATAGTCAACCATGTCAATGCTGCCGGCAAATCAAGCAACACAAAACTGAAAAAATTGACCACCAGACCATTTAGCAACATGCAAATCCCTGCAACCTCAACGTGGGTTCTGTCGAGTGGTGTAGGGGAAAAAATCTGACTGGAAGAGAGTTAAAAATAGAGAATACAGACGTTTATCTCAGGGAGTTTGCATGAGGGAAAGAGAAATAGGCAGCAGCTAGATATGATACTAGAGTCAAAAATATTTGGTTCAGATGCAAGAAATAAGGGAGAGGTTTGCACATTGGTGGGAATGGCCCAGTAAAGAAGAAAACGTCGACGACACAAGAGAGGGAGACGTGCTCACTCTCCGTCACCGAGGAGACCGAGGTGTCTGGGAGAGAGGGCGGGGAGGCCCGGGGCGGGCGAGGAGCGGGGCGGCCCTCCCTCCCCACCCTGCGCGGAGGCAGCACCCGTGGGCACCCAGGCCGGGAGCAGGTGGGGGCGGTCATGCTTCTGCAGGTTCCTTTCCGATTGGTCCTCAGCTCTCAGTGAGACAGGAAACCGGGCCATGCCCTGAGAGGAACGATGGAAAGAGAGGTGTCAGAGCTTTGACCAGAGAGAAAGCAGAATGAGGCAGCCACGGGGGGAACGATAGAGAATTCTCTAGCCGCCAGACAAGAGTCGGCGAGCAGCCATGAATCCACAGTGAGGCCAGCCACCATCGTTGTTTGCTGTCTTTTTGTAGACGTATCAGTTATGTGGGTGTAAGAGCTGAGTAGGAGGAGAGGTTAATTCAAGCCGGGCCGTGGTTTAGCCAGCTGAGTAAGACAGAGAGAGTGCCAGTTGGTGACAGTGTGCAACACAAGTATTACGCTACCTTCTACCCACGTCACCCACGATACTCCAGTGATGGCCCATGGACAGACCCCTCCAACCAGGATATCCCGGTGACGGCCCAAAGATAAATAACACCCCCCCCCAAAAAAAAATAACAATCACCATCTAGCTTCAGACACAGGGTTTAGCCAACCCACAGTTTTGTCTCTGACGCTGCATCTAATACACTCTCGTGTTCTGGTATTTAGCAGGCAAGCCCACGTGTCGTACAGGAACGTCCTCGATAATAACGATCGCTGCATCGGGCCGTTTACGCGGTACATATTTTGCAGGCAGGTAAAAGTGCTACTTAAGCGAAAGCTAACTGAAATCGTTTCTGCGTTCTTAGCGCGTGCAATAAATAGTATGAGCGGTCTTGGGGTTACCTGCCCGCGTTGATACCGAAAGCTTGCTAATAATGGGTGCTCTTAGACATCAAATGTAGGCCCAGAGACCAACCTGGGCCGGGGTTTGGGAGACATTACCCTGCTAAAATAACATGAATCTGGGGGCACGGAGATTTCTAACCTTTGATTTTAGCTTGCCCTGGCCTCGCCTGTGATGTAGGCAGCACTCCACTAACCCTAAACTGGAGGGAACGCCCGGCCCCGGACACTGGCCAGACATTAGAAGAGCGTCACGGGCACGGGAATAAAGAAAAGAAAAGGTCTTCGGAATTAGGCACCAAAGGGGCAATTGTGTGGCCAGGGTCCGAGAGCAGTGTCAGAACCCTGGGACCATTGGGAAAGCAGGCGGTGGGACCAGGGTGTGGTGGCCCTGAGAGTCCCCTGTAGGTGTCCCGCGATGACCCAGGTCGCACACAGAGCTTCCCACGTGCTACCAATAAGCAGGAAGTCGGAAGGTAAGTCACCTTCCGAGTGAGTTCTTCTCCACTGAGCTGGCTGGCCTGACTTTTCACCACCCGGAATAATTGAGTCACCTGAGCCCACGGAAACACACAGAGCGAGTCCCAGCTCGAACCCAAGGCCTGTTTCCAGCAAATGCCAAACAAAGAACTCATAAAACTTGTAAACATTGCCCCGAGATAAATGTATGCCTTTATTGGTTTTTTTTTTAATTTTTTTAATGTTTTATTTACTTACTTATTTTCAGAGAGAGACAGAGGGTGTGATCGGAGGAGGGACAGAGAGAGAGACACAGAATCTGAAACAGGCTCCAGGCTCTGAGCCATCAGCCCAGAGCCTGACGCGGGGCTCGAACTCACGGACCGCGAGATCGTGACCCACATGATTATTAACTAAAAGCAGAGCTTCCAGGATTTGAACAAAACGGCTCAACGTTTCCTCGGCCCCCCTGGCCGTCCCACGGCTCCCAAGAAGAGGGGCCGACGTGAGGTCGTAGTCAAATTCTGAACATGGTCGTAGAGTCCCACGCGCTGCCTTACATCTCTCCCAAGACTAAATTTCTAAACATCGCTCACATTCGGGCATTCGGCTTTCTGGTGATGCTCCCTGTTTATGTTCGTGCTTCGGAACCAACACATGGTCAGATAAAACGGAAAGTTCATTCGTGAAAATGAGTGCCAAGGGAATTCCGAAATAGAGTGAGCTCCCAAGTGTCTGATGGGAAAAGGGTCGCCATGACGAAACTGAAACGCTGACTCCACGGTCTGTACCGTCCGACCGCTGAACATGCTCCTCTGGTGTCTTATGAGGTCTCCATTAAGTCACTTCCTCTGGACCCACCTTCCATTTTTCGCATCATCCCGCGTTTCCCGGCTCTAAGTGGGCAGCAAATGTAGAAGCAACTATCTGTGGCCAGGCTGCGGTTCGCCATGTTACGGAGTAGCGGTAAGGATCCAGTGACGACACGGACGCGAGAGCCGATAAACCTTCACCGTCAGCACAGACCCGTCGCCAGCATCGCATCCTCAGCTGCCTTCAGGGGTCACCACTTGTCCCATTAAAGCCATTCGGAGCAAAACGGCCCGTCTACAGTCACGGGGCCTGTCCCCTTCTCAAGGTCTCCTTCAGAATCGAGACCAGTCTGTCGCTGGTCTCAAGACCTTGACTCCTGATGACTGCAGAATGTCCCTCAGTTTGGGTTTGTCCTTATGCCTCGAGGCGGGATACCCACTTCTGGCGGAGATACCACAGAGGTGACGCTGTGCGCTTATCCCCGGGTCCTGCCGGCTGGCACTCGGCCGGGACTTGTCCCCGGGCCTGTGTTAACAGTGACCCCGTGACGGAGGCGGCCCTACCAGACTTCACCTCTGGCAAATCATTCTCTTCCACCTTGGAATGAATACCCATCATAAGAGGAGCAGCCGGAGAGGCTCTGCACATGTCCCCGCCCCCCACCAGCCCCCTCACTCCCGGGTATCTCTCGCATTACTCATTACGACTGTCCAGGGGTGACTGTCCATTCCCCCAGCCCCTCGACGTCAAGAGACTGGCCTCCTGCTGAAAGCTTCTTCTTTTCCCCATTCGTCGATGTCAAAACAGACTCATGGATTCCTACTTTATTTGTTGAATAACCCGCTGTTGCTCCACTAATGTTAACATCATTCTTTATCTTGCTGGAATGTCACTCCAGAGCCGACCAGTGGGAGCCCCTTCAGGCTGGGACCTCCTACATCCTGCGTTCAGCCCGTCCCGTTCGTCTCCAGCCCCCGCCCTGGAATCTGCCATTTCTCCAAGCCTGGCTCCTTTCTGCGGGGAACGGTATATAGAAACTAATACGTGAGCTCTAGCAGGTGCGTTGCTGTGGGGTGTCTGCTCCCAGGCCCTCTGGGTGGAAAAGCTGGGGGATACATTTATGTTTACACACGCACACTCACCTGCTAGAGCACACACGTGCCCCTGTACTCGTATCTGCCCACATGGGCTGAAACCAGGACTCCCCACGAATACCCCCAATTTTAATTCAGCGCCCGATGATTTATTCTAGTCTTCTCTCTTTCCATCTTCACAATTCCCTTCCCTGACCACGAGAAACATGGCTTCCACAATCCTCAGGATATTTATCTCTTGGATCAACCCTCCCTCTAGCCAACCAGTCTCCCATCACCACTGCCGCCGTCCCGAGAAGCTACCGTCTCCACTTGCCTTGGCCCTCACACCCCACTCTGGGCTGCCACCCACACTCCCACATAAGCCATCTCCTTAACCCTCTCGTGTTCTAGGCTATGTGTCCACCCTGCACCAAGCGTCCACAGCCACAGCTCCCCCGGGCACTTGAACGTTAACTCACACACGAGTAGCTGTAAGCTGGTCTGCTGCTCATGGTTGCACAGGATGTACACTGAAAAAATCAGAGTCTGTGTACCGTTCAATCATAGTTTGGGGAGTTTTTGACCCTAGTTTCCTTTCCACGCTCTTCAACTTTCTTCAGATATTTACTAACACATTAGCCCTTATGAAAAGATGACCGCAGGGCTGCCTGGGGGGCTCAGTCGGTTAAGCGGCCGACTTCGGCACAGGTCACGATCTCACGGTTCGTGGGTTCGAGCCCCGCGTCGGGCTCTGCGCTGACAGCTCGGAGCCCGGAGCCCGCTTCGGATTCTGTGTCTCCCTCTCTCTCTGCCCCTCCCCATTCATGCTCTGTCTCTCTCTGTGTCCCAAAAATAAGTAAATGTTAAAAAAAAATAAAAGAAAAAAAAGAAAGAACAGATGACTGCAAGAGTAAACTCACGAACATTGTTTCTCTCCAACCACCTGAAGAAACTTGTCAACAAAACTTTCCTCAAATAGAGTTCTTTCACTTGGTCAGTACGTACCGAGAGTCTGATTCATGCTAGAATGTGATCCTTTGGGTTAACGTTTATCGGGACCTCAGGATTCGTTAGGACTTTCCGAGTCCACACTTCCGCTCCTCATTTACTCTCGAGAATCCGGGTATCTTCCCGGACCACGACCTTAGTTTGGTTTCTAGGACATTCCCTTGGACATACGAGAGACAGAAATGACTTCTGTCCGTGACCAGTCATTTCAGCTGTTGCCAGTAAAAGTCACCGGCCACGTACCCTAAGCAGCCCGGAAAGAGCCTATTCCTCTTGTTCACAAAGGCGTTTGTTTCTTATTTTGTCCCCAAGTCCCTCATTCACTTCCTGGAGGGTCACGGCTGTAACCAAACAAACCCTGCGGAGTTGGTTGTCCCGGCGACGGCGGGCTGCCTGCACCACACAGGCTTTCGGTGCCGTCCCCCCCACCCAGGCCGGCTTCCTCTTCTCTCCACGGCCCCGGGGTGACAGGCGCGGAGCACCAAGGCCGTCCCGCCGCCTTTGTGGGGCGCAGCTCTCCGCCAGGGGCCCTGCCTCCCGAAGCCACCAGCCTCCGACCACTTACACGCACACTCTCCGATCGTTGAACTGCTTAAAAGTGCATCTTCCGTAGGAAACACAGAGACGACACGGCTCCACGGGGCTCAAGGAAGACCATCGGAGGAGGGCATCTCATGCGAGCCAGCAAGAGCCTCGGCCCAAGCCGCCGAAACTTCCCGGGAGTTTGTTCTGTCTTTGGACCAACGTGTGGCCCCGCGGGCGAGTCACAACGCGTGACAGAGGTCCCCGTGATGGCGGTGAGGGAGAGTGCTGTCCTAGAGACTGATTCCCCCCCAGACCGTGGCCCTCTCTCCCACCCTGGTGGGCGTTTTGCCTGCACACGCAGGCCCCTGGGACAGAGGCCTGGGTCTGCACAGCAGCCTGGCAGCATCCAGCGCGGCAACGTCACACGGCCCTGGCTGGGAGGCGTCCACGGCATTTGACCGTGTGAGCAGAGGGCCCACCCTGGGGAGAGGGGACAGTGGGGGGCAGGGAGCCCCGGGCCACCCGTCTAGGGACAGCTCGTCCACGGTATAGCAGAAAAAGCCAACCGCACCTCACTTGAGGCTCGATTTAAGTTTTCTGTGTGTGTTCGGACCGCCCGCGGCTAGCTGATACGGGGACAAAAGATAAGAAAACGCAACCACAGCCTCCCTGGGGGTTCGATCCAGGGCACAGATACCCGGGGACGGTCCTGAGAAGCGGCAGGAAACGGGCTCTCAAGGAGGTGAGGTCGGCGGCCAGACCCCTGCGCTGTCTCCTGAAGGACGCAGGCACGAGAGTGTGCGCATCGGGACATCGCAGGGAAGGAAGGCTGGGACAAAGGAACAAGGGGAGGACACCCGGGCGTCTGGGGGGTGGGGAGGCGGGATCAGCACGCTTCGTCCTGGAGAGGAGACAGGAATAAAGAGGCTTTGACTCGGCTTTTTCAAGCCCGAATTTGCCGTGTGGGACGTCGCGCTCGCCCGTGTAAGAAAACTCACTTCAGGGTGTAAAAATAGTGAATCCTCAGCAGCAGCAAGGAGGCCTGGGGTCGGGGGGGACGGGGAGGACTAGAGACAGGAGACGGTCCCACCGCATACACCGTCGGGCAACGCTTCAAAGAGGAACGCTCAACGGGTTTTATGCCGCGTCCAAATACCCTGGGGGGGTCGTGGTCCTACGAGAATAATTCCGCACACGTGAGAACAGCCCACACGGTCAGTCACGCCGGACGGCCCGTCAGTACCGCCAGGGTCTGCAGGCAGAGGCAAGATCAGGTCGGTCCGAGGCAGTGAGAGACGCCTGACCCTTACAGCCAGTGGCCCTCGGAGCCCCTGAGGGTCATGCACTGGTGAGCAGGTTGAACACTGCTCTACAGTATGGTCCCTGTGCTGGAGGCGGGATGCCCGGTCAGCTGGAGGAAACAGAGGCAGGCGGACGAGTTAAGTAAACCACCGCAGCGGCCTGGACACAGCGAGGGCAAGGGACACGCCACCCCAAAATCTGCCTCTCTGGCGTACAGATTGTTTTGGACGAAAGCCCCCTGAGAACCAGCAGATGTGGGAACAAGTTCTAAAGCTTGGCGCATGTTCTCGTGGGGAAAGGGGCACGTCCCCCTGCCCCAGCCCGGGAAGCGGGGGCCTCACCAGTTCCCCCAGCGAAGCAGGCACAGGCTTAAATCCGCACGGCAAACCTGACTCGCGGCCCTCCTCACCCTACTTTCCTGGCCGTCCCCCCACAGCCCGCCTCCCCCCGCCCAGAAGCTCTGGCCCTTCCCCGATGGCGTCCAGGCCCGCGCTCCAACCAGCCTTCGGGGGACTCATCTCCGGGCGCCCCCGCAAGTAAACACAATGCCGTCCGAATCAGCTTCTGTCGATCCGAGTGTGGCCAGCGGTCAGCCCTCCTCGCGGGGCCCCCGCTGGGGAACCCAGGGTGGGGGACGGCACAGGACCCGGGGGGGATGAAAGAGGAAAACCGAAACGTAGGAGAAGGTTTTGGAGGAAGAGTTAGCAGAACTGACAGCTGAATCCGGAACTCGGGGGCCGAGCGTGACACACAGGTGGCAGGCGGGGGTCCGTGCCGGGAGAGCGCAGGGCACCCTTGGGCTGCGCGCCCAGGACAGGTGTGGCCCTGCCCCAAAGGAGCAGTGGGCTCGCAGGAAAGACCGTAAGAGAAGTGAGCACGTGGCGGATCCAAGGCGTGATGCCGGGTGCGCAGGAAAGCCTCCTGGAGAGCAAGTGGGGGTGTCCGGGGGGGCCCCGGGCAGCCTCCTGGGGGGTCACACCGAGCGGGGCGTTGGAGGCTGAGAAGATCGGCCACCTTCCAGAGAGGGAGCGTGGGGAGAAAACGTTCCAGGCTTGAGCGAACAGCACGCGCAAAGCCTTGAGGCTGGGGAATCGTCCCCCAGCCTTCCTGTCCAGGTGCCACAGGACCCTAACACATGCCGGAGGCACAGGGGCTCACAGGTGCGGGTGTGAGGGCACCTAGAGAAAATCTGTTGTGTGTCCTTTACAAGTGAGAACATACTTCATGGGAGAAAAGGCAAATCGAGGGTATTAGGGAAGGTGTTGAGCTTTACGAAAACTTGAGAGGCGATTGTTCTCACTGTTTAAGTGAAAAACTCAGCTTGCCTCCGTGAACAGAACTTTTTATGTCTGGGGCTGAAGTGGCTCCGGGGTCCACCCTGACTGAGGCATTTCAGCAGTGACTTCTGTAGGACCTTGACGGTCTGAGTGGGTTTGTGCGGAGGCCGGCAGCCTCTGACGCCTGGCGGGGACCAGGGAACGGAAGCACGCACAGCGTGACGATGACCAATGTCCCGCACGCCTGAGGAGATGGGAGCGGGGGGGGGGGGGGACCCCCACCGAGCTGCAGACGACAGATGTCCCGAGTTCCAAGAAGCAGCACGGAAAACAAGCACGGAGGACCAGCCGCCCCTCGACACCCAGACGTGTCTTAGGACGTGTTGTCTCATGAATACTCTCGGAGGCCTCTGAGCACGTGGTCGGAAAGCACCGTCTTCGCTCTACGTTGGCACAAAAAATGGCGAGATATTTAAAGCCTGCGGCGTGACGGCTCAGTGCGTGTGTCACGTGACAGGACTCCCCCCGTGGAGTGACTGCACCCACCGCCTCACAGGACCAGCTTGGGTTTCAACGTGTGACAACACTGACGTTCCGCTCGGAGCAAATGTCGATCGCACGGGGTAGTGACATCACCTACGGTCACCACGTTAGACGTTCGATCCCCAGACCTCGCTCTGAAAATTTGTACTCTGAAAACCGACTTCTCCGTACTTTCCCCGAACCCCCAGAGCCGGCCAAGCACTCTTCTGCTGTCCGTACGAGTGCAACTTTCTTGCCTTAGGTTCCACATACGAGTGACGCCACGACTCGTTTGTCTTTCTCTGCCTGGCTTGTTTCCCTTAGCACGATGCCCTCCGGGTTCACGCGGGTGGCTGCAAACGACGGGATTTCTTTCTTGCTTCAGGGTAAACAATGCTCCATCGTGTATGTGCGCCGTATTTTCTTTATCTTGAGTCAACACACACTTGGGTTGTTTCTGCATCTCAGCTGTTGTGAAGAATGCTGCAGCAAACACGAGAGTGCAAACATCTCTTTGAGACAATAGCTGCATCCCCTTCGGGCATATACCCAGAAGTGGGATTCCTGGATCACACGGTAGTTCTGTCTTCAATTACTTGAGGAACCTCCATACCATCTCCCACCATGGCTGTCTGCACCAGCTGACATTTCCACCAACAGTCCTTTTGCCCCACATGCTCGCCAGTGTTTGTTACCTCTTGTCTTTTTTCTTATGTTTTTATTTATTTTTGAGACAGAGAGAGAGAGAGAGAGAGAGAGAGAGAGACAGAGCATGAGCGGGGGAGGGGCAGAGAGAGAGAAGGAGACACGGACTCGGAAGGAGGCTCCAGGCTCTGAGCTGTCAGCACAGAGCCCGACGCGAGGCTCGAACTCACGAACCGTGAGATCGTGACCGGAGCCAAAGTCAGACGCTGAATCAACTGAGCCCCCTAGGTGCCCCTAAACTTCTTGTTGGTTTTGACAGCAGCCATCCTAGCGTGGTTAAGGGGAACCCACTGAGGTTTGGATGGGCATTTCCCTGGTGATTCATTAGTGACGTTGAACATTTACCTGTTGGCCATTTGTATTTTCTTTGGAAAAATGTCTATTTTGGTTCTTTGCCCATTTTTCAATTGGCTTTATTTTGGGGTGATTTTCTGGCTCTTGAGTTGTAGGAGTTCTTTGTATATGTTAGATATTAACTCCTTCTCGGATATTCGGTTTGCAGATATTTTCTCTGTTCAGCACTTTGCCTTTTCACTTTGCCGCTGGTTTCCCTCACAGTGCAGAAGCGTTTTCGTGAGATACGGTCCCACTTGCTTATTATGGCTTTTGTTGCCTCTGCTTTTTGGTGTCATATCCAAAAACTCCTCACCGAGACTGATGTCAAGGAGCTTATTCTCTATGTTTTCTTCTAGGAGTTTTATGGTTTCAGGTCTTATGTTTAATCCATTTTGAGTTGATTGTTGTGTATGGGAGTAAGATAGGGGTCCGGTCTCATTCTTTTGCAAGTGGCTGTCCAGTTTTCCCAGTAGTGTTTATTGAAAAGACTGTTCTTTCCCCATTGGAGATTCTTGGCTCCCTAGTGGCAAATTAGTTGACCATATACGGATGCGTTTATTTCTGGGCTCTGTATTCTGCTCCATTGATCTATGTGTCTGTTTTTATGCCACTACCACATTGGTATGATTTCTGTAGCTTTATAATATAGTTTGAAATCAGGAAGTGTGATGTCTTCAGCTTTGTTCTGTCTCAGGACTGCTTTGGTTCCTTGGAGTCTTTTGAGGTTCTACACACATTTTAGGATTGCTTGCTCTATCTCTGTGAAAAATGTCATTGGATTTTGATGGGCATAGCATTGAACCTGTAGATGGCTTTGGGTACTGTGGATATTTGAACCATATTAATTCTTCTAATCCGTGAGCACAGAATAGCTTTCCTCTTATTTATGTCTTCTTCAATTTCTTTCATCAACGTCGTATACTTCTCAGGTCACTGATCTTTCACCTCCTTGGTTAAATTTATTCTTAAGAATGTTATTCTTTTGGATGCAATTGTAAATGGGATTGTTTTCTCAATTTCTTTTTCTGATAGTTCATTATTGGTGTATAAAAATGCAACTGATTTTGGTGTGTTGATTTTGTATCCTGTACTGCTGAAATAATTTTGGTTCAGTTTTTGGTGCAGTGTTGTGGGTTCTCTCTCTATAATATCATGTCCTCTGCAAATAGAGACAGTTTTACTTCTTTCTTCTGATTGGGATGACTTTCATTTCTTTTTCTTGACTAATTGCTCTGGCTACAGTTTGCAGCACTATCTTGAATAAAAGCAGTGAGAGCGGGCATACTTGTCTTATGTCTTACCTTTGGGATAAGGCTTTCAGTGTTTCATCCCTAAGTATATTGTTAGCTGTGGGTTCATCATATACGGACTTTATTATGTTGAGGGATGTCCCCTCTACACACACTTCATTGAGAATTTTTAGCATGAAAGGTTGTTGGATTTGGTCACATGCTTTTTCTGCATCTATTGAGATGATGATGTGATTTTTATCCTTCTTTTGTTAATGTGGTGGATCATATTAATTCATTTGCAGATGTGGAGCTGTCCTTCCTGGAATAAATCCCACTTGATCATTGTGTGTGATCCTTTTAATGTACTGTTGAATTCAGTTTGCTAACATTTTGTGGAAGATTTTTGCATCAGTGTTCATCAGGGAATTGACCTGTAATTTTCTTTTCTTGTAGTGACTTTGTCTGGCTTTGGCATCAGGGCAATAATTTCGGCCTTATAAAATGAGTTTGAAAATGTTTCCACATCTTTTGTTTTCTAGAAGAATTTGAGAGGACTGGTATTAATTTTTCTTTAAATGTTTGGTAGAATTCACTAGTGAAGCCATCTGGCCCTGGACTTTTGTTTGTTGGGAGATTTTTGATTACTAATTCCATCTCCTTACCAGCAATTGGCCTGTTCAGATTTTCTATTTCTTCACAAGTCAGTCTTGGTAGGTCACATGTTTGTAGAAATTTATCCTCTTCTAGGTTGTCAAATTTTTTGTGTGCAATTGTTCACGGCAGTTGTTATGGTCCTTTGTATTTCTGTGGGATCAGTTGTAATGTCTCCTCTTTCATTTCTAATTTTATTTATTTGAGTCATCTCGATTTTTCTTGGGGAGTCTAGCTAAAGGTTCCTATTTTGTTTATTGTTTCAAAAAACAACTTAGTTTCATTGATCTTTTCTATTGCCTTTTTAGTCTCTATTTTATGTCTGCTCTGCTCTTTGTTATTTCCTTCCTTCTACTAACTTTGGCCTATTTTTTTATGCTTTTTCAAGTTCCTTGAGGTGTAAAGGTCCTTGAAGTGTAAAGGTGGGTTGTTTATTTGAGATCTTTCTTTTTACTAATGTATGTGTTTATTGCTATAAACTTCCCTCTTAGAACTTCTTTTGTTGCACCACATAAGTTCTGATATGTTGTGTTTCCATTTTGATTTGTCTCAAATTTACTTTTTTATTTCTTCTGTGACCCATTGGTTGGTCAGGGACATGTTGTTTTGTTTCTACATTTCTGTAAATTCTTCAGTTTTCTTACTATAATCATTGATGTCTAGTTTCATACCATTGTGGTCAGAAAAGACGCTTGATATGATTTTGACCTTCTGAAATTCATTAAGACTTGTTTTAATAAACCATGTATTTTGGCCTAACATATGATCCATCCTGGGGAACCTTCCATGTGCACAAGAAGAGTGTGTGTCTTGCTGCTGTTGGATGGGATGTTATCTGGTAGGCCTATCTGGTCTAACAGTGGTGCAGCCCAGTGTTTCTTTATTGTTATCTGGATTCTCTACCCATTGTTGAACGTGGGGTACTGAGGTACCCTACTATTATTGTATTGCTATCTCTCCCTTCGGCTCTGTTAACATTTGCTTTATATATGTAGGTGTTGCTATGTTGGGTGCATAGGCATTTACACTTGTCACGTATCCTTTCCCTGATTTAACCCCTTGGTCATTAGATAATGACCTTCTTTGTCTCTCGTTACAGTCTTTGACTTAAAGTATACTTTGTCTGATACAAGTATAGCTACCTCTGCTTTTTTTTCCATTTGCATGGAATATCTTTTTACATCCCTTCACTTTTAGTCTATTTCTGTCTCTTGTAGGCAACATATAGTTAGTTGGGGTTTTTTTAATCCAATCAGTCACTCTGTGTCTTTTGATTGAAAAATTTAGTCCATTTACACTTAAAGTAATCATTAATAGATAAGGGACTTGTGTTGCCATTTTGTTCACAGTTTTCTGGTGGTTTGTATTCCTTTGTTCCTTTCTCCTATTCTTGCTCTCTTCCTTTGTGATTTGAGGACTTTCTGGAGCAGTGTGCTCATTCCTTGCTCTTTATGCTTTGTGTATCTTCTATAGGCTTTTGTTTTATGGTTACCATGAGGCTTACATAAAATATCTTATATTCATAACCACCTATTTTAAGCTGGTAAGACTCTAACTCTGAACATATACCAAAGACCCTCACATATTTTGTATGTCTGGAAAGCTTTTTATTTCTCTTTCAATTCCGAAGGACAACTTTGCCAGGTAGAGTATTCTTGATTGGCAGTATTTTTCTTTCCATGCTCTAAATGCATTATCCCACTCCCTCTGGCTTACAAAGTTTCTGTTGAAAAATCTCTTGATGGTCTGATGGGCGTCCCCTCATACATAGCAGGTTGCTTTCCTCTTGATACTTTTAAGATTCTCTCCCTGCCTTTAACTTTTGACAATTTAATGACAATGAGTCTCAGAGTGGGTCTCTTTAGATTCACCTTTGGAACTGTCTTAGCTTCTTGGATCTGGATGTCTGTGTCTCCCCCCAGCTTAGGAACGTTCTCAGCCATTACTTTCTTGAATAAACTTTCTGCCCCTTTCTCTCTGTTTTCCTTCTGAGACCACTAAAATGCATATATTAGTCCATTTTGTAAATTAAAAAAATTTTTTTAATTTATTTTTGAGAGAGAGAGAGAGACAGAGCATGAGTGGGGAAGGGACAGAGAGAGAGGGAGACACAGAATCTGAAGCACACTCCAGGCTCCGACCTGTCAGCATAGAGCCTGACACAGGGCTTGAACTCACAAACCTCGAGATCATGACCTGAGCCGAAGTCAGACACTTAACCTACTGAGCCCCTATATTAATCTATTTGATAGACTACTATATTTGATATAACCCTACAGGGGCCCCAGGCCCCTATATTAGTCTATTTGATGTTGTCCCATAAGTGCCTTAAGCTGTCTTCACTATTTTCCACTTTTTTTTCTTTTTTCCCCCTTTGAGTTCCAGTGCTCTGTCTTCAATCTTGCTGATACTTTCTTCTACTTGATCTAGTCTGCTTGTGAACACTTCTACTGAATTTTTCTGTTCAGTTATGATGCTTCAGTTCTGTGATTTCATTTGGTGCTTTTGAATATTTTCTATCTCTTTGTTGAAATTTTCACTTCATTCGTACACTGTTCTCCTGATCCCTGTGAGCATCTTTATAACCATTATATCGAAATCTCTATCAAGGAAATCACTTATCTCTGTTTAAGATCTTTTTCTGGATATTTATCTTATCCATTTCTTTGGAATGTATTTCTCTGTTTCTTTTCCTTTACTCTCTGCGCTGGTTTCTACACATTGGCCAAAGCGGCCACCTCTCCTAGACTTGACAAGAATAGTCTTGTGTAGATAAACATCATCAGTCAGCCTGGCCCATGCTCCTAGTTCCTTGTCTCTCAAACTCTGGTGATTTTCCAAGCCTCCTTCTTTGTTCTCAGCGGCTTCCCATGTTTGAGGGGTGCTGAAACCCATCATCAACCCAAAGGGGAGGATTGCAGTCAGCACCTAGCTTCAGGCTGATTAGAAGCTGAGAAAATAAATAGTTAGGTCCCTTCGAGGGAGAAACGTGGAGATGGGTATTTTTACCTGCTCCCTCTGTTCTGGGCCTGGGTGTATAGCCATTGGTGGGGCACGTGGGGCAGATGAGGATATGTTGCTCCTGTGACCATTAAGAGCTGTTTGTTTGGGGTGCCCAGGTGGCTCAGTCAGTGAGGCATCTGACTCTTGATTTTAGCTCAGGTCACGGTCTCACAGTTTGTGAATTCAAGCCCCACATCAGGGGCTGTGCAGACAGTGCAGAGCCTGCTTGGGATTCTCTCTCTCTCTCTCTCTCCTCTGCCCTCACACTTTCTCTCAAAAATAAATAAACTTTAAAAAATAGAAAGAAATCACTTTGAAAGAAAAAAAGAACTGTTTGTTTGCTACAGCCCTGGGAAGCGTAAGCACAAGCCCCATTGGCCACTGGGGACGGGTGATCTGTGGCTCTGTCCCTTGGTGCAGCCACAAAGCTGAGAAGCCACACGTGTGTGCAAGCACTTTCCAAGGAGACACTGGCGGCTGGGTTTTATGACTGGAGGGCAAGAGGATCAAAGTTATCGACCAGAAGCCCAGTCTCGGGAATATTTCCACCAGCACCTTGACGCCTTCTAAACTAGAAACGTGGCCTCTGGAAACCAACTTTTAAAGTATGCAGATAACCCGCTTTCGGAGAAAGACTGGGACATGGGCAATTTTGCCTGCTTTCTCTGGGCTGACTTTGGGGGGACGGCCAGGTGCCTACCTGCTTGCTCATTGACAATTGCCTCTCCCGTTGCCCCAGTCTTGTGAGTCTCAGGGACACACATCCCAGTGGCTTTTGGAGTGGGTTGTTGCAGGGGCCCTCCCCTCTGGTGGGAGCCTTAAGAGTTGGGTACTGGGTGGGGGATGCCAACCCTTTACCCCTTGGGGGGAAGCTAGGAGTTGGGGTTCCTGCCTGATTGTCTGGTGCTGGGCCAGGGGCAGAGTTTATGTTAAACGTGTGTCTCAGCCTTTCTTAGGCAATTGGACGTGGGTGTTTGTTCACATGTCTCATGTGTGGAAGTCACTTCACCAGTGTCTGGATCTCTTTCAGAGGGAATTGCTCTGTGTGTGGCTGCAAATTTGGTGTGGCCGTGGGAGGAGGGGGGCTCAGGAGCGTCGTGTGCCATCATCCTGGTTGACTCACGCCTGGTTTCTGTTCTCGTGGTGTCAGTTCACTGGTGCATGCTGGGGAGCACCTCTCACTCTGCAGATCTCCATTTTAACCCCCGTTCTGCAGATCTGGATTTCCACAAGTGTGTTTTCATTTCGGCAAAGCACTTCACAAAACTGAAAGACGCTGTCACGAACCAGGAGAAACTCGCCGCACCGCGAGCACAAGTGTGCATTGATGGGAAAGGAACCGCTGGCCGAAAGAAGGTGGCTCGTAGAACAGCCACGACAGGTGATAAAAAATCTTCAGTTCTCCTTCAAGAAGTTAGGGGTAAACAACCTCTCTGGTATTGAAGAAGTGGATATATTCACAAGCTTCATCAATGAATGAAGCAAACGGAATTGCGTCAACCTCTGAAGAAGATAAAATGTGAAGAAATTACTGGGGGCTGCCATTTTGTTATGACTGCTTTGTCAAAATCGTGTTCATGGAGCTGAGAAAATCTAGATCACTAATATTTTTAAAGCCCAAGCCCCTCGGACATCACAGCTCTTTTCAGTGTTTGCTTAGACACAATTCATTCTTTGCAGCTAATGAAGCTGAAGAAGCCTGGGAATCAAGTTCTTTGCCCAGTAAAAAAAAAAAAAAAAAAAAAGATTTTCTCTCTCCCCCTGCCCCCGTCCCCACACCTGTGCTCTCTCTCTTTCAATAAGCAAATAAATAAAACTATAAACACAGAGGCTGGAAAGGTACTATCTTGAATGGTGTTGTGACACATGAGTCCCACGTGTAATTTTTAATTTTCCAGTAGGACATTTAAAAAGGTGAAGAGAAACGGAGGAGATTCATCTTTGAAATATTCGTATATCCAACATGTAATCATTTCAACATGTAATCAATACGAAATTTATCGGTGAGGTACTTTTCCTTATTTTTGTATGAAGGCTTCAAAATCAGATGTGCGTTTGGTCAGGTCAACGGAACGCATTCCAAGTGTGCCCTTGCCGTGCGTGGCTACGGCCACCATACTGGGTGGCACGAGTCCCACGTGGGTAGACGTCAAAACTGCGAGTTGAAGGCGGTCGCCCGCAGGTTTGACGCGAGTCACTACGATAGGTCATCCGGTCCTGGACGGCACGGGTGGCAGGAGGTATCGGTGATCTATGGCCAAAAGGACACTGCGTGAGAAACAGCCCTAGAACCTCAGTGGCGTGCAACGCTGACCCTCGTTATCGCTCGAAAGTCTACGGGGAAGCTAGGCGGCTCTACGACTGAGCCAGATGGCCAAGGCAGACCTGCGAGCCGGGAAGACGGGTCCGCCTCCTGACAGGAGCCTGTGAAACCACATTGCAAAGGACAGGAGTGCTGGGCCACCATGAGGGGCCCCCGGGGCCACCGGTCCGCCTCAGATGGGGTCCGCGCTGACCACACAAGGGGGTCGTCTCTTCCAGGCCGGGCACCGCATCCTCGGAGTGACGCGGCCTGACGGCTGAGCTCCCGGGACCCTGCCCTTTGTAAGGAGCCACACGAACTGCACCCGTGTGGGCCCCAGATGAGAACGTGGCGGGGGGGATGGTCCGACAGCTGTTCTCAGGTTGGGGCGAGCCATCCTGGGCAAGAAGCAGCCCTCCTCTCAGTTCCCCTATTTTCTGAGGGTTCGTGTCACACGAGGAAGTGGGCCAGATGAGGAGACCGGCCGAATAAGGGAAGTTCCAGCAGATACCGGTTCATTCAAAGGAGAACTTTCTAACAAAAGGACTCCTTCCTATCAAATGATGCACCTGCCACATGAGGTCTGAGACTAGAAGTACTCGGGCAGAGGCGGGGGACCGAGGGACTCCTTCCTGGGGCTGGGTCACGGAGCTGCCGCCCAGGGGGCCTTCCAGCACTTTCTTGTCCGCGCCGGCCTCCCAGCTGCGGCTCTTTGGCGCGTGGGGACACGTCACAGCACCCTTCTGCCTACCGACCCAGCCAGACTTCCAAAGGGCTCCCATCGGAGACACGATGGCCCGTCTTCAAACCAGCCCCAAGTCGCGAGGTGTCTGGGGCACTGTTTTGTGACACAAAATGGGGAGAAAGTGCGGACCGGCCTGGGACTGGGGCTCACGTGGGACGACAGCCGATGGAGCCGGAAGTAAAATGGAGGCTGGGCTCATCCGTGCGGCGCTCCCGGCTCCCGTCACCGTCCAAGCACAAACCCGGACGCGGCGCCCGTGAGCCTGAACCCGGGCAGGACCTGCCTTCTCGTGGGGCTCATGATGGGACTGCTGAGCATTCCTGTCCACAGCGAAGTCATTTAGCTTCCTCCGGGCGAAACCACAGCAAACGGCCAGCAGCACCAGAGCTGGAATTCAGGACCAGGAGAGCTGGGGCTTTGGCGTGAAAAGCAAGCACATCACGCCAAATCACCTGCTTCCTTACGAGTACAAGTTCGAGTCCCGGGAATTCGTGGTGGGGACGGCTGCCGGGCATGCTGAGTCCCACACAGCTGGAGGGGCCGCGGGCTCAAAGCGGACAGCCTCCTGCCAGCCTCCGGAGAAACCCAAAGAGGTTCCGGAACCTTCCTGGTTCTCGGAAGTCATGTAAGCGGAGGACAAGGAGGCCACGGTGGCAGGTGGGAACGAGAACTTCTGTAGCCGGCTCGACGAGAGCCGTTCTCTGACTCAGTTTACAAAACTGTCAGGCTCTGGGGAGAAGGTGCATAAATCTGCACGGGACAGAGCCACCCCTATGAGAAAAGCGATAGGTTTCTTTTGGGGGTTCAGCATTACCAAAACTTCCGGGACGATTAGGGCGGTCTCCACTGAAGTCCACTGGCCAAGAGAACATCACAAACCCCGGGGGAAACAGGCCATGAAGGAGGGGGGACCAACAGGTGACCAGGACTCATAGGTCTGCCCTCCACCAGTGGGCTGAGCACACCGGGGAACAACTGAGTTTGTGCAAACGCAGGCTACAGCCCTGACTCGGTGGTGGTGTCCGCTTCCGTGGGGAGACCCCTCGGGCCTGCACAACGTTCTAGATGAACCACCGCGAGGGACCACTCATCTTCCACCACCACGCGACAGAAGCCACGACAACCGAAGATGTGTCCCCATGCGTTCAGGCTGGGGGATGGGCCAGGGTCTCCATTTCTCCCTCAGTGGTGCCTTCGAAGCAGGACAAGCCCCTCGAGGACATCCTCCCAGGATTCCTGGGAGATGGGGGGCAGTCAGGTGTGAGCAGGGCTGCAAAGACAGAAGCAGCAACAGGTGCTGGGTTTTCTGCTCCCATGGCCAGAAGAGTGATGAGGAAATTACTCAGAGCTGTGACGGGCGGTAGGCTCCTAAACATGTATCAGCTGGCTTTGTGGGAGATAAAAAGGCCCAAAAGGCCCAGCTGACAGCACTTTGCCGACTCCTGTGGTGTGAATCTGGGGCGTCAGCCAAGGTCAAGCGGCCCCACAATGCCACCGACCCGGGACCGGGGAGAGATGTGCAGCCGGCCCGGGGCTCCCACCCACCGATGCACCTGCAGCGTGGAGGGCTCAGAACGGCACGCACAGCAGAGTACCTTCCGTGTGATTCCACGGACAGGAGGTCCAGGGGAAGCCGCTGGCTCATAGTGGCCCCGCACAGGTCAGGGGAGGCTCACAGCAGGGGGAGGGGCAGGGGGTGACGGCAGAGGAGCACAGGGAACTTCGGGGACGGAAGACAGATTTTCTATTTTGATTGCTGAAAGGACTTTGAAAATGAACGCATTTTGTGGCATGTAAGTTGTCTCTCCATAAAGTTGACTTTTAAAACACGTGCCACTCCCCCACCGGGTGAAGACATCTGAGGTGGATTTCTAGAACTGGGCACCGGGCCGAATGATGGCCCGCCCGACACGCGGCTTCGTTCCCGCAGCCAGCAGCTCCCAACTGTTTCCCACGGGGGCTGTTTCTGGATCCCACGGGAACGTTGAAGAGCCTGAGCCCGGTCCTGCTCTGGGGCCCTCGCCTTCTCTGCCCCGGAGGTCAGGGTCCCCTGGGCCCCGCCCCGTCTGGCTCCGTCCAGGCCAACATGCTAAACGCTGTCTGTGCCCTGAGCCCCCACTCCCGTTCCCCACGGAGGTCTTAACAAAGCACCACACACTCGGTGGCTTAAGAGACTTTTTCTCTCACAGGTCGGGAGGCCAGAAGCCCCAAATCGGGGCTGGTTCCTGCCGAGGCTCCGGCAGACAGACCCCGCCACGCCTCCCTCCCAGCTCCCGGGGGGGGGGCGCCTGCAGCCCGGGGGCCCTGGCCCTGCAGACACACCCCTCCGTCTCTGCCTCCCTCTCCACACCTCCGTCTGTGCGTCTCTGCGCCCTCTCCTCTGGCAAGGACACGGCTTGAGGCTGCGCCGGGCACCCCACCCTCAAGCCAAGATGATTCCCTCTGAGACCCGGAGCTCATTCCGTTTGCCAAGACTCTCTTTCCAGCGAAGGTCACGTTCTGAGGTTCCAGGTGGACGTGAATTTGGGGGAGACACTATTCCACCACCCACACACACACCCCAAATTGTACCCCCCCCGTCCAGTCCTCTCTGGAACCCCAGATGTCAGGCTGCCGCATCTCTCCTGCCCCTCGACTCCCCCTCCCGGACTCCCCAGATTCCCCAGACTCTGCCCACACAGTCATGCTGGTCCGGGCATCAGACGCCCCTCCCACCCCTCAGGCCACGCCCACCCGACACGAGCCAATCCGCCCAGCTCTCCCTTCCAGGTCCACGCTTATCCTACGTCCTGAATCACGAGGCCTCCCCCCCCTCCTTCTCGGCTGGTCTCCCGCCCCACCCCCTGCCCTCTGAGGTCCCTTCTCCACCCAAGGGACAAAGTGGGACTTTTAAATGCATTGGAATCATGCCTGTATTGTGTTCAAAATTCTCCAGGGGCGCCCCAAATACATGAGAATAAACCCCCGCACCCTGACTACGACCCCCAGGGCACACGCAGGACGTGCCGTCTCCCTGCACGCTCCAGCCACCTCCCTGCTTTATCCCCCAAGTGCCTCTGTTGTGGACACCGGTCACCCCGACCCTGGCAACCAGGCCCTTCCTGGAGCTGGCGGGGCACATTCCTGATTCAGGGCCTTTGTCCTACGTCCTACGTCACTACCAAGAATGCCTCCCCCAGACGACCTCCCCCCGACGCCCTTAGGGGGCCACAAATGCTCGAGCTTCCCTGACCACTGATTTGCAGTAGCTTCCGGGGCCCCAACCCCATTTCTGGCTCCATCGTCCCCTGCCTGAGGCGTTTGCCTGCTTGCGCTCACCAGCGTGCAAGCCCCAGCAGCCGCAGAGCTCTGTTTTGTTCACGGCTGCCTCCCACCGTCTGGAACAGGGCGGGCGTTCCAGAAATACCTGCCGCGGGACTGGGGGGACGAAATGGCGACGGGCTCGGGAAATTCGTTAGACAGTGTGGATCCTGTAAAAGCTGAATTCGTTTCTCTAACCATCTCCAGACCTGATCTCTTGAATCGGCCTCTGGTCGATGCACAGATAGGGGGAGATCACCACAATCTGGGGCAAGCCGGTTTTGTGATTTGTCATCTCAAAAGGGGAAGAGGTTTTAGGTTGAAAGAAAAAAAGGTAGGCAGCCTTTCTATGGGCCGGTTCCGCGAACCCCGGCAGGGCCGGGCAGCCTCCTTTCTGACTTCTCCTTGCTCGGGACTGCTTGTTCACCGCTTGGCCAGAGACCCCAGAGATGCCGTCAACCTCTGTTAGACAGACAGTCTCAGTTGGCCAGAAGCCACAAAGGTGCTCTGGCCGTCGGAAAAACACGTCTCGGGGAAGTGAATGGACTCTCACACTTGGGATTTCCTTTGGAAGTTGAAATTCCCTCTCAGTTGAGATATGAAAGGGTACAGGCCTAGGACACGGAAACGAACAACACGTGGGGCACTGGAGCTGGGACTGCGGTGGCCGGGCCACGGGAGCGAGACGCCGGGTCCCAGCGGGCCCAGGACGATAGAGAGCAACAGGCCCTGGGGTCACATCGGCGTCTGAATCTTGACCACCTGTCGGCGGCGGGGGAAGGGAGGGGATTGTGAGAGTCGCTCCATCTCTGGGCCGCCATCTCCTCGAGTGTGGGGTAGGGGTGCAGGCCTCACAGGGAGGGGTGCGCCCGACGGGCCTGGAGGTTACGCACGGAAGCTCGACGAGGAGCAAGCAGCTCCTCCGTCATCCGAGGAGATCCGCGGCAGGAATCTCACTCTCGGTGGATCCCGCTTGTCGACACCGCGAAGGGCTGCCCACCAACAACCGACCCACGGCCCCAGGCCACCGCCGCGGGCTTTTGGGAACCAACTCTTCAGAAAGCCAGTAGGAAAATAACTCATTTGGGTGTAATGTTGGCAGAAACACGGTGTCAGCCAGCGCTTTACATACGAGAACCCGAATGGAGGAAGTGGGTATGGAAGAAGGGAGAAAACCAGCCACAGAGGCAGGGCGGCCACGCCTCTTCCTACCACCTGGAGGAAGCACACACCTAAGGAAGGGGTCACCAGGGTTTCTAGATTTGGGGTATTTGGCCGAGCCTCAGCCTCTCCCCCCCTCCCCCACCTTGAGTGGAAGAGAGAAATCCTGTCTCTGCTGTTCCATCGAGGGAAGGACACTAGTCCGGGAAGGAGCCACCCACAGTGGTTTTAGGGCGGCACCGTCCTCCCGCCCACACGCCCCCCCCCCCAGGCAGCCCAGCCCCCACCCACGGCTTCACGCTAGAATTCCCTCCCCCCATCTCCCCGTCCATCTTCTGACCCCTGTTGCTGGTGACGCGGCCCAACGCCGAGGGCTCCCTCGCCTCCCGTCTTCACCTCCAGACCACAGCCATGGTCGACTCAGGAGCGCCGGGCAACCTCGTCCACCCAACCCTGGCCCCACGGAATACGTCCCACACGTGGCCCCAAGCCAGTGTGGGTCCCCGAGGAGATGGTACTCATCTGTGGCCTCGGCCTGGACGAAAGGGGGCTGTGGGAGCTCGCCGTGGCCCAGCGGCTCCTGTTGTAAACCACACAGGGGCCCCCACGGAGGCTGGTGTGGTTGGCCGCCCGTGGCCCCCTGGTTTCTGGAGGGTAAGGTCCCTAGATTTGTCGGGGACAGCCCCTTGTTCCCGGGGAACCCTATCTCTCTAAACCGACCCCCACGGGAGCGCAGCTGCTTCTTTTTCAATATTTATTTTGAGAGAGAGAGCACGCGTGAGCATGAGCTGGGAGAGGGGCAGAGAGAGAGGGAGAGAGAGCATCCCAAGCAGGCTCCATGAGGTCAGCACAGAGCCTGATGCGGGGCTTGAACTCACGCACCGTGAGCTCTTACCTGAGCCGAAATCAAGAGTCGGATGCCTCCAGGCGCCCCGGGAACAGAGCTTCTTGTTAAAAGGAGGGGTCTCCCTGGGGTTCATCCTGTCTCCAGTCTCCGGGCGGCAGCGAGAGGGGTGGTTCACTGGATGGCCGCCGGCCGGCCCTGAGTCAGCCTGGGGGCCTGCCCGGAGGAAGGCCGCGTGCACCGCTGGAGGACACGTGTCCCCAGTGGGCACTTGAAGCAGGGGGCATCACCCAAGACAGGTTCGGGCATCACACTTCTCACACACCGCACCCAGAAAGCTCAGCTTTAACAAACTCTCAAGAGGTTCTGACATTAGCTGGATTTGAGAACGACTAAATTAAATGATAAAAAGGCTTTTTTCTCTCCAATGTGAGTCTCACGTGGACACAGTACTGCTTACACTTCTTCATGTGTAACAGTGTTCGGAGATACAACCGATCTGAAAGTCCCACTTTACGCCTGGAAACAATGGGAAAATCTCAAGATATTATCAGACCTCGGCGGTTCACGCTGACGACGTGATCCTTCCAGCCTCTCCCTCCCATCCTCAAGGTGATTAATTCCAGGTATTCTGCTTCTCCAGATGTTATAAACCCTCGCTATTTTTGCTTTAGTCAACCATCTCTTAAAAAATGGTTATAAGAGGGGCACCTGGGCGGCTCAGTCGGTTACGCGAACAGCTCCTGGTTTCCACTCATGTCATGATCTCTCGGTTAGTGAGTTCGAGCCCCATGTTGGGCTCCGCACTTACAGTGCGGAGCCTGCTGGGGATTCTCTCTCTCCCTCTCTCTCTGCCCCTCCCTCGATCTCTCTCTCTCTCTCTCTCTCTCAAGATAAATAAGTAAACATTTTTTTAAAAAGGAGTCTTCTGCTCAACTGACTGAACAACCAGGCACCCCAAATCCAGCTGATTTTTTTAAGAGAGCTCCACACCAAATGGGGGCTCAAACTTAAGCACCCTGAGATCAAGAGTTACACAATTTACTGACTGAGCCAGCCAGGTGCCCCTCCCCTCTGGAAACAATCTATATTTGCTCCTTGTTTTTGGTTTTTAACAGTTTATTATGGTATGTGGAGGTGAGTTTTTATTTTATTTGGGGGGTTTTCTTTGGTTGGTTTTGTTAGGTTTTCTCATTCTATTTTGTTACGTTTTGGTTTGTTTTTTGTATTTATACTGTTGAGGTTCTCTGACCTTGGCTCTGAGGTTTGTTGTCTTGCATTATTTTTGGAAAATGCTTAGCTCTGGTCTTTTTAAATATTTCTTAGGCTGTATTCATTCTCTTTTACTCCAGACTTCAGTTACATGTATGTTAGATCATTTTACGTTGTCCCGTGGCTCTTAGATACCTTGTTTGTAGCTATCACTCTTTTATTCTTTTTGTGTATCACTTTTGTCCATCTCTGTCGGTCTGTCTTCAAGCTCGTCAGTCTTTCTCCGGCTGAGAGTAGCCTACTGATGCTCCCGCCGAAGGAATTCCCGTGTCTTGTATCAGTTTCTACCTGCGGCATTCCTACTGGTCGCTTTCTTACTGTTTCTACCTTTCTGCTGAAATCCTACCCCTGTTTTTGCACACTACTTGACTCTTCCTCCAGACTAGCATTCCTCACGGTGACGGTAAAATCCCTGCCTTAGAGCACTGACACCGAGTCGTCTCCAGTTCTGGTTCTGGGGCTGGCTGTACCTGTTGGCAGTTAGTTTTTATTTTTGTTTTGTTTAGCTTTCCTTTTTTTTTTTTTAATTTTTTAACATTTATGCATTTTTGAGAGACAAAGAGAGACAGAGCATGCGCGGGGGAGGGGCAGAGAGAGAGGGAGACACGGAATCCGAAGCGGGCTCCGGGCTCCGAGCCGTCAGCACAGAGCCGGACGCGGGGCTCGAACTCCCAGACCGCGAGATCATGACCTGAGCTGAAGTCGGACGCTTAACCGACCGAGCCACCCAGGCGCCCCTAACTTCGCTTTTTTAAGTGTCAACTTTTGATCGACTGTTGAAAGCCATGCATAAGTAGTAGAGACTGAAGGAAGTGGTTTTTCTGCTCGTAAAAAATAATTTTGCCTGTGGTGTGGGGGCAAGATGGCTGTTGATCACGTTAGATGTTGAACCGGCTTTGAGTTTCGCTTTGTTTTAGATCATTACCTTCAGAGCAGCACAGGCTTCAGAACCCTGCAGGGAAGGGCTGACTGCATACAGGGTTGAGGTGCTGGAGGGTCTCCTGGGTTCCTGCTCCATCCCGACTCTCAGCCGCCTCACTGTGAGCCTGTGCCCCTTGGGGGGGGGGGGTCGCTCTCCCCAGGGGTCTGGCCCCTCCCCAGAAATAGACAGCTCTTGCTTGTTAATGGTGCTCAGCTCCTAGTGGTGGCAGGAGGGATTCCTGATGCTGGGTCTTAGGCAAACGGTGCGAATCTGGGCCCCAGGGGGGAGTCTGGTGAGCATTCCCGCTCCTCCTTCCCATGGAAGCCATTCTCGGCCTTATATTTGTGCTGGTCTCAGGAGGGACAATGTCCCCCGACCCTTTGCCTGCAGCACTGGGTCTTTGTGTTCGTCCTGGGACGGGAGGCTCGAGGCTTCTGCTCTACCGGCAGAAGAGGATAATGGGGAGTTTGTGTCTATTTCGCAAGAGCCACTGACGCCCTCATACGAGCCGGTAACACCGAGGGGGCTCTTCCGAGGCCTCCGCCCCATCCCCAGTCCCTCGGGCAGGACCGTAGAAGGAGCCTGGCGGTGACTACAAGCTTCCCTATGTCCCAGGCCTCCTGATATTTGAACCTGACCCGCTGGCCCAGGTTCGGTCTTTGAAACTGGCTGCTTTGCTCCTACCTATGATTTGGCCGCCGCCTCGTTCTCCTTTCTCTGCCACGTTTGGCACAGTTCGAGGGCCCATCTCCCCTCAGAGGGGCCCGCCTTGGTCTGGAGTCCGGCTCCGGCAGCCGTCTTGCACGTGAAGCTCTCTGACGGTCTCAGGGAGAGCTGTCACCTGGTGGGCGACCCGGAGTTCTCTTGGAGCCGCGATCAGAGCGATGGTCCCCTGGGCCTTTCGACGTGGTTACGGGAAGCAGACGTCCGGCAACTGGCAAAACCCGACGCGTGTGTGATTCTGGAGGCCATGACCAATACGCCCGTCCCCTCCGCGGAAGAAACGCGCGTCATAGGAATGAGCCCCCTCTCCTCGTGCTGGGGGCGGGGTGACACCCAGAAGGGGCGTCACCGGGTGGATCGCCAGTATCAAAGCTGAGCGCGGCTGGAAGGCGTGTGGAGTCGCCTGCTGAGAGTGAGCCGGGCCATGTCCCAGGTCGGGCAGAGGCTGGCCCTGGGTCTGTCACTCAGGAGCAGAGCCAAGGTGTGAGAAAGGCCACGAAGCTGCGAATCGAGGAAACACACGTCCAGAGCAGAGAGTGAGCCCGAACAGAGGGCGGAGTCCCAGGAAGCAGCCTGCGGACAGCCTGGGCCGGGAGCTGCCTTGCGGGGACCGCGGCTCGCTTCCTAGGGCGCTCCGGGCGCCGGCTGTGCAGCTGAGAGAGCCGGATGAGCAGGACGGAAGGTGCGACAGCCGCGTGTCAGCACCAGGGCCCGGAGAGGACTCAGAGGCTGTCTTCAGCTCCCCTGCTGTGGGCCGGCTTCCCTGCAGTCTGCCTGTTCCCTGAAGACCTCCAGTTGTGGCCGGAGAGAAGAGAAGGCCATTTCTCCTCCTACCAGAAGTTGAAAGTTCAGGGGCCGTGGAGCAGTCTTCAAGGATCGGCTGTGCAACTGTCTGGCTTTAAAGAAGTCCTCCGAAAAGCATCTGTCTATTCTGGAAGGAATGTGAGTTGTTCTGTGGGCTGGGTGCTTCTCAAACTCCAACGGGCACACGAATCCCCTGACCCGTGGTGAGTCTGCAGATTCTGACACCCGGGCCCCGGGCCGGGGCCCCAAAGTCTGCCTTTGTAACAAGCTCTGGGCGCTAAGATGCTCATACAGAGCAGGGACCACACTTCGGGCAGCAAGGTTCTAGAACACACACACACACACACCAAGAGCTGGATCCAGGACGTGCCGAGTGCTTCTGAAGGATTCCAGTGCTCACAGCCTTGTCACCGCTAACATGCTGTGACAGGCGGTGGCACAATTGGACATTCCACACGCAGACTGACAGGTGGCCTTGTCTCGAGGGCCCGAACCTGGGTCCCGCCGGAACCCCGCGCGTCCCCCAGGTCTCCCGGGCAGGCGGGACACACAGCAGCACTGAGGGCGGCAACATTCAGCAGGGCTGCGAGCAAACGCAAGCATTTATCAGGCGCCAATTCTGAGCCAGACGCTAAGCTAAGCATCTTTAGGTGTGTTGTTCGTTTACCCACTTTTCCAAAGGCGCGCACCTGAGTTGAACGAACACGGCCCCCCTGGGATTTACCCTGCGGGCGGTGGCACTCACCTCCCTGCTCTCGCCCTGCTGCTTCTGCTGTGTGTGCTGCTCCGTATTGGGACGAGTTTCCGTGGACACAGCTTACGCTACAGCCGACCCAGTACCGGTAAGATCTTCCCAAGTCACCGCTTGTTCGGAAATGTGCACACCAGGGATACAGGAGCTCTTGAAAGAAAGATCTGAAGCAAGACTCATTCCTCGATCAACGCAGGACTGATCAGGTCTTATTTTTTTTTTTAGCGTTTATTTAATTTTTGAGAGAGAGAGTGCACGCGGAGGAGAGGGGCAGACAGAGATGGAGACACGGAATCCGAAGCAGGCTCCAGGCTCCGAGCCGTCGGCGCAGAGCCCGATGCGGGGCTCGAACCCACGAACTGTGAGATCACGACCTGAGCCGAAGTCAGACGCCCAACTGACTGAGCCACCCAGGCGTCCTCATGGGGTCTTATTTAATAACAGATCTATTGACACGAAAGTTGCCACAAAAGTTTTTGCTGATGCTCTAAATGGAAATACGAGCCATGGGAATCTGCTGTTTCTTCCTTAAAGGTTTTCTTGTCAGCATCTCAACTGCACAAATTACGGATTAAACACCGCATTGCTATTAGGAATGACTGCATTCAAGTTTTCATTCACAGATAAGGTCACTTCTTCAGTCTCCGCGTCTAGATCTGTATTTCATCATCAGTTCCTAGGAAAAGCTGTTCCTCAAAGTCACGTTGAATTCAACTATAAACTGATGAGTCTTTTTTTTTTTTTTTCCATTTCCCCTGGGAAAAAGCACCATCCATTCTGACATCCGTGCCATGCAGGCCCTCCCAGAACATCAGCACCGCTTCATGGGTCAAGCAGAATCGATGGGTTCGCGTGCCTCGCATTTCTGTGAAGTCAGGGTGCTGGTAATCGGTACTCAGTACCTCAGCTCTCTGCCGCCTCGGTCCACGTGGAGTGGCCTGCTGTCCTCCACACGTCACCCCTGGGCGTCGACAGCTGCCCCATGACTTGCTTCGGTTAATACAATGAGTCCGGAGGAAAAGGACGGCACTCTGGGAGAGGCCTGTAAGTTCGGTGTGACTGTGCCCCGTGCTCTCTCCATTCTGGAGTGCTCCCAATGGTAGAGCCCCGTCAGACCGCCTAGGGTGGAGAGCCGCGAGGGGCGCACCTGGAGCGGACGCAGGGCGCGGGTGAGAAGCGGGGCTGTCTGTTACCGCAGCAGAATCCAGCCTGCCCTGACTTGCGTGGCTTGTTTGCTCATCTGAAGGGAAAATTGCAAAGGCACAGATGTCCCCAAACAGAAATGACCTTAAAAATGTTTTAAGCTCTTAGGACGCTTCCTCAAGGAGTGGGTTTCAACGGCTCCAAAGCTGTGGACGTGCTGGGGCCACTTTACCTCTTTCTTGCCTTTGCCAGGAGAGCGGCTTCCCCCGCCTGCGGTGGAATCACAAAGATCGCGCGCGTCATTCTGGCTAACACGCGTGCGGCCCTGCTGCGTGCTAAGCGCTCTGCGTGGACCGGCTACCATCTGTCCCGCACGCCTATGAGGAAATGCTCTGGATCAGGAAAGAGGAAGTGAGAGCGGAGGAGACATGTGCCCGGGGTTACAGAGCCAGGAAGCCACGACACTGAGATGAGATTCCAGGCGTACTGTGTGCACCTAATGACTAGCATCCGGGCCACACGCTGGCCGCCTCCGACGCCCACATCCTGTATCTGGAAGACCCAGCACGGGGAGACGCTGGCTTCGTGCTGACGATGGCACACATCACCGTTCGTGTCGGCACGTGTCGCTTGGGACCAGGAGGCCTTGGCAGGAGCTGGCTCCTCTGGAAATCCGAGACACGTTGGAAGCCACAGAGGTGAGGAGGAAGACCATGAAATTAATAGTGAGGACCTGCTGCATCCCGGGTGTCGCTTTTCCGCGTAAGAGTCACAAACTCGGGGCGCCTGGGTGGCTCAGCCGGTTGAGCGTCCGACTTCGGCTCAGGTCGTGATCTCGCGGCTCATGGGTTCGAGCCCCGCGTCGGGCTCTGTGCCGACGGCTCGGAGCCTGGAGCTGCTTCGGATTCCGCGTCCCCCTCTCTCTCTGCCCCTCCTCCACCTCGTGCTCTCTCTCAAAAGTAAACATTAAAAAAAAACTTTTTTTAAGGGCTCTAGGTAAACGCCAGGTGACGGACGGCGGGGAAACAGGTCATTCTGATCGTTTTGAGCGATCGACTTTCCCCTTCTCTTCTGGAACTGCCTCAGAAAACGGGAAACAGCTCCTGCCTCGCCCTCCTGGACAAAGCCTAGTGGAGGCTGACCGAACTGCACTGACGCATGTTTCAGAGCACTGAGAGACCAAGTCCATCCAGGTGACCCTGCCGTCCCACTGTCCCTGTAAGATGCGACATACATCCGTGCCCAATGTCATTTGCTTTGCCTCCAGACCCGTGTTGAAAGTGGGACCATCTCACCGTCTCCATGGCCCAACCCAAACCATGGCGTACTCACCCGGCTCCTGGTATGGCTCGCGTGGTTTCAGGAGCGGGCAACAGAGGTGGGCCGCCCAGAGCTGGGGTCTGGATACCGGCCAGGTGACTCCCTCCTCAGAAAGGGGGTTTTTTGACTCCTTTACACGGGTCCCACTGTGCAGACGTAGTACAGCAATGTTGCTACCCAAATATAATTCTCTTCTCTCTTTGGGCAAATGTTCAGTCGGGACATTTGAAAGAGTTAGAAAGAGTGGAAGGAGGGGGAGGGGAGGGGAGGGGAGGGGAGGGGGGAGGAGAAGGAAGGAAGGAAGGAAGGAAGGAAGGAAGGAAGGAAGGAAGGAAGAAGGAAGGAAGGAAGAAAGGAAGATTCCTCTCTTTCTCTACTAGAAAGGGACAAGCCAGAATATTTCTAGAAACAAAGAGAATTTTCACAGGAATTTCATAAACACCCTCATCGCATATATACACAACCCACAGGATGTGTCACTTGTCTTCAAGGAAGAAGCACACAGAAATAAAAGTTTATTCCATTTTTTTCTAAAATTAAAATATACATATTATGTAATGAAAGCAGAGAATTGTCCAAGAGTCTCCCATGTAAGAAATACCGAGTTTGGGGGCACCTGGGTGGCTCAGTCGGTTGAGCATCCGACTTCGGCTCAGGTCATGATCTCGCAGTTCATGGGTTCGAGCCCCACATTGGGCTCTGTGCTGACAGCACAGAGTCTGCTTGGGATTCTCTCCCTCTCCCCCTCTCTCTGCCCCTCCCCCACTCTCTCTCTCTCAAAAATACACATTAAAAATATTTTTTAAGAAACATAGAGTTTGATATGAGATATGCTATCTCGATTTAATATACGTGAACTGATGAAACAAGTACAATTATCCCCATTTTTGCGATGATCAAACTGAGAGGTTAGATAACCGGGTCAGGGTTCAAGCAGAGAAGCGAAGCCAGTTGAATATGTACATATTGAGTCTGTGAGTCCATTTATCTCCACATCTGGTCCTGGCGTTTGAAACCCATAGGACACACGGGAAGGAAACCAGATAACAAATGGGAAAGATCAAGGACAGCCGGACCCTAAGTAATGAGCTGGAACCCATGAGGACAGACTGAAACCTGGGTCAGCTCTTCTGCCTCTGACCGTGGTGCCAAGAGCATCCTGCAGAGGCCAGAGCCCTTTGTCACACTTGGGTGAGGCGCCAGAGAAGGTGGAGGGATCAGCCTGCAGAAAATCCCAAGCCCGAGGATTTTATACGTAAAAAATCATGGAGTCTTGGATAGGGACAATTCGGCATCTTCTTTCAAATCTGTGTACTTTCTATTTCTTTGTCTTGCTTTATTGCACTGGCTATCACTTCCAATACAATAACAGACAGGAGTGATGAATGTGGACAGCCCTGGTCTTGTTCCCAGTCTTGGAAGGAAAGCATTCACTCCTCCACCATCATAATGAGCTGTGGGTTTTTGGTTGAGGTCCTCTAGCAGACTGAGAAACTTCCCTTCTGCTCCTTGGTTTGCTGAGAATTTTTTTTTTTTTATCATGAATGGATATTGAATTTTATCAACTGCTTTTTCTATATCAATTGACACGATCATGTGGTGCTTTTAGAATATTGTCATTTTGGTTTACATGGATCATTCTTCCAATATTGAACCACACTACCATTTCCCTGATAAACCTAATTTAGTCGTCACGTATTATCAATGTTCTCTCTTGCCGAATTTGATCTGCTAATCTTTTGTTAAATATTTTTGTACCTACGTTGATGAGGGACATTTGTGTGTTGTTTTCCTGCATTGTCTTTGTCTGGTTTTGGTCTCCAGGGTAATTCCGGCCTCACAAAATCTGTTTGGAAGTATTCCTTCTTTGATTTTGACAAGACTTTGTAAAGGATTTATATTATTTCTTCTTGGGAGAATTTACTAGCAACACCATCTGGATCTGGAGCTTCCTGTTTTAAAAGGTTTTTAGCTCCAAATTTATTTTCTCTAACAGACTTAGAATCATTCAGGTCACATATTCCTTCTTAAGCGAATTTTGGTGCTTGTGTCTATTTGGGAATTTGTCCATTTATCTAAGTTGCCGATTTTACACGTATGATGTTGCTAATAGTATTCTTTTTAAAAAAAATTTTTTTTTACACTTATTTATTTTTGAGAGACAGAGCGTAAGCAGGGGAGGGGCAGAGAGAGAGGGAGACACAGAATCAGAAGCAGGCTCCAGGCTCCGAGCACAGAGCCCGACGCAGGGCTCGAACCCACGAACCGTGAGATCACAACCTGAGCCGAAGTCAGATGCTCAACAGACTGAGCCACCCAGGCGCCCCACTAATAGTATTCTTTTACTATCCTTTTAATGTATGTAGGGTCTAGTGACATCCTATATTTTCTTCATTAAGTTAACAATTTGTGTCTTCTTTTTCTTGCTAGAGTTTAATAAATTTTATTGATATTTTCAAAGAACAAACTTTTGGTTTCATTGACTATTTTTCCGCGCTCAATTCATTGATTCCGACTTTTACCATCCTTTCATTTATTTTCCCTTTTTTTGATACTCTCTTAAGGTAGAAGTTTGGATTACGGATTTGAGCCCTTTCTTTTTTTTTTTTTAAAAATTTCTTTTTCAACGTTTATTTATTTTTGGGACAGAGAGAGACAAAGCATGAACGGGCGAGGGGCAGAGAGAGAGGGAGACACAGAATCGGAAACAGGCTCCAGGCTCTGAGCCATCAGCCCAGAGCCCGACGCGGGGCTCGAACTCACAGACCGCGAGATCGTGACCTGGCTGAAGTCGGACGCTTAACCGACTGCGCCACCCAGGCGCCCCGAGCCCTTTCTTTTTTAATATAAGCCCTGAAGGCTAGAAGTTTCCTTTTAAGCACTGCTTTTATGGCCGCTTTCAAAGCACCCATATGTTTTGATATAGTGTATTTTCATTTTCATTCAGCTCAAAATATTTTAGAACATCTGTTGAGATTCCCTCTTTACTCATAGACTATAGAAATGTACCGTTTAATTTCCAAGAGGTTAGGGTTCCTTGTGAAACCTCAAGAATATTATCTTGTGATATCCTTTTCTTTTATTAAGTTCTAATTTGGTATCATTATGGTCAGAAATGTGTTCGTATCACTTCAGTTCTATTTAATTTATGAAGTTTTTTTAATAATCTAACATGTGGTTTATTTATGTGACTATTCTTTGTGCACTCGAAAAGAATGTTTATTCTACTGTTGTTGGGTGGGATATTTTACAAATGTCGGATCCAATTGAATGATGATGATGTTTGGTCCTACATCCTTACTGGTTTTTCTGTCAGTTAATTCTATCAATGAGTGAGACAGGAATGTTGAAATTTCCAACTATTATTGCAGATTTGTCTTTTACTTCCTTCAGCTGTGGGTTTTTTTTTTTTTCAGTTTTTGTTTTGTATGTTGTGAGATTTTTGTCTATTTATTTATTTTGAAGTAATCTCTATATCTAGCATGGGGCTCAAACTCACAACCCTGAGATCAAGAGTCCCATGTTCCACTGACTGAGCCAGTCAGGAGCCCCTGTTTGGTAGGTGTAGAAGCTCTGTTGTTAGTGTCTTCTTGGTGAATGGACACTCTTTATCTCTGGTAATGATCTCTATTGTTGAGTCTATTTTGTCTGTTACTAAAAGGGCCACACCAGCTTTCTTTGGATTTGTGTTTACAGAGTATATCTTCCCCCGGGCTTTTTCTTTTTTTTTCTTTTTTTTTTTTTAACAGCTTTATTTGAGACAGTAATTCACATACCATTCAATTCATCTACTTAAAGTACATAATTCAGTAGATCCTTAGGACATTTACAAATACATGCACCGATCACCAGTCCATTTTAGAATATTTTCATCACCTTGAAAAGACATGCCCCTTAGCATTCAACCCCTATCCCCACCCCGCCCCCTGCCACACCACCCCGAAGCAGCAACCGCTAATCTACTTCCCCTCCATACAGATTTGCTTGTTCTGGACTTTCATACGAATGGAATCAGAGCATGTGGATTTGGTGAATGGCTTTTGCACGTAGCATATGTTTTCAAATTTCATCCAAGTTACAAGCGTGTATCAGTATTTCATTCATTTTTGTGGCCAAGTAATATTATATGGATACACCACTTTTATGTATCCATTCACACATTAATAGCCACTTGGGTCGTTTCCACCTTTGGTTATTATGACTAATGCTGCCATAAATATCCATGTGCCAGTTGTTGTGAAAACAACTTCTCTTGGGCATATACCTAGGAGTGGAATTGCCCAGTCATAGGATAACTCTATGCTTAATCATCTGAATAACTGCCAGATGGTCTTCAAGCAATGGCACCATTTGAGATCCCCACCAGGGGTGCGTGAGGGTTCCCATTTCTCCATATCCTCCCCAACAGTTGTTATTATTTGACTTCTTTATTTCTAGCCAGGCTAGTGGATAAGAAGTGATATCGTTGTGGTTTTGATTTGCATTTCCCTGAGAATCCGTGATGTTGAGCATCTTTTCATGTGCCTGTTGGCCATCTACACATCCTCTTTGGGAAAATGCCTATTCAGATCGTCTGCCCATTTTTTAATTGAACTGTTTGGAGGAATCCTTTTGCTACTGAGTTGTAGGAGTTCTTCTCTACTTTGGATATAACCCTTTATCAGATAATGTGGTTTACAAATATTTTCTCCCGCTCAGTAGGTTGCCTTTTCATTTTGTCGATGATTTCCTTTATTGTGCAGAAGCAAATGTTTTCTTCTCTACACACTTTTTCTCATCTCTTTCTGGTATCCAAATGATACAAATGTCAGCCTTTTTGTGGTATGATCCCAGAGTTCCCCGTTTTTCTCCTCCGTCTCTTTGCTGTTGTTCAAATGATCTCATTTGGTTAATTCATCTTCAAGTTCACTGACTCGTTCCTTTGTCACCTTTGTTCTGCTCTTGAACCCACTGAGTATCTTATTCATTTAAAAAATTTTTCAGTTCTAATTTCCACTTAGTTCTTGATGTCTTCTCTCTCTTTGCCGGTTATTTCTCTCTCTCTCCATGCATCGCAAGGAGCATTACTACAATAGCTACTTTAAAGTCTTAATCTAATAATTCCATCCTGTGTCATCCCAGTATGTGCAACTGTTGACCGTCTTTCCTGAGCAAGTTAAGGGTTTAATGGCTCTTTGTGTGCAGTGCAAGTTTGGACTGTATCCAGGATAGATGAACATCAAAACCTTCCAGGTCTTGGTTCACTGTGTTTTAGAAGGCAATCAGTTGGTTGAATTTCAGTTCCAAGTCCCTATCTGCCTTCCATGGGTTTTGTTTCCAAAGCCAGATCAGTTCTCAAAGCCTTTGCGGGACTATTTAGGTCTATCAAATGCATATGGCGCCCTGTGGCTACTCTCGGGGCCGGGCAGCTCATCCCACAGTTCAGCACTCCATGTGTAGGGATACTGTGCAAGGTCAGATCCACGCATGAACAGCTCAGGGGTGCCCAAGTCATAAACAATGTTATGGGGCCATTTGGGGGGCTGCTCCCTTCTCTGCCACGTCCAAGCATTTTCTGGCTCCTTGGTTTCCCTTAAAGTCCTCCTGCCAGATGGCTCTGGCTTCCATGACCCACAATGCCCCTCACTCCCTCTGACTGTGCTTATACTCGGGGCCAAGAGGCAGAAGCAGAAGTAGAGAAAAAAAAAAAAATCTCATACAGGTTTATTCTGCCCTCCGGGGACCTCACTTCCTCCCGTCAGAGCAGAGGGCCCTTCCTCCCTCAAAGACGAGGCAGCCGTGGGCCTCCAGAGGCTGGGGCGCAAGAGAAACGAAGCGGGACACAGACACCCCTCTGAGCGCTGGGCGCCCCATTTCCCAGTCTTGGAGCCAGAACTCGGTGGTTTTTGCGGACACTCCCTCAGTCCACACCCACAAAGTCATCCCTCTCCTCTGACACCAATCATTCTGTGCAAAACGAACACGGTCTAAGTCCCGAGGGTCATTTCATGTTTAGAGAATCTTTTTCCTTTTGAAAAAACAGGATGGTGTAACAACACTAAATCTGTTACTTAAAATCCCCAAGCCCATTCCCCTCTCACTTCACACTTCACCTTCCTGCAATGGATACATTTACATCTCTGAATCATCTTATCCAAACACACGATGCAGCTATCTAGGCATTCCCGTGTCCTTTCCGGCGTGGGCACGTGGGTCCGTGTCTATGCCGTAGGAGCGAGCCTTGCAAACCTATGACGTGGAGTCACACGCACTTTTATGCAAATAGGGCTTATTGGGCGGAAGGCTTCTCATGCTGTTCTAATGTTGTTCGCTTTACCACAGTGTCTGCTGTGACTTCCCGACACATCTCTTTGACCCGGATCATGGAATTAAGAGTGTATTAATTTTTTGATAAGAAAAGAAAAAGCCCCGCTCAGCTTCTTAACCTGATTACCATTTTTGGTGAACAAGAACTATTCTCAGTGATGGCGGGAGGAGCACGAAAACGTAACCTTTCGTGGATGGTTACTGCCATCCCTTACCCCCCTCCACCTTATTTTTATTATTTTCCACCAGTGTGTTATTTTTACCTCTTCAAGTAATTCAGGAAAACTTGTATTTGATTGACTGTCATGTGTGAGAAATATTCTACTGTAATTCCTTTCTATTCATCACCTTTAGGAGTAAAGCAAATAACAATGAAAAAACCTTCGGGGCACCTGGGGGGCTCAGTCGCTTAAGCGTCCAGCTTCAACTCAGGTCACGATCTCACAGTTCGTGGGTTCGAGCCCCGCATCAGGCTCTGTGCTGACAGCTCAGAGCCTGGAGCCCGTTTCAGATTCTGTGCCTCCCTCCCTCTCTGCCCTTCCCCTGCTCACACTCTGTCTCTCTCTCAAAAATAAGTAAACATAAAAAAAAAAATTTTTGGGGCGCCTGGGTGGCGCAGTCAGTTAAGCGTCCGACTTCAGCCAGGTCACGATCTCGCGGTCCGTGAGTTCAAGCCCTGCGTCGGGCTCTGGGCTGGTGGCTCGGAGCCTGGAGCCTGTTTCCGATTCTGTGTCTCCCCCTCTCTCTGCCCCTCCCCCGTTCATGCTCTGTCTCTCTCTGTCCCAAAAATAAATAAAAACGTTGAAAAAAAAATTTAAAAAAAAAAAAATTTTTTTAAAGAACTTAATAGAGGGATTTATTTTTTATAAAATATCTAGCACGGCACAGGCCTCTCCTAATACTGAAAGTATGAATGACTGAATGAATGAATGAGTACGATTTTTAAGGAACGGGTTGGTACACACACTTTCTAACTGTTGTAAAATGAAAACATATTGGCTGGGGCGTAAGTTACAACGGCGGCGGGCAGAGTCAGCTTCAAAACCTCTGTGACTTCACACAGGAGAACTTCGTGGGCGGGGCATCTGCCTCACGTGGCTATTAGGGGACCCAGGCTGCCCCTTCCTGCGGTCACACCACGGTCTGTGGCCCTTAAGGGTGACTCCGAAGGCCACCAACAAAGCGACAGCTGGAGACGGTCGCACCGGGATGCCGAACGCAGTAACTTCCCTACAAGCCCCGCGGCACCGAGGATTAGGCAGCAACTAACGTTGAGGACGATGAGCCTGAAATTAGTGAAAGGTCCTAAGTCACTGAAGAAAGAAGTGAAGAATCTGGACACTCACGAAGCTTGCTGATCAGTTAACCTACATTTTAATTACGTTCTCCAACCCTCTGATTTGGAGAGAACACCCGATCGACTGAGTGCTCCTGGGTGCCGTCCTGGGCACAGGGCTCACCTCGGGCGAGCGTGGCCGAGTTAAGGACCGAGGGCAGGTACGGCGGGGCTGTTACATAAGAGAACACTCGGCACACACATCACTTCTGAAACCACAGAAGCCAAACCACAGTGGAAAATTCAGCTACTCTGGAAAGAATCAGCAAGATAATTTTCTGCAAAGTTTCCTACTCTGGTATGCCTTCTTCTAAGGTGGCCTATATTTCTAGTGCTTCTTAAAGCCCACACGATTAAAGAGCACCGAGTCTCCGAAAACAATGTACGTATACACATCCTATCACCACGGCTGAGGCTGGGGACAGGTGGTGGACGACACGTGCCGTGGAAAAGCAGCAGGGGTCCCGCCAGCTCGACCCTGGGAAGGAGTCTGCCTCTGGCTCCGGGTTCGAGCTCACAGACGGGGCTACGTGTGAGATTTCAGGTGTCTCCCAAGACTGAAGATGCTAATCCTTTTCTTCAACACGTATAGAAGCCTCTGAGAATTCTGAAGATCTTCATCAACTCAGGTGCTGAGGATCACCTAGGGCTTAACGCACACGTGGACGCCCCCACCCCTCGGGTCCCAGCGGTCCCAGAAGCGGGCTGGCCCAAACCTGCTGGACTCTGAGTCCCGCCGCGGGTCCCCAGGGCTCTGGCCGTGCACGGGCTGGTCACCTCGCGGCCCAGCACCGGCAGGACACAGGAGGACACGGCAGGGCCCTCTCTCTCGGTGCCTGCGCCCGGGGCTCCCGCCGCGGCCCTCCCCTCCTCACCCCCCTCCCCCCGCCTTCTCTTCTGCACCTGCGCCCTGGCCCATGGCTGCTCCCCTCTCTGCGTCCTTACTCGCCCACGACGCATCAACTGAACGTTTCTTTTTGCTTTTGTACAGTTGGCCAGTAAACACGATTTCCACGTTTTTTGAGCCCTCAATTTATTTCCTCCGTAGGGAAAACATGTAAGGCTCTCTGCTGTTTCTTAGGACACACACAGCCAAGTACGTTTATGCTCCCATGGCGACTGGGTTCTTTTTTTTAACAAGAAATGGGAATCGCTGCGCTGCTCCTCTACAGCTCAAACACACGGAACTAGATAAATGACATAATCGGACCTGTTGCCATCACTGAGCACACTGTGTAGACGGGGTTATTTAAATACCGAAATGTGAACAGAAGACCAGTAAGTACTTCCAGGCAGTTTTTGGTGGCTGGTGCTCTGACGACACAGTTGCAGGAGTTGCGCTGGCTTTGAGCACAGCTGTGCCCGTCCCCCCGAGGACGTGCAGCCGTGTCTGCCCGGGCCCAGGGTCCTGCTCGGCCGGCCCGTCCGCACCCCCCACCGGTTTCCCTCGCCAGGCGGTTGGCACCTCGTAGGCACCGCCCCAGCCCAGGCTGGCAGCTTTTTTCCCTGCATGACGGGGACGGTTCTGGAAGTCCTAGAAGGTCGGGGCTGGAGGCACCTGGGGCAGCGGCTTCCCCCGAAGCAGCAGAGGAGAACCCTCAGTTGTAAGTCCCACAATGGGATTCTGTGTTCCAGGAGGAGCGATCGTGGGCTAAACTTGGCCGCTTATCTTTCCTGAGGCTCACCTCAACACCTGTTTTGACTTAGCACTTAAAGCCCAGAACATTTTGGCCACTGTCCAAGAAATACCTACATTTCACTAAATCATTGTTTGCTTTCCACGGTAAAGGATGGGTCCGTGAAGACATTCAAACGTTTGCTCACTAGGACTTACCTCGATTGTAGAACAGACCCCTTCTCCACCAGTACAGACAACAACCTGAGAAAACAGTATCCTCAAGCCCCAGTTTCTGGAAGAATCACATGGCAAACCTTCGCCAGAAAGTCACGGGGTTGGCACTTACTGGTCCTACAGGCGTTAAGTGCGGCCTTGTGGCAACGAAGGCGGCCAACCTCAGCAGCCTGGCCCATCCCCCGACCCGCTATCTCACCTCTGCTCCCTGCAGGGCGACGGCGGCTCATTCACCATCGGCCCCGGACTCGTCATCCCGGATGCCCGCTTCACAGTCTCTTCAACGATCACGGGCAGCCGCGAAAGCCTGTTGCCTGAACTTCACCGAAATCCTACCGGAGTCACCCGGTTTGTGCGAGTCCCAGGCAGCGGCACCGCCGAGGAGCTCGTCAGCCTAGTGCAAGGTGAACCCGGGAGCGCTCGGAGTCCCGTCAGAGCCAACCACGGCCCAGGGCTGCACGGGGAGCAGGTGACCCGGGAGAAGAAAGGGAGGTCCTCCGGGGCTCGCCGGTGGCAGAGGGGCGAAGCGGGGGTTCACGAACACCCTGGAGAGGAAGCCCCGGCTGTCCCCTCCACCGGGAAAGGCGGAGTCCCCTTGAATGGGGTCTTCCTTCCTCCCCTCTCCCTCCGCTTCCGCTCCCTTCCCTCACTTTAGAGCCTCAAGTTTTTTAAAGGACCTGAATTACTGTGTTGTTTTTACGTTTTTTTTAATGTTTATTTTTGAGAGGGAGGGAGGGAGGGAGGGAGGGAAGGAGGGAGGGAGGGAGGGAGAGAGAATGAGTTGGGGAGGAGCAGAGACAAAAGCGAGACACAGAAGCCGAAGCAGCTCCAGGCTCTGAGCCGTCAGCACAGAGCCCGACGCGGGGCTCGAACCCACAAACCGCGAGACCGTGACCTCAGCCGAAGTCGGACGCTTCACCGACAGAGCCACCCGGGCGCCCCAAGACCTAAAATTATTTAAGGCGATAATTATAACGGATAATTCTTGTGCTTGTAAGCTACAGAGAGGTAGTAAGTACAACAACAGCACAAGGACAAGACCAGAGGGAAGAGAGCTGCCTGGGAGAGGAGTTTCCCTAGGCTGGTGGGAAACGATTCGGTGCAGACCTATGAGAAGTACGCTGTAAACCCCGGGGCGACCGCTGAGAAAACGCCTTAAAAATACAGTGAGGACCCTCAGGAAAACTGTGAAGAGACTAGAACCCAAGAGTTCTCCTCACAGGAAGTTTTTCTTTCCTTTGTGCTTATCTGTGTGAGAGCACAGATGTCAGCTGGACCTGGCGTGGGATCGTTTCACGGCACACAGACACCTAACCGTCGTGCCGCACGCCTGAACTTACACAGCGACGCATGTCAATTCTCCTCAACACAACTGGAAAAATATACAGTGAGAAAATAATTTAAGAAGTTAAAACGTTGCACTAGAAAATACTCACTTACGGGGCACCTGGGTGGCTCGGTCAGTTAAGCGTCCGACTTCGGCTCAGGTCATGATCTCACGGTCCGTGAGGTGGAGCCCCGCGTCGGGCTCTGTGCTGACGGCTCAGAGCCTGGAGCCTGTTTCAGATTCTGTGTCTCCCTCTCTCTCTGCCCCTCCCCTGTTCATGCTCTGTCTCTCTCTGTCTCAAAAATAAATAAACATTAAAAAAAAATTTTTAAAAAAAAAAGAAAATATTCACTTACTGCAAAAGAAAGCAGCAAAGGAACAGAGACAAAAAAAGACATGAGACATTTACTCGACAAATATTAAAACTGCCCACATAAGTCCAAACTGTATCAATAACAACACGGGATGTGAATGGACCAAGCAATCCAGTCAAAAAGTAGAGGTCACCAGACTGCATTTTTTGTTTTAAATCCAACTACATGCTATCTCCAGGAGACAAACTTTAGATTCAAAGACACAAACGTCATGCAAACGGCCACCACAAGAGCAAGGCTGGCCACACTGTATCAGGCAAAATGGTTTGCTTTTTTTTTTTTTTTAATTTTTTAATGTTTACTTATATATTTATTTATTTTTAATTTTTTTTAAATGTTTATTTTTATTTTTGAGAGACAGAGTGCAAGGAGGGGAGGAGAAGAGAGAGAGGGAGACACAGAATCCGAAGCAGGCTCCAAGCTCCAAGCTGTCAGCACGGAGCCCGATGTGGGGCTTGAACCCATGAACCGCGAGATCATGACCTGAGCTGAAGTCGGACGCCCAACCGACTGAGCCACCCAGGTGCCCCTGTTTGTTTATTTTTGAGACAGAAAGAGGCAGAGCATGAATGGGGGAGGGTCACAGAGAGAGGGAGACACAGAATCCAAAGCAGGCTCCAGGCTCCAGAGCCCGACGCGGGGCTCGAACTCACGGACCGCGAGATCATGACCTGAAGTCGGACGCCCAACCGACTGAGCCACCCAGGCGCCCCCAGGCAAAATGGTTTTAAAACAAAACGAAATTGCTAGAGAGAGACATTTTCTGAAGATACAGCAATTACACAGAATGCACCTAACAGCAGAGTTCCAAAAACACCAAGCAAAGCCCGACAGAACCGAAGGAAGAAACTGGTAAGTTAGCAAAGGCTAGAGATTCTGATGCCCCCGCTTTCAATACAGACTAAAACGGAAGATCAGTAAGGAAACCGAACGCATGGACCACACTGCTGAGCAGTCAGACACTCTCCCCGACGACAGCACAGAGTCACAAGGGCACGTAAAATCACTCCAGATGCAAATCGAAACCACGGTGTGAAACCCGTTCACACCCATCAGAATGGCGATATTCAAAACGAGAGCTAATAACGAGTGTCCCATGAGCCGCGGCTCCCTCTGACGGCCTCGACCGAACCACGGACCGACTCAGCAGGCCTGGGAGCCCGGGGACAGGAACGCTGTCCCCAGGAGGTGGCTGCCCAGCCAGAAGCGTCTCCCAGGCGCCCCCGCCGACACCCAACCCCACGAGCGGGCTACCGTTATCTGTCCCCCCGCCCCGTCCTTACAGAGCCACCCGATGGGCCACGTGCTATTCCAGGTGCCAAAGACACACCCAGGTGGCGAAACACGGCGCCCGCTCGGACGGCTCGCACGCAGCCCACGGGCCCGCGTCAGCGACGAGACGGGGGTGAAATACCCTGGGTGCCCACGACAGAGACGGAGTGGGAAGGACAGCTGGCGTCCCCTCGGGCTGGAACGTCTGAGAACAGGAGGGACACGGGCCGGCGATTCTTGGGCAAGGGGGGTGCGGACAAGGAGCCGGTGAGCGGCGGGGACAGCGTCGGCGTGCTGACCACCACCCGCGAGATGCAGCAGGTGCAGGGACACAAATGGGACAATAAAGGCTTTTTATTCGCTTTGAGCCACTACCAGTAAAATGACGCGTCGCACGTACCAGTCCCACCGCACAATCCAGGCTTTCCCATACAGATGTGTTCCGTGGGTTAGTATCTCGGAAGGTATTTGCAAACAAGAAGAAACTACTCGTCACACTCACACGGTCAACCCCTTTCTGCCCAAGGACGACGTGGGGAAATCACACTTTCCAGAGGGATGCAGTGCTAATGACAAATGAGGTTCCAGACGGGGAGTTTCCTGCCCGTCCTCCCAGATACGACCAAAGGTCGGGTTCTCTGCGTAACAGAACAGTGACCAATTTCAGACGGTGCTGTTCCAATGCTTTCCCCCAATTTCAAAAGCCACCTCCAGCTGTCACTCCCAATCCTGTCACTGAACTCTAGCTCCCATCAGGTAACAAAAAACAAATCACACCCAGAGGCGTCTGGGGAGGGGGGGGGGGGGCTCAGTCGGTTGAGTCAGCTGTGCGGACAGCTCCGACCCTGGAGCCTGCTGCGGATTCCGTGTCTCCCTCTGTCCCTCCCCTGCTCATGCTGGATCGCTCACTCACTCTCTCAAAAATAAAGCGTAAAAAGAAAAATTGTTTTGAATAAAAAGTAAGTCACACCTGTGACACAGGTCCTGCCGTGGCTCAGAGAAAGTGTTTCCAGAGATGGCTTCCAGGCAAATGCAGTTTGGAACAAGCACACGGGGGGACTTTCGGCAACAGAGCACATCCCCACACGGCGCTGTTCACTCGCACAAAACGTGACCCACCGCCAGGACGGAGGCCACAGCCCACGGACCGAGGGCAGACCGACACTGCGGCTCCCAGGGGGCCCTGGCCCGTCTTCTGTCCTCCTCCCTCTTGGTGTTTATGGCTCAGTTTCACCGAGGGGCTATACAAGCAGATTGTCAAGCTATACAATCTCGCTCCTCACGCCATCACCTCCCTTTACCTCTGAGGGCCCAGCAGATATCTGCCCCCTTTAGGCTAACGTGAAATGAAAAACGGGCACTCCATGAACCATGGAGTCTGCTCACTTACTGAGATCAGTCACGTAGGTCTAGTTCACTCTTTATTAATAAAGGTGACTTCTAATAAAAAGCATAATTTAATTCAAATAAACAAGTACAGAACGTAACACATAATCACAGCGTCACTTAAACAGGAACGGACGTGCCCTCTCTGGGCTGTCTGGAACGGAGACCTCAGAGCCCTCGGTGACCTACGTGGACAGCAGCTCGGCAGGTGCGGGGGAGGGGGGCTGCCCCCAGGCCGGCACTGGCCCCGTGTGCAAAGGGCCGCGGTGGAACGACCTGGAGTGAGTGGGTAAAGCCCGTCAGACCAGATGTGGTCTTCGGCCATCACCACTGTTCCAGTCCAATCTGGATTTGAGTACGACCAGCCTACACATCTGAAATAAAAGCACTGCTTCATGCTTTCCGAAGCCTTTGGCATTTCGTCTGTTTCCAGGCATCTTTATAAGCAATAAATTGTAACTATAAAGAACACAACCTGCCGCTGACGCTCCTGACGCGGACCTGGGCAGCGACCACTAATGTCAGCGACAAGTCCAGGAACTAAAAGTCAGAGCACCCTCTAGATTTCTTCGAATCAAACAAAACTACGTAGCACACACACAAGTGTTTTCGTACAAGCTTCCTGGCCTAACAACCCTTCCAGACGGAAGGAAATACACAATAAAGCAGACACGTCAAATTCAACTTAAAGTAACAGGCTTGTTGCACATGTACCAGGTCGTTTTGCCAAGTATGTGCAGAACCACCTAATATCGAATATGCTTTGATTCTAGACGGCTCAAGCCACACACACACACACACACACACAGTTGTGTGAACCTACAGCTTTATTGACACCTTTCAGGATGCTCTTAATACTCGTATTTTCATGGGTTCACTCCCTGTGAGGAGTCTGAGTTGTAGATAATCAATTTCCACAGAGAAATGTGCAGCCAAACCAAATTAAGAACTTGTATCTTCCACACATGGGCTCAAGTCGGAAGCGTTTTGTTTAGTATAACGAAAAGTTAATTTTTAAAAATATCTGCAGTCTTTTTGAAACACAAGGCACCAACAGGGAGCAGACATTCCAGCAAAGAGTGATTGTCTGGGGCGGGTGGGGGGGGGTGCAACTGATCAGAGTCCTCTGTCCTTTGTTGATGAGAATACTTCCTCCTTTCGTGTCTACGCAACGTCTTCCAGATAATCCGCGACATCACTGAGCTGGGACACAGTCAGGTCCTGCGTCAGGTCATCAAGCTTCGTGGTTCAAACGGAAAAAGGAAAAAGAGCGGGTGTCAGAAGAGAGAGTCATAAATAATCTTTAAAACATACTGCTGTCATTTACATATCACCTTGTACTCCACAAACCACTTCGTATCCAAAAGTCCCCTAAACCCTCCCCTTCCTCCCCCTATTTCGAAACCTGGGACGATTACCAAAGGCTGAGCTCGCAGCCCAAGGCCACGCTAACGAACACCTGTTACCATAACCCTCCCAGCTGCCCCGGTGGCTGCAGGTACATCGGGTGCGACCAGAGACCAAGTGCCGGGAGCCGTCCTCCCCCAGCCTTCCCGACGCTCCCGTGAGGCACACACTACCGGTCCCGCTGTGCCAATGGGCAGGCTGCAGATGACAGATTAAAGCGCGCCCAGGAGACCACAGGACGCAAAAGGACACGCTCCCGGAGGCTGCCGGCTCTGACGCGCCGCCTCTCCCAACGGCCTGCCGCGTCCGGTCATCCCGCGACGGTCACGGGCACTTGGGGAACGCCCCTCGTCCACCTCCGGGCCGGGGCCGCCTACAGCCCGAGAGGCGCCCGCCTGACCGGCAGCCGCCTCTGTGACGCCGACGGGACAGCCTGAGATGCCGCCTCCGTCTCACGTGCAACGTGCGTCCACCCAAGTACACTCTGCCCTCTGCCCGAGAACAAGGCCGAACGTGGATCTCCGGGACGCACTCCTAACCGCCCAGCCCGCCGCACGTCTGCCGAATCGTCCCCTCCGGGCTTCCGCGCCAGCCCTGGCCTGCCTGTTGACACGCCGCTTCACCTCCCCCTGCACGGGGCTCCCGTCCCCGCGCCCACTCCCAGTCCTGTCCCGACTTCTCTGGCCTCTGCCATCTACACCCCTGAGGCGGTCAGTTCGGACTCCAGTCCCGACCCACTGGGGCCCACCTACACCCACGACGCCCAGCCACAGGGCACAGGTGCCCCAGCGGCACGCACTGACCCCGGGAGCGGCCATCAGGGGCACCCTACAGACGCGTAAAAGCCATTGTTTCTCGACTTGGGCCCAGTAGCTGTCACGTCACGATTTTCAACTGTTTTTCTCCTAATCTGTGTACATTTTTTGAAGCTTTACAGCAAGTCAAGGCAACAGGCACAAACAGCATTCCACAGGAAACGCTAACACCATACTTTGTCACTGGTATTGATGTCGTCCATTTCCACAGAAAGATCTTCCTCGATCTCTTCACCAATACTCAGCTCACTTTTTTCTGAGCGATGGCTGGTACTAGTTTGAGAGAAGGAAACAGAATAAAGGACACTGAATATGAACGTTTAAATGAAATATCAGGTACCATTAACTTTGTCCGTATTACCTCACCTGATCCTCAACATAACTTATCGAGGGCAACAGAAACAGGGGAGTCAACTTAAGACATGAGAAAACCAAGGTCCGTGATGGTGACTCTGGCCACAATGTCAGGAAAAGCACAAACCCAGGTTCTTAAAATTTCATCTACAAACCATGCCATCTCTCAAAAAAACTGTATGATAAATCATTCTGTTAAGAAATAAAATATAAATTCTCAATTGGGGCGGGGGGGGACCTTGTCAATTACATAAAATTCTCAGGCTCTAATTTAAAATTTCTCGGGGCGCCTGGGTGGCGCAGTCGGTTAAGCGTCCGACTTCAGCCAGGTCACGATCTCGCGGTCCGTGAGTTCGAGCCCCGCGTCAGGCTCTGGGCTGATGGCTCGGAGCCTGTTTCCGATACTGTGTCTCCCTCTCTCTCTGCCCCTCCCCCGTTCATGCTCTGTTTCTCTCTGTCCCAAAAATAAATAAAAAACGTTGAAAAAAAAATTTAAAAAAATAAATAAATAAAATTTCTCATCACACCCACAACAATTATTTCCAAACCATCAGGCAACTCACAGATTATCATTACGTACGTAAAAAGGTATCTGAACAAAACATGACCTGTCATCTGAATGAGGACACTAGCTGGAGAGGGCAATGTCTCAAGTTAGGCGCGCGTCCCCACCTTCCACGGGGCTGGGGGAGCGCACGTGGACCACGGCAACCTGACGCGACCTGACGCCTCCGAGTGGCCGTGTCGTGTTCTTACCAAGTTTCCTGAACATGACGCGTTTGTTCGCATTCTAATGCAAAACCAAAACAGGCTTCGAAGTGCAGGGTGTAACTCTGGAGTGACCAGCGTGCACGAGAGAGTCAAATACACTAAAATAAGCAGCAACGTAATTCCGTCACGCTTTCCTGTGTCACAAACTCTGCGATTTATTTGTTGCCCAGCTATTTTTCTTACCTGTTAAAGTCATCAACATAGTCGTCGTCTTCTCCAGTCCCTGTAAGTTTAAGAAAAGACGGGCGACGTTTACATCAGCATGCTTCACGATGTAGCTACAATCACACACTCACGTTTCCTTCAGGAAAAACCCCATTACCGAATGATATTGCATCATTAAAAATGAAGTCTCCGGGGGCGCCTGGATGGCGCAGTCGGTTAAGCGTCCGACTTCAGCCAGGTCACGATCTCGCGGTCCGTGAGTTCGAGCCGCGAGTCAGGCTCCGGGCTGATGGCTCAGAGCCTGGAGCCTGTTTCCGATTCTGTGTCTCCCTCTCTCTCTGCCCCTCCCCCGTTCATGCTCTGTCTCTCTCTGTCCCAAAAATAAATAAACGTTGAAAAAAAAAAAAAAAAATTTAAAAAAATAAATAAATAAATAAATAAATAAAATGAAGTCTCCGGGGTTAGAAATATCTTTCCCGTATAGGACACGAAAGCAAAGGACCAAATAAACTACCTACGAAATAACAGAATGTCATTCATAAAATGTGGTTAATACCCAGTCTTTTATTCCAAGTACCCAAAAGCTAAATCACGTTGTATGTTTATTATTTGTAAAGTCGTCTGATATTAAAAATATCAGGTGCTGGATGTAATGGGAGACCTCAAAACCAGATTATCACGAACCCCCTACTGCTGCCTCATGGGCTGTGAGTTCGAGCCCCGTGTCGGGCTCTGTGCTGACAGCTCGGAGCCTGGAGCCTGCTTCCGATTCTGTGTCTCCCTCTCTCTCTGCCCCTCCTCTGCTCGTGCTTTGTCTCTCTCTCTGTCAAAAATAAATAACATTAAAAAACTAAAATAATGTCCAGGTGGGGCTCTCAGTTAACGTACCGGCACTTGACAATCAGCGTGACCTCAGGCAACTCACGTAACCTGGCTCTCATCTGCAGAAATGGAGGAAATACTAAAACCAACCTCACAGGGTTAAGACTGAGATAAAACCACCTGTTGCCACGGTGCCAAGTGCGTGTCGCCAGCGTCATTATTACCCTAGGCTGGTCCGCTAACATTCGTACGTTACTTCAAATACTGAGAAGTCCACAAATTCACGACGACGACGAAAACAAACAGGAAGCAATACCGCTGCAATACCATCAAACAAAACTAAACAGAAATGCTGATTTACACCGAACCCTCACGTCCGGCTGAGTGACCAAACTTCAGCTGACGAGTCCCAGGTCTTCCCCGCAGTGGCACCCACAGCCCCAGCCCAACGACAGCACAGGTCCCGGCGAAGGCGAGGGAAGCAGAGGGCCCCCTTCTCCCGGCTGGCACCTGCAGCGCGGCAGGGCCCCTTCCCTCGAGGGGAACGCTCAGCATCCCCTCCTCAATAGCAGGCTGGGGCTGCCCTGGCTTTGACAAAGAGCAGGCTGTCAGAGGAGAGGGACAGCAGGAGGCAGAGACACCTGGCACAGGTGAGACGCAGGTGAGTAGAAGCAGCAGGCCAGGCAGGGAGCAGGGGGCGGGGCCAGGGGCGGGGCAGGGGGCGGGCCAGGGGCAGGTAGAGCCGGCAGCTGCGGGTGGGGCTGAGGAAGAGACGGCCTGCCCAGGAACCGGGGGAACTCTGGGCAAGGGCTCAGGCCCGCCCAGCGTCACCTTCACCGCCACTGCCACCGCCACCGCCACGGCTGCAGAGTCTGGCAGCTGGGGGCGCGTCCACGCTGCGGCTGCAGGGCGAGCCGAGACACCGCCAGAGGCAGCCGGCGCTCATGAGGCACCATTCACTAGGGCCTACGTGTGTCACTGGAGTGTCTCCAGCGTACAAGGAGCTGGGTGCCGTCAGCGCCCGCGGGCAGGCCCGGAGAGGGCACGGCTGGCCTCCGCCTGTTCGGACACGCCACGGAGGGAGGCCCCATCTGCGATGTCACCTGCGCCCACCTGCTCCCAAACTGGAGTCCTCTCCACTCACCACAGTGTCCTCCAGAACGGGGGGGGGGGGGGGGGGGGGGGGGGGGGGGGGGAGGGGTCTCGCCGGGGCCCAGCGCCCACCCCGCGAGCGCAGATCCGGGGCAGCGGAACGTCGCGTGGGGCACACACCCCTGTCCCGCGGGGACGGAAGAGGGACCGCCAAGCACGCTGGCCGAGCCGTTTCTTCCAGCCCCTCCCGGGTGAGGTGCGCCTAGAGGACGCCCATCCGCCTCTGTCCCTCCCCCCGGACCGGACACCGGAGGAGAGCCCCAGGGCCCTGGAAGCGCTCACATCCGCAGGAACGCATTTCCTCCCTCAGGGTCACAAACCATCACTCCACTGACACAACTGAACACCAGATCCACAGCCTGTCTCCCGCTCAGGCTGCTCCCCCAGGGCCTGGACGGCGCACTCCCAGTGCCCAGAATAGGGACTCTGCCTTTGCACGGACTGTCCTCGGTCTGCGCTGAAACGTCACCCACCTGGTCTCGGCAGGGAAGTCGCCCCCGGGGCGAGGACGAGCCCACCTCCCGCCCGTTTCCACCCCAGCGCCCACTGGCTCCCCCCACGCCGCGGGTGTCTGCAGGGGCCCGTCCCAGGCAGAACCCACCCCCCCTCCCGAGAACCCAAGCTCCACAAGCAGGGAGACTGTGGTGGCCGCTGCGTCACCCACCCCCGGGGACTGCCAGGCGCCCAGTCAGGAGGCGCCTGCTGCAGGCCAACCCGCTGCATTTAAGATTTTATTCTAAAACATAATGGCCTTCGGGCCATTAAGACTAAAAACAGGAAATCTACTTACCTAATCCAAGCGATCCAACTTTATCATTGACCAACTTCAGATCTTTCAAAACCGTGTTTCCTCTTTTACCTGTGGAGGAAAAACATTCACACGGGATTGACTTTTAGAACCCAACAGTCTCTAAGGCGTATCACTGGTTTTTCCGGTATAGGGTTTATGACTATAACGTCATAACCAAAATCGAAGACAGCATTGCAAACTCTGACGAATGATGCTCACATCATGCATCGCACCCCCTTTTTAACCACACACCATACTGCTCTTTATTGAAATCTGACCAGGAAATAATTTCTGGCCTAACAGATAGCACCGTCTGTGAAAAGACTCATTAAGTGTGAATTCAGGAACTATGGTTATTCTCAATTTTATTTCCTTCAATTTTGCTTTAATTCAACGGCTATTTCATTTACCAAACTGATTGTTTTTTCAGTCCTAAGTGCTCAACATCCTCTCCCAGTCGTCATTCTCTACTCGCCATTAAGAGCAACTTGACCATGACCCGCTAAGTTCTCACTGCAGGTGACAACGACTGGGGAAGAAGAATGGCGGGGGGGGGGGGGGGGGGGGGGGGGGGGGGGGACTGGCGTGGGCCACATGAACAGATAGGTGGCCAGTTTACTACCCGGCTCAAAGAAACCACACATCATCTCCTTCACGTATCCTGGGGAATTCCTCAGCTGCACCACGTAACATAAAAAGGTTAGTAGGGGCGCCTGGGGGGCTCAGTCGGTTAAGTGTCCGACTTCGGCTCGGGTCATGATCTCGGTTTGTGAGTTCAGGCCCCACGTTGGGCTCTGTGCTGACAGCTCGGGGCCTGGAGCCTGCTTCGGATTCTGTGTCTCCCCTCTCTCTGCCCCTCCCCGACTTGTGCTCCGTCTCTCAAAAATAAACATAAAAAAAATTAAAAAACAAAGGTTAGTAAATACTACAAAATTATGCAAAAATCACACAATTTCTTAATAAAGATCTACTTTTTAGTAGGGTTTAAAACACTGTCCATTAAATCTCTATTTACTGTGATATAGTAAACAAACTTCACCTACACGCGTCTTCATTCAAGGCTACACTTTCTTTTTTTTTTTTTTAAATTTTTTTTTTTCAACGTTTATTTATTTTTGGGACAGAGAGAGACAGAGCATGAACGGGGGAGGGGCAGAGAGAGAGGGAGACACAGAATCGGAAACAGGCTCCAGGCTCTGAGCCATCAGCCCAGAGCCCGACGCGGGGCTCGAACTCACGGACCGTGAGATCGTGACCTGGCTGAAGTCGGACGCTTAACCGACTGCGCCACCCAGGCGCCCCTCAAGGCTACACTTTCAAACCCTCTGTCTTGTCACCACCTGCATGTGGGAGGGGCGGGAAGGTAAACCGTGCAGCGGCACGGCCCTTCCACGTCTGACAATCTGCCTCTCTGGTACGTGGAAAAAGAGAGGTCAGATTCACATTCCGAATAAGGAAATCTTGCCATTTGCAATGATGTGGAGAGAGTCAGAGAGTATAATGCCGAGGGAGAGAAGTCAGAGAGAGACAGATATCATACGATTTCACTCACGTGTGGAATTTAAGAATCAAAACAAACGAGCAAAAGGAAAAAAAGAGAGAAACCAAGAGTCAGACTCTGAACCATAAAGAGCACACGGATGGGTCACCTGAATGGAGGGGCTGGGGGCATGGCTGGAACGGGAGGGCATTAAAGAGTACACGCATCGGTCAGAGAAAGATACAGTATGTTTTCACTCCTGTGTGGATCGTGAGAAACTTAACAGAAGACCATGGGGGAGGGGAGGGAAGGGAAGGGGAGGGGAAAAGAAAAGTTACAGAGAGGGAGGGAGGCAAACAAGAGACTCTTAAATCCAGAGAAGGAACTGAGGGTGGATGGGGGTGGGGGAGAGGGGAAAGTGGGTGATGGGGACTGAGGAGGGCACCTGCTGGGGTGAGCACTGGGCGTTGTGCGTAAGCGACCAACCACGGGAATCCACCCCCCAAGCCAGGAGTATACACTGTATGTTCGCCAACTTATCAAAAAAAAAAAAAAAGAGAGAGAGAGAGAACACGCATCATGGTGAACAAACACATAAAATAAATCTAGGAGATCACACACACACACGCACACAATGATTTGGAGTTCTGATATCCAAAGGGGAAAAAAGATGGGCCGGCTCCAAATCGCTGAAGGGAGAATATTTTAACATTCCCGTGATGATTATTTGCAATTATAAAACCTACAAAACAAATTCTTAAAAACTGATCGACTCTAAGTCCTGCTCGAGTCCATCTAAATGCCCCACACGGGAGAAATGACGTGACATACTGACGATCTAAGGCAGCTAGGAAGTGGGTTTTGGAAGCGTTTTGATGGCTGGGAAAGCGGCGGCACGAGGAAGCGAGGCGACCGCGACCGCGGTAAAGGAAGGTTCGCGAGCCGCCTCGGGAGCACCACGGGCTGAGGACTCGCGCAAAGGAAGCGGCTCACGGGCTACTTAACCAGAGAAAACCCATCGCCAGGCCTCGGGCCGTGTCTCCACCGCACTCACTTCCGGCCTCTGCGGACGAGGGGGCTCCGGGGGCTCCAGGGGCTCCGGTCAGGGAGCTGCGGCCGCTCTTCAAGGGGGGCGCGTCCGAGAGGGAGGCGAGGCTTCCGGCGGGCGGCCCGGGCTCGCTCCTCCTGCCAACAAACAAGCGGGTCGCGTCAGTCGCCTGCGGCCAGGCCAAGGACACAGAGGCGACTCCACCGCGGCGGGAGTGTGCGCGGCACCGGGACCCAACGTGCAGTCGCAGAGTCCGTGGCGAGTGACCGGAGAAGCCCGCTGGCCTCTCCCAAATCGTCTGCGACCTTACAAACTGAACCGTGCGGCACCTTCAGGGTCTGTGATTTTTAGCAGAAGCCGGCGAGGGGCAGCACAGAGCCCACCTCCCCAGCGGTGCCCCGCCCTCGCGTGGGCCTCTCGCGGCCCCACCGCCCACCTCACCCCTTCCCCGGGCCTCCTCTCCAGCCCTGCCCACGCCCACCCACGCCAGCAGGAACCTTCCCAGGCTGCTACCGTCACCCCCCATCCCCCCACCCTGCCCAGTGCACCCGCAAGCTCCCCCCTGCGCACAGCACCACCGAGACCGGCCTCTCCCCCGCACCCCTGCACATCGGTCCCCTCCCTCCTAGCACTGTCCTCAGCAGACAGGCCCACGGCCATTCCCCACTTCCCCACTTTATTGCTCTCCCCCCACCCCTCACACCCCTGTAAGACACAACTCACCTGGAGAGCGCTCCCCATCCTTTGCCCAACCCGCTCTAACCCTCTGCCACGGCAGCCCGCTGCCCCACGATCCGCCACCCCTGCCTCCGTGTCACCCCTGCCTCCGTGCTGCTACGCAGGACTCACTCCAGCCTCCTCCTTCCAGGACACCTCTCCGAATCCTCTGGGTCCCTTCCCTCTCCCTCCTCCTCCCCTCGCTGACTCCCAGGTGCCACCTGCCACTTCCCAGGTGACAGCCTCCAGGCTCCTCTAGGGGCAGCATCTAACACGGACACCTCCCTCCCCCCTCACTGGGCCTCTAGCCCAGACCTCTCCCCGAATGCCCGTCGGACGCCCTCAGTTACCGGCCCGAGGCCTGACCTCGGCAGCAGTGAGCTTCACAGCCTGAGTTCTAGACCGTCACCTGCCCAGCTGTGCAGCCCAGCCCTGCTCTCCACCTGTCAGCGGGGTTTCCAACCTTCCAGCCATTCAGCTGAAAACCCTGGACCCTCCCTCGAGGTCACTCCGTTCTCTGACACTGACCAGCAAACCCTTTCGGATCCGGCCTCCAAGCACACCCCCAAACTGCCAATTTCTCACCACTTCTGACATCGTCTCTCACCCGGATAATCCCGACCGCCTCCCACATAGACGCCCAGCGGCCAGACCCCGGGGCTCCCGGTCTCCCTAACGGTGAAATCGTACGTACTCCCGCCGCAGTGCCCCTCGCCACTCTCTGCCGTGCCCGCAGGGTTGCACGAGATGCCTCCTCTCCCCGGAGTTCCAGAAGCCCCGCCACCTGCCCGGCCGACTCACCAACTCAGTGAGCTCCCCCCCCTACCCAGGACGGACGCTCTAGCCGAGCACCACCGGCCTCTGCTCGCCCTGTCACTGCTCCCGTCACTGCTCGGCCATCACCCTGGCTGCATGCCCCTGGCGGCTTGTCGGGACTGCCTCCTCCTTGGTGCCTCTGTCTACAAGACTGTAGGCTTCTGGAGGGAGGCGCCCTGCCTGAGCTCTGGCTGCCCCGTCCCGGCACGGGACAGGCACTCGGTACGTGCCCGCCGACGGAAATCAGTGATAACCCAGGTTTTCGCCACCTGGGATCGTTTCACAGCACGAAAGGCTTTAGTGACACAAAATCAGACTTACATATCAATAATTACAGAAACTTTAGTAGCTCGTTTTTAAATTACGAAATACTTGGAAATGATATTTTTAAGCCTCTGGCTTGATAATCCAAAAACACGGTTTACTCACCAACCGTAAGTTTTTTCTGGTTTAGGAATGGGATCATCAAAGAAAGAATCCCCTTCCATATCATCTCCGTCTGGACAAAGACCAGCTTTGTCTTTGACATCTAGACTTTTGTTACTTAGGAAAGATCCAATTTTCGTTTCATGAGTCAACAAGTGGAGACTGCTTCTGCTCTTTGGTTCTGATGAGGAGAGACTCGTGTCACTCTGACTGGCCTCACTGTTGGCCTAGAAAAACAGAACGGGAAAGAGAAGAGGCCTCCTTGGTGAAACGAAACATTAAGAAGCCATTTGACACAAGAAAACATCACACGGACATACACAAACCTCTGTGTTTGTGTGTGTGTGTGTGTGTGTGTGTGTGTGTGTGTGTGTGTGTGTGTGAGATCTCACAGCTGCATGGAGGGGAGAGTAACCCCGTGACCTATCAGCGCGTCCCCAATTCATGGCATGGCTAACTTCCGAAGGAGAGAATGTCAAAAGTAACGTGTTCGAACCATTCTTCTTCTCCCTCCCTAAATGGAAGTATCTTTCCCTACCCCATTTATAAAGAAGCTTTCCCACTTATAAATAACTTCTGCATTTCCTCCTACGTGTCCATCACTGCGTCAAAAGTTATCTTAAATTAGTAAGTCGCCAACTTGCAGAAAGGAGGAGGGCCCACGGGTGAAGAAGGAAGATTAGTTCACATGAACGAACCAGGCAGTAAAACAAAGCATTCATCAGGGAAGACGGCACTTGTCCACCCAGCGCCAAAGAGAACAGGCGTCGAGGCGAGAGGGGCCCTCTCCGCCGCCCCCGCGTCCAAGGCAGATTTGCTGCCGAAAGCACTGGTCTGACTTCAGACACCAGACAACTGCCCGATCCACACTGCCTCACCCGTCCGCGGACAAGTGTCCCGCATCCGCCTCTGCACACCTTACACGGTACAAGACCCTCAAGCGTCTCTCCCCCCGTCCTGCCCATCTGGTGTTACGGGCGCAAAACCGCACACCGCAGTTTCTTGTTTTCCGTTGGCCTTAATCCGCACAACCTCACTTTCCTCCATCCTTGGTCCCATTTCCTTTTGCCCTTAGACAGGTCTAGGTCAACAACAACAAAAACAAACCATGCTAGTGGCGATACAAGCAGCTAACCTTTCTGGAGAACCTTCCAATCTTCCTCCAAGCAATCTCCTTTTCATCCTCAAAAGCAGCCTAAAGCACGGGGGTGGGGGGGGGGGGAGGCGCGGGGGCAGGGGCCGTCTTCCCCACTGATTCGGAAAAGGCGGCGTGCAGTCGTTTCAGTCACTTGCCAAGGTCCCCAGAAAGCTCAAGGGTCAGGTCAACACTAAGGTCTGATTCCAGAGCTTAGCCCTTAACACTCATGCCATGCCATTAAGTCGACTCGTATGAAATTGCACTTTTGTGGGTTCACACGGACACCTTCCCCAGGTTCGGCCTTCCGCACCACAGAGGGCAGTGCTGCGGCCGGGGCCCGCACGTGTTGCAGAGGACTCTCCCGTGTCCCCCCACGGACGCCTCCCCCGTCCACACTCTACTGCCGACCACACAAGGAACTAAATTCAACTAGAGTAGTATTCTCCAGCCGGGACTGCTGCTGGGAGTTAAGAGAGGAGGCGTGTGCAGGGGGAGAGGCAAGCGGGCGAGGAAGCCGTGAGGACGGCGCTCCAGGAGGACGCACCTTCGGTACGTGTACGGACAGGGTGGGGCGCGTGTGTTAACACACAGTTCACACTTCTCCAAGAGGCCGTGATCAGCCGACAGCAGGCAGGACACGTGCTACACAGTGTGGCCTTGTACAGAGCCACACATTCCAGAAGTTCCTAACGTAGATAAATCAATTCTTGTAAAAGAGACGTCCGGGAAAAGAAACACCAACTTGTCCTCCTTTAGACGACACGCGGCACTTTCACACGGCAGAAACGTTTTACCGTCTCCCAAGCACTTTCTGGAAGTTCCCCGTGTGATCAACTACAGAGAAGCACCACCCACCTACATGGCCCCCGGATTCATGCCCGATGCCATGTACGATCCATACCCGCTGAAACACGGATTGATTATGTTTTCAAAGACATATACATGTGGAAATAAATACCCTGACTCGTGACATTTAAACCCATTTACAACTACAGATACCGAGAAACACACTCTCTCTGTCAGAACGCTCCTGAGAAAATTCAAAAGGTCGAACCAGTGTGAAGTAAAATGGGACGTAAACGTAAAGCAACTTAACAAAACACAGGATTATTCCAAAAAGTCTCTCTTGCCCGTAAGTCACGTAACGGTTTATGTGACGTAACTCCAGTCTCCGTGATGAACTGCAGACGCTTAGTGATCCCTCCCTCTCCATCCCTGGTGATCTCTGACTGGTCCTAGCAGTATCGCCGGTAAAGGCGCAAGGACTAGTTTTAGGAAGACAACTTCCACAGACAAGCGCGCTCTGATGTTCGGCACAATACGCGTTTTTAAAAGTAATAATTAGTTTGTTTTAAAACTGCAGTTCTCGGGGCGCCTGGGTGGCTCAGTCGGTTGAGCGTCCGACTTCGGCTCAGGTCATGATCTCACAGTCTGTGAGTTTGAGCCCCACGTCGGGCTCTGTGCCGACAGCTCAGAGCCTGGAGCCTGTTTCAGATTCTGTGTCTCCCTCTCTCTCTGACCCTCCCCCGTTCATGCTCTGTCTCTCTCTGTCTCAAAAATAAATAAACGTTAGAAAAAAATTAAAACTATAGTTCTAGTCATCTAGGGGGTAAAATTTAAAAACACTCCATCTGCTTTGGAACTGGGCTCCAAATCCATTTCTAAACTACACAGGAATGTGTCACCCTAACTATGACTAAGTGTTTATCTAAAGAACCCTTACTCAATCGGGTTCCTAATGAATTCACTCAACGTGACTCCAAATCACTTCTCCTGTTGGAAAACAAGCCACACTGACAGAAGGATTTATCAAAACATCGACAGGTTACTACAAAAGCACTACAGAACTTTAAAACCGATTTCCACACGGGAAATCCGAGTCCTCTGAGCAACAAGAAGTCAAGTCACGACGTGTTCCCTCAAATCTGTTTAAATACCCTGCATCGTGGCTTGAGACGAGTCTGTCTTGTGCACATAGATTCAGTGACCGCAGTTTCCATCACGTACATGTGGACAAACTGGAGGAACCAAGGTAGCTAAAATTAAGCACTGTTTACAACAAACAAGTGTGACAACAACAGAAAGAATCCCTAGACGAATTCACTCCCTTCGCATTCACTCCCTGGACGAGCTCAGAGCCCTCAGCGGTTGTGACGGGTTAAACGGTGTCTCCCCAAAAGGGAGAAGACGGAGCCCTAACCCCCGGTGCTCCAGAGCATGCCCTCACCAATCGGGTCACGACAGATGGGACAGGTCACGAGGGCTCACGGCGCAGGAGGCAGGCCTGGCTCCCCAACGGGGAGGCCGCCCAGGGAGAACCCACGGGGGCATCCCGGCGGGGACGGAGCGACAGATGCACGCCGTCCTCACAGTCCTCAGAGGAACCGGGCGTGCGGACACCCCCCTTTCACACCTGCGGCCTCCAGAACCATGAGACAGCAAGGGCTTGCTGTTTAAGCCACCAGGTGGGTGGTGCCTTGTCACAGCAGTCCTGCTCAGGGCTCCAGACAGTAGCCAACAGCCCTCCTGGAGGTCGGTCTTTTCACAGAAGCCACTGAGCAGCACGAAGAAAGCAGTCACTAAGTGCCCGTGCGCCGACCTCGAGACTAATAACCGTCCTGGTAAATTACGGTAAAGTTGCAAGAAAGTTTCAGAATGTACCTAATTCTCTACAAGTACACTTACACATTTAGACTTCAGTCATTTCTAGATTAACAGAAAACTGACATCACAGAGAAAGAAGTTTCACGGTGAAAATAACTACAAATTTTCCAGGAACCAAATAATGAGTTACCACTAGAACATCTCGAGAACAAAAAAATACCAAAAAATCACCACTAGAACATCTTGACCACCAAAAAAATAATAATCATTCTGCTTTTCCAAACGAAAGGCTTAATCTGCACTGCTCATGCACAGAAACATCACACCTAAAGAAATAACCCACTTAAAAAAAAAAAAAAGAGCAAACCCACTTTTGCAAAAGTACCTATGGGAACTAATTCCCTTCCTCGCTGGTGTCTCAAGCCCCCAGCTCTGCCCCCCCCCCACCCCGCCAGAGGCCTTTTTTGACCCAAGATTTAAAGAATTTTACTACAGCTGTAAAACTGCATTTAGAATTCACTCACCTAGAAAATAACACCGTGGGTCTCAAAAGCCACAGAACATTTAAACTCCTCTAAAAACTTTCTCCAGACCACCAGTGCCTTTGACCCACAGACAATCTGCAATCCCTGCAGACACACCCTACCTCCGGCTCTGAAAACAGACTAGAAAATGACCCTCTGCACCGAGGCTCCGCTCTCCCAGATCCAGCCAGCAGCTCGGGGGCCAGCGGGAGAGGGCCTGGCTGTCCCCTCTCGAACGTGAAGCGGCCCCACGACGCGCAGCTGGCCGGGCACAAGTGCGAGTGGCCCAGCGCTGGGCCTGCTGCTCACCCACGTGTACCCATCCATTCAGGAAGGGGTGTGTGTGAGTGTGTGTGTGTGTGTGTGTGTGTGTGTGTGTGTGTGTGTGAGGGAGTGACGCTGCTCGAGTATCTAGAAAGCCCTGAGCAAAGTGCAAAGACACAGAGGCATGCCCACCCCACCCCCAAACCTACCCACATGGCGGTCTTCACCCCTGCCCTCAATCAGTATCACGCTGGGCCGATCCCAGAATTTTGAAAACAAGGAATAACAAATTCAGAAGCATCCCTGTTTAAGAACTTGAGAAGCAAAACATACCTCCACACAGACTAGATTTAAAACCCCTGAGAAACGATTACAAAAAGGATGATCTTTCCCATTACACTCAACGCAATGACAGAAAGCCTCTGAGTCTAAACATCGCAAACAAAAACTCCCTCGCGTCTTAAACAACACACCTAAGTCAGTGGATTCCACCAGTCTGCACCACAACTGGCACCGGGTCGGCAGCACCAAAGGGTTTACGGTGAAACGGACCAGTGCAGACTCCGGAAGTCTGGAGTCCGGACCAGTACAGACGACGCTCCGGAAGGAGGGCTCCCGACACACCGGGAATGTTTACCGCCACGCCCGCCCACCCAAGACCCCTCCACCCAGGACTCCAATGCCCCCGGCCACCCTCCACCACCCTTCAGCATCTCACAAAGGAACAAAAACCAGAAATGTAACTTTTATGCAACCAACTTAAATTCACTCCAAAACCTTGGCTTTTGCTCTGCATGTTGACAGGTTTATCGTAACAAGTACAAATCAAATATATACACGTACATATATGTATATATACACACATATACATATACATATAGACATGAATGATTTTTGAAGCTCATTTCTAATATGGATATAACTTCTCTGAAAACAGCCAAGGATCTCCAAATAAGCCCTAAGTCCTGAGCCTTCCTGCTTCCTGCCTGCAGAAGAACATGACCCGTCCACACCCCTGCTCCCTGCTCGGCGTGGGGCTCTCCTGCCGCTCCGCCCGTGGTCCCCACACTGGCTCCTGGCAGGCGGGGCCACGCTCACAGCTTTGCACCCTGGGAAAGGCCACCTAGCTACCCTGTGAAGGACCCAACGTCAACGTCCACAGGCAGCTCGGTATTTGATTATTAAGATGTTAAGAGTGTTAGGATATTAAGGACACTGGAAACCCACCGCACATGCAGGCAAGGCAGAGAGGCATTGGAATGAGAGCTAAGGGCTCACCTATCAGGCTGGAAATAGGGGATGCTGGGTGCAATACAGATTTATAATGGCAATTCAGAAACAAGATCAAGGAGGGGGGGAGCGGGGGAAGGTTTCAAAGTGGCTAAGTATCTTTGGTCAGAAATACAAACATGAGGGGCGCCTGGGTGGTTCAGTCGGTTGAGCGTCCGACGGCGGCTCAGGTCATGATCTCAGGGTCCGTGAGTTTGAGCCCCACGTCGGGCTCTGGGCTGACAGCTCAGAGCCTGGAGCCTGCTTCTGATTCTGTGTCTCCCTCTCTCTCCGCCCCTCCCCTGCTCATGCTCTGCCTCTCTCTGTCTCAAAAATAAATAAAAACATTAAAAAAAAAAAAAAAGAAATACAAAAATGAAATAAAAGGGGCCCGACTGATAGCCTACAATTCCAGGGCATGGGCCTGTCCACATTCTTCAGTCGCCCCCCCCAGGTCGGGGGACCACGAGGCCTGCCCGCTGTAGACTGAAGGGTAAAGTCTGGGCCCACCACGGCTGCATTTCACTACAAAGTGAAAATTCATCTTTTGACGTGCTTTGGTTCTATGTATAGACCTCTTCGAAATGTCTGAACCAGGAAGATTGGATGAAAATGTAATACTATGAAATATGCTTTTAACGTTTTTGAAAAGTCCAACAAATTGATCAAATGTATCTTTAAAAAAACTACGCTGTTTTATATCGTTAGCCATCTTTCTTAAGAGGGGCCTCACCTCTCCAATGAGACTGTCACCTGTTTCGGTGGGGACCACGGTGAAGTGCCCACAGCGCTTAACACAGTGATGTGCACCGCACACGTGTTCAAACGTACCTGCTAAATACCACTCTAAAGGGTCTTCTCACGTAGAAACACACACAGACGACACGAAAAAGTACAATAACGGGAATTTACTGGTGAAACCACAAGAATGAAGGCAGCTAACACAACAAATCCAGGGTTTAAAAGCCCTTTAATTTTGAAGGTCTTCGATTATAAGCTAAGGTTCCACAAGAACGGAAGCATCTCACAGAACTAAAAACGAAATACCTTAAATATCTTATCCTAAACAGGTATGAGAACTGTCCTGATGAGTAGTGTGCTTCCAAGAACTCTAATACTTAAATTTTAAAAGCAGCTAATCTAGGGGCACCTGGGTGGCGCAGTCGGTTGAGCGTCCGACTTCAGCCAGGTCACGATCTCGCGGTCGGTGAGTTCGAGCCCCGCGTCGGACTCTGGGCTGACGGCTCGGAGCCTGGAGCCTGTTTCCGATTCTGTGTCTCCCTCTCTCTCTGCCCCTCCCCCGTTCATGCTCTGTCTCTCTCTGTCCCAAAAATAAATAAACGTTGAAAAAAAAAAATTTTTTTAAATAAATAAATAAAAGCAGCTAATCTACTGGCTGGGTCAATTTTTGTCATCTCTGGCCGAGGAAAAAAACGCAGCCAGGCACAGATTCCTGACGACTCAGTGCGCCTACCCTGTGCACCCCCACACACCCCCCGCCCCAGGCACCCCCACGGCCAGGGCTTCGTGGAAAGACTCGTCATCGACATCGATGTGCAACGAGAAGGTGAGTTGCTGAATGCTGAACACCTTTCATTTATCGCCCGGAACTTATCCAAAAAGTAGTCTGATGTTCTATTTACCTCAGATAAAAATCATAACGTTAAGAATAAGAATAGGACCCCCTCCCCTGCTCATGCTGTCTCTCTCTGTCTCAAAAATAAAAACGTTAAAAATTTTTTTTTTTTTTTTTTTTTTAAAGGGGCGCCTAGGTGGTTCAGTCGGTTGAGCATCCGACTTCGGCTCAGGTCATGATCTCACAGTTTGTGAATTTGAGCCCCGCATCGGGCTCTGTGCCGACAGCTCGGAGCCTGGAGCCTGCTGCGGATTCTGTGTCTCCCTCTCTCTCTGCCCCTGCCCTGCTCATGCTCTGTCTCTCAAAAATAAATAAAAACATTAAAAAAAAAATTTGTAAAAACAATATGTATAGGACCATCCAAAGGGAAAATAAATATTTTCGACTTTTTTTTTGGACAAAACAAAGAATTCTCGAAGTAAAATTAACAGCACATTTGAAAAATACAACAGTATGATGTTCACCCGGATAAAAACTGAAAGTCAGATTACTTTTCTCGGCACCGTGACTTTATCACAAGTGACCGCAGACAAAGGAGCACGGGCCCGGGGCGGGCAGGGACCCAGTACCCGGCAGGGACCCGCGGCCCCCAGGCTGGCAGTCTGCTGTGGCGCGGGCTGCACTCCCCCTCTGCCCTCGCGCGAGTTACCTTGGCACCAGACTTCCGCCTGCTTGTCTTCTTCTTACCTTGTCCTGTGTACCTTGGTATCTGAGCATGAGAATAAAATGACATTTTACCACAAAGCATATATCTTCAAAAAGAAACTAATTCATCACCAAACTAACGAAGCTTCCGATTAGCAAAGTTCTTAAAACTGGAAACCTGAATCAATCTGTTCCTTTTAGAGGCCCACTATTTTTTTTTTCTTCTCTTGCCTTAACTCCTTTCCTCAAGTGGTTCAACCCACGGGGAACCGCTGGGCCTCACGGCTACCCGGTCACCCGTCCACACCGCGGCCGCAGCCCGCCCCACGGCAGCTGTGCGGGCAACCGCTCCTCCGGGCCCTCCCGGGCCCGGCTTCCCGAAGCTTCCTCGGGAGCACACGGCACGGGCTCCGAAAGTCGGGCTGGCCCCAAGGCCTGACCACGACTTCCCAGGGTCCCCAGGCCCCTCTGTGGGCTCCCGGGCCGGTAAGGCACCTGCTCTAAGACACAGGCTCTCCTCAGAGCCCAAAATGATTCAGAGAGCACCGAGCCGTAAAAGAAAGCAGGCGAGTGAAAGGTGGGGAAAGTGCCAAAACTCCGAATCCACACGTCAGCGCTACCGGGAACCGCGTTCCCACCATCAGAAGGCCTCCCATTGACACGAGTCGGCCGTGGCACCGGGAGCGGCCACGGCCACCCGGAGCACGGAGGACCGCTCTCTCAATCACCCTTCAAGACGACATCACTGTCCTGTGAGCACGTGGGGCACCGTTCCCCCGCCAGCTAACTTCAACGATCCTCATCAAAACTCCTAGATCTTGAAACTTAAGTCTGTGCACAGAGAGTAAGAACATGCGAAAGGCTTTGCTATCTTATCCTGAAGACCCACCGCGTGCAAAAGTCGGTGCTGCTAATTGGCTTTAAAAAAATACTGCTACTCTGCTAAAGAGAGAGCGTCCAGAGAGCTCAATGCTGTGGGCACTGATGTTCTGGAATATGCGTTAATTTGAACCCCTTCCCAGCCAGACATTTTCACAGAAAGCAGTGCTGCTCACAAAGGCTCTGACAGCTGACAATTCATTTAAAGGGTCTTCTTAAATTCACTCACAACCTCGTTCTCTCTGTTACTGTGGTCACGGCCTCCCATGAGCATCAAGGGAAAACCTTCCCCACAGAAAAAGCTCACCAGACCTCGGGGAGAGGGGACCGCTACACACGGGATGATGGCCCCTTCCCGCGGCAGGAAATAAAGCACCAAACCCTTTGGTCTCCAAATCGGAAAAATGAAAAGGAGCAGCCACATCCAAGAACCGGCGACAACACAGCAGGGACCGCTCACGGTGTCTGAGCCCGGGCGTCTGAGACAGAGAAACCCCCTCTACCACGTCCGGCCCCTACGCGTCGCCTCACCTGGAACCACCCGCACAGCCCCTCCAGCGCGTCACCCTAACCCTGTGGGCTGGAGATCAGAGCGACGGTCCCAACGCCACCCGACCCGACCCGACCCCACCCCACCCCGGCTAGGACTGGCCCGTTCCACCGGTGCGCGCTGCGCCCGACCGGTCACGGGGCGGCACGCTCCCGAAGCATCCTGCTTCTGCCGCCCTGTTGCCCCTGGCTTCCGGTCCCAGGGTCCCGCTCTAGTCCCGTCCAGGGTGCCAAATCCCTGAGACCGGAAGGCCTCGGCTCAACAACCCATAGCCGCCCCCTACGCACGCAGCCAGAGCAAACGTACGTTCGTATGAATCCTCCAAATGTCTCGCTAACATAAAACCCTTGTAATTTACCATCCAAACTGGTCCCCCATCTGCGATATTCAACACAACGATATCCTGGAACCACAGTCTGGAACCTAGTACCCTCGAGCCAGGAATGTATAAGCGAAGAGTAAGTAAATGTCCTGGTCAGCTGAGGAAGATGATGTTCCAAGGACCAAACTGAGGAAGAAGATGTTCCAAGGACCACATGAGCCCACAGATCCCCCAATTCTGTTATTCAACAGCATATTCCTCTCCAGGACACAAAATTCAACACAGTCCCAACCAAGGGAAATAATCTGTAAAACCACACGCTGCATCAGGGGAAAGACGCGTCTTCGTGAAACTACGCAGCGCTGGCGTCAGTCACGCGACGGGAGAGACAGCAGCAGAGTCCCCGCGGCCGGCTCACCTTGCTGGGACCGCTGTGTGCGCTCGCCTTGCCGTCCGGTGACTTCGGTGGAGAATGCACATCAGAGAGATCTAGTGCACCCTAAAACATTTCACAGTTTAAAATTAAAACAGGTTCAGAGCAAAACATAAATATACTAATCATGCCTCAACGGAATTGTAGCATTTAAAACTACTACAGGACGTTGGTGTTTTTGTAATTAACGTAAATATTCTTATGAGATTTTCCCCAATTTTACTACAACAGAAACAAAACGAAACACACTTAGATCCCAATCACCTAAGTATTTCGCTCAATGACCTTGACCCAGTCTCCCCGCCCGGCCCGCGTGAACCCGGCCGTGAGCCACAGCCCTGCTTCCAGACTCGCTTCCCTACCCCGCTGTGTCTCCATCGTATCAACGAGCAACTCTCATGAGTCGCCCTCTTCGACGACCACGCCCCTCCCTTCCTCCTCTCTGAGCCCAGTGCCCGTCCAGCCCTGTCACCGCCCGTCACCGCCCACGTCTGCGTCACACAACCACCGTCTGCAGGGCAGCAGCGCACGGCCGGTCAGCTCTCGGCGCTACGCTGAACGCAAAGGAGGAATTCTGCCATGTTTCTTGAACGGAAATCACCTCCTAAAATTCACCCGCTCCATCATCACAAGCTCTGTGCACCGTATGCGTATTAAACATCGGTCACTTTGCCATAAGAACCCTTCCAACAACTGCAGCTTTTAAACGCGAAAACACGCTGCACTGCACACCTTCACTCCTCCGGCGGCCCCGTGACGTCGAGTAACGGCGTCGCCTTGTCCCACGCTGGCCGCCTCACCTCACCTCTGCAAACTTCTCTTCTTCCCGATTACCCTCCAAGGCCCTAGCCCTCTGCCAAGATATTAGCTCACTCGGTCTGGCCGCTTCTTCCTTCACAAGGGATCTTTTTCTGCCCGTTTGTCTCTGTGTTTACAGCCACCGTCCTGGTCGAGATCCGCCTTCCCCCGATCTCGCCATCTAACCTTCCCAAACGTGTACAAACGTGTACCTCCCGTGGACGCAAGTCTACAAAAGCTTCCCACTGACCGTGAACGCCCAATCTGTTAAGAATGCCTGTCCCCAACAGAGGCCTGACGTGAGGAGAGAGGGCCGGGCCACAGCAGGCACGGCCACAGGCAGGTGGGGCCAGGGCTCAGCTCCAACGGCAGCCAGCAGGGAGAGAGGACGAACAAGAGGCAACATCCCAAAAGGCAGAGTGGAAGAGAGGCTGGGAATGAGAAACTCCCCGGCCGGAGGCAGGGGTGATGTGCCACTGCAGGGGGACAAGGGATCAGAAGGCGAGAAAGCAAAAGCCACTTTCAAGGACGAGCCATCTGCCTCAAGCTCAAGGTCCCACGTTTCAAAAAAGGACGTAAGGCCAGAAAGACGAGTCGACGCGTCAAGACTGAGGAATCTGGACGCTGTCTGGTTGCCACCACACGGTGAGTGCAATTTCTAAAGAGGAAAGGAACAGATGAAGAGCTGAGCTTCAACACGGAGTCGGCAAGAGCGAAGGGTGCAGACCGAGCGCCGAGGGCACCCGCAGGTGCCGCTGAGCTGGACGGGGGCGACCACGAGGCGCTCCCGGGGAGGACAGGGCTCACCAGGGGCAGTGCAGACCGGCGAGTGCGGGACTCCACGCGGGGGCACATCCAACACCCTCTGCCAAATCAACTCAAAGTCCCGGGCGAGGATGCGGGCCCGGCAACCAGATTCTTCAGGTGGTTTAAAATGCAATTTGGGGGGCACCTGGGTGGCTCAGTCGGTTAAGCATCCGACTTCAGCTCAGGTCACGATCTCGTGGTCCATGAATTCGAGCCCCGCGTCGGGCTCTGGGCTGATGGCTCAGAGCCTGGAGCCTGCTTCTGGTTCTGTGTCTCCCTCTCTCTCTGCCCCTCCCCCGTTCATACTCTGTCTCTCTCTGTCTCAAAAATAAATAAACGTTAAAAAAAAAATTTTTTTTTTTTTTAAATAAAATAAAATAAAATAAAATGCAATTTGGGTAAAGGCATCACTGAGTTCAGTGGGCTTAATCCACAGCTGGTTTTCTTCCCCGGCATCAGAAGTCAAAGATTAATTTAAAAAAAACCTACCATTTTTTATTTCACTATATAAACGACAGGCTTCCTTTCAAAGTTATGAACACTAGTGAATGACAGAAGAGCCAAAATGGACACCTGTGAGTTCCCTACTTTAAATATGAACTCGACTCCGGATTTATTTGTGTGCACCCACACGCACACGCACACGCGAAGTACACACCCCAATATTAAGAGGGGAAAAGTAGCAGAAAGTAGGTATCTCGCAGCGGTCTCCGGCCTCGTGACGCCACGGAAGCCTCCTCCGGGCCCGTCCGACAGACCGCGGCCGTGACACGGGCTAGGCTGATCGGGGAGGCGCCGGGGCCTCCGGTCACGACGACGGAAGAAGGCACCGCTGAGTTTCCATTTTCAGACCGAACCCACTGGGAGAGACAGCTCTGACCGGGTCCCGGCTCGAGGCCGACCCCCCCCCACCCCGTCCACAGCACACAGAGCTGGCCGGTGACAGCGGCTTCAGGCGGGACAGGGAGTCCTCCTGACGGAGGGACCGACCGAGGCCACCAGGGGAGAGGCAGCTCCTCGGAGGGAGACCGAGGAGGCACAGGCACACAACCGACACACACAGAGAAGCGGAGGGCGAGAGCTGGGGCTGCGCGGTCACGCGGGAGGAGGCGGATTTCTGTGTCTCGTGCGGCTTCCGCTCAGTCAGAAGATAAAGCCGGTTTTTTCACACAGGACTCAGACGCCCGAGTGAGCCGACCAGGCGGGGATGTTTGTGAAGGGCTGGAAATCCTGGTTTCGAGCCGGGAGGAGGCGCTGAGCCGGATGTGGGGAGCCCTCCTGACGGGAATGGTAACAACACGAGACACGGTGGCAACACAGGCCAAACCTTACGAGACCTCTACGTGCCCGGACGACCTCGGTCCGCACTACGACCCTCGAGGCTCATTTCTAGTCTCTCCGTCTCATAGGTGAGGACCCAGGGCGCGTGAAGGTTAAGTGACCTCCGGGAGGTGACCCCAGCAGCCCGGCTCCACGTCCGAGCCAAGGCTGGCGCGTGAGGGAGGGACGGCGAACCAGAGATGATGACGACGACGCGGGTGGCTGGCGCTTCAGGGAGATGGACCGAAGGGCGACCCGGAAGGAAAGAGGAGGGCAGGCAGACAGACACGGCTCACCACCACCCACCGGCCCAGGAGAGAGCAGGAAGCGAGGAGGTCTGGAGTTCCTTAAGTTTATGCGACTTCTTCTTCGCCACTAGCTGGTACGACGCCCATCCCATGATAAGCACCACCAGACACTGGGGAAACAACTACAAACGAGTGAAATTACACCCACAAGCTGAGCGACAACGTGGGCTCTGCGTGGGCTGACTTGCTCACCCACCGGGACGCGGGTCTCACCGGGACGCGGGTCTGCTTCCTGCCGCTCGGGACACCTTCCCGGTCCTGTCCCCTCCTGTCCTCCCGCAGCAAGATGGGGTTTAACGACTGGAAACGACCGCTGCCCCCGGGGCGCCCGGGGGGCTCAGCTGGTTAAGCGTCCGGCTTCGGCTCAGGCCACAATCTCCCGGTTCATGGGTTCAAGCCCCGCATCCGGCTCTGTGCTGACAGCTCAGAGCCTGGAGCCTGCTTCCGATTCTGTGTCTCCCCCTCTCTCTGCCCCTCCCCTGCTCATGCTCTGTCTCTCTCCCACTCTCTCTCAAAAATAAGTAAACACTGAATTAAAAAAAGAAACCACTGCCCCCTTTAACTAACCTTACTGCTCGTAAAATGCTCAGAACCAATCACTTACTGGATACTCCCTCTGGTATCGCGAGCGTCACGTCAACGTCTGTTTCCTTACGTGAGCGCATTCCAGCTTGAATAGCTCTCAACTCTTCTAGTCCAAGAAACGTTCTCATATCTTATCTTTTCATTGGAAGTGTCTGTTAGGCCTTACATGTAACAGGTGCTCAGTCAGGCTTTCCTGATGTTCAAAGATCCTAACAGAAAATAAACTCTGAGGCTGTGTACGTGGCAGTGCGCAACCCCCACAACCTTACCTATAAACCCGGGACTCGTGGGACTAAAAGCACACCATCAGCCAGGTGTCTGAGACGACTACCATACCATCCACATCTGTGAGACAGCGTCTTTACATAAAGCTAACGTTTGCAAATAGAAATCAGACCATTAACCTCATTAGTGGGATTTCTAAACAAAAGGAATAAGAACACAGAAGCTTGGAAATGTCCAGAAACTAAGCATGACCAACAGCTTAACCGGCTCTACGTCTCTTTTTCAAAAGCCTTTAAGTTCAAAGTGTTGTTAACCAGCCTCTAATGCAGCCCTGTTGGTTGAAATGGTAACCAGACAGCGGCTAACAACAAGCGCAGTGTCCTCCACGCTTCGCGTGCACTAACTCCTGCATCAGGCTCCGCGATGCCCGTGAGGCGGCCTCTCTCCCCACCCCACACAGGAGCCACTGGGGAGGGACGGCTCACCTAGAGCCAACGGCTAGTGGGTGGACGAGCTGGAGCCCGTTCCAGGGAGCCTGGCCCCTGACCCCAACACCCCCACGTCCGTCTACACAACGAGTGCAGCTCCAGACTGGGAGCTACCATTTCTCCGATTTTCCTCAAACTGTGCGTGTGTACAATCTGAGTGTGTTTCGTTTTGCTCTAAGGGAACAGCTTCTTTCCGTTTAAACTCCGATTCACGATGTATGCAAACACGTGCGTGGCTCTGCTGAGCAGCCAATACTTAAAATAAAAAAAGATAACGAAGGCTAGGACTGTACTCACCTCCCCGTTGGTTGATCCCTTTTCTTTCTGTTGACAACGTCTGATCACTTCTAATAATAAAGGTCCACCCACAGTACCTTCTGCTTCAATAATACCTAGGTCTCGGGCTAAATTCTCTCGACCTTCAAGACCTTGAAACTAGGGCAGAAATAAGACGTGAGAAGTAAGATATAAACTGCACAAAAGTATGCAAATTATTTTCAGAGATTAAAGGAAAATATTTTTGAAATTGAAAGAGATCTCTAAACTCAGAGAGACCATTTTTCTAACAAATAAAATGCTTATTTAAAAAAGACTAGGGGCGCCTGGGTGGCTCAGTCGGCTGAGCATCTGACTTTGGCTCACGTCATGATCTCACTGTCTGTGAGTTCGAGCCCCACATCGGGCTCTGTGCTGACAGCTCGGAGCCTGGAACCTGCTGCGGATTCTGTGTCTCCCCCTCTCTCTGCTCCTCCCCCACTCACACTCTGTGTCTCTCTCTCTCTTTAAATTTAAATAAACTAGGGGCGCCTGGGTGGCGCAGTCGGTTAAGCGTCCGACTTCAACCAGGTCACGATCTCACGGTCCATGAGTTCGAGCCCCGCGTCGGGCTCTGGGCTGATGGCTCAGAGCCTGGAGCCTGTTTCCGATTCTGTGTCTCCCTCTCTCTCTGCCCCTCGCCCGTTCATGCTCTGTCTCTCTCTGTCCCAAAAATAAATAAACGTTGAAAAAAAAAAAAATTTTAAATAAACTTGGGGTGCCTGGGTGGCTCAGTCGGTTGAGCCTCCGGCTTCGGCTCAGGTCATGATCTCACGGTTCATGGGTTCAAGCCCCACCTTGGGCTCTGTGCTGACAGCTCAGAGCCTGGAGCCTGCTTCAGACTCTGTCTCCCTCTCTCTCTGCCCCTAACCCACTCGCATTCTGTCTCTGTCTCTCTCAAAAATAAACATTAAAAAAAATTTTTTTTTAATTATCTCTTTCCTTTACCAAGTCCCTACACCCAAAGTCCCCATTAATGGGTGTCGTCACGCCACGAAAGACTCCTTTCTATGAAGGAGTTCTATGAAGTTCTAGGAAGCAGCACTGGAACCAAGTAGCTACCGTGCAGACGGCTTTTACGAAAGACAGATAATCAACTACCAAAGAAATCTCTACGCAAGACACTGCAAATTGTCAAATTTCATGAAGTTTCGGCTTAACCGAACCCACTTGTGACAGAGAAAGTTTCAAACGATAGATGCAAAAGTCATTATTCTTACTGTGCTAGTTTCAGGCTGAAAAACGGCCAAGGTGAAGTCAAGATTGAAAAACTGAAGAAATTCTGCAACAAGACCAGCCACCAGCCGGCCTGCAAAAAAGCGAGAGCTGATGAGCATATGCCTCCCCTCCGGGAACCCCGAAGCCTCCTCGTGGACACCATGAAATAAGCCCAACCCACTGATGGGAAAAACGAGGCTTCTAAACCGTTTCACCGCAAACTGATCTTAGAAGAACACGGTCACGCAATGAAAATCTCAAGTCTCCTCGTTTTTCTCGTAGGATCATCAGTTTGGAGCCAACTGTTAATCAGACAACTTGACATTTCACAGGTGGGCTCGAGTGTTCCGCTCCTTAGAGCGCTTTTAGCCAACAATTTCCCATGACCGATGATATTTAAACAACTTAACAGCTGTTCAATAAATGGCAATTTTAAAGTGAGGAGTTGTAAGAATCACAGACCTCAAAAAACATCTCAAACCCCTGCTCTCTCCGAAAAGGAGCCATCATTTGACAATCCGGAGAGAGACAAAACAAACAAGAACCAGCTGAACATCTTACCATCTCTCGTGTTCAAGAACTTTCTCAGGCTCTCATTGACTAGAGGAGTTTTGTTCTGTTAAAAAACGAAATACTGTGTCATGTGTTTATCCTAAAAACAACTACGACATGTGGTTTAACATTTAATGTTTTGGCAAAGATATAAATGAGATACGGTCACTCGCAAAATTATGGTCAAGCCCATTCCAAAACTCCTAACTACTATAAAAACTCTTCCGTACTACTTAATGTTTCAAACTTAATTAAATGAAACTATACGTGAAATGTGTATTTATTTATAGTTGGTGGGGTGCCTGGGTGGCTCAGTGGGTTGAGCATCTGACTTCAGCTCAGGTCATGATCTCGCGGTCTGTGAGTTCAAGCCCCAAGTCGGGCTCTGTGCTGACAGCTCGGAGCATGGAGCCTGCTTCCGATTCTGTGTCTCCCTCTCTCTCTTCCCCTCCCCCGCTCATGCTCTGTCTCTCTCTCTCTGTCAAAAATAAGTAAACTTTAAAAAAATTTATTTATAATTGGTAAACATTTCATAAACTGCTTATTAAACTACTTTAGAGCCTAGGTCTTCAAGCGCTCCTGCAAAATGACATTACATTTACTTACAAAAACAACTGTTTACTATTCCAAACACGTGAAGCTGACATTTTGTCGCCGGGCACATCTACCATTTATAGCACGCTTACAGTGAGCGGGACTCAAATTACACACTTGCTACTCCCCACTCGTCGGCAGTATGTGAGATGATTTTCCGCAGTGCACGGGCCAGCTTATTTCTGTCATCAGACGTGTATTCGGATACAGGAAAAATACCTGTGGGTCACCCCAGCTTCCTTAAGCAGACTGAACTACAGGTATAACGGGGGCCTCACGCTCCACCAACGGGACTGTAAATGGTGCAATCACTTGGGAAAGTAATCTGGCAACGGTTTCAAAAGCTGAAACTACCCCTCCCCTAGGACCCATCTGTAGGTATTTTCTCGAAGAAAAGCACGGATCCAAGCAAAGACGTGCACGTGAACGTTCCCAGAAGCCCCGTTTGTAAGAAACGTGGCAACAAGTCAAATGTTCATCCCCAGGTGAGTAAACAGCCACGTGACCACACAGCGGGCACTACGCGGGAGGGGGATGGGACCAGCCAGCAACACAAAGGACATGAAGAATCTCGAAGCGTCACGTGGAATGAATGCAGCCAGGTCGAGGCAGAAAGGAGCCTATGCTGCAGGATTCCACTTGAATGGCACTTACAGGCATGGATGCCCAGGGCCGGGAAGGGTGTTACAAAGAGGTCTGAGGAAGCTTTGGAGGGTCAGGACTTGGCCACTATCTTGCCTGCCTCATGGTTGCATAAATTTGTTAAAATGTAACATGTTGTACGTTTAAGTATGTTGAATTTACTGTGGGTCAATTCTATCTGAATAAAGTTGTTTTTAAGAAACCAAAAACATAAGGAAGGGAAAGAAGACAAAGGTCCTTGGGGCGCCTGGGGGGCTCAGTCGGTTGAGCGTCCGACTTCGGCTCAGGTCATGATCTCACAGTTCGTGTGTTCAAGCCCCGCATCGGGCTCTGTGCTGACGGCTCAGAGCCTGGAGCCTGCTTCGGATTCCGTGTCTCTGGCTCTCTCTGCCCCTCCCCCACTCACGCTCTGTCTCTGTCTCTCTTCTCTCAAAAATAAACATTAAAAAAAAAAAGAACACGGAGGTCCTTAGTAGGTTGGTCTAGGGAATTTTAAGACAGTGAGTTGACTGAAATATTTAAAGAAAGTGGAGGGACAAGATCAGATGTGGATAAAAACAGCCAATCGAGGAGCACTGTGGAGAAGGACTTCAGGAAGACAGCGAGGGACACGAGCAAAGGGGAGACTAGAGGGAAGGAATGGGCAAGGTGGAAAAGAAGTAGCTAAACACAGGCTAGGAGGGCAGCAGAGAACCTCAGACATCTCAGGTACAGTGTGACACAGCCAGGCAACTCACTGGACACACAGAAAGAGCAGGGTCCAGGCACCTCTCTGATGTCCCGCTTGGATACAGAGCTGTCCCCGTGAGCCCAATCGGTCTAGCAGGCACTGTGACAGGTCTGAGGCTCACGCTATGGATCAAAGCTGCAGGGCCGAGGGGCGCCTGGGTGGCGCAGTCGGTTAAGCGTCCGACTTCAGTCAGGTCACGATCTCGCGGTCCGTGAGTTCGAGCCCCGCGTCAGGCTCTGGGCTGATGGCTCGGAGCCTGGAGCCTGTTTCCGATTCTGTGTCTCCCTCTCTCTCTGCCCCTCCCCCGTTCATGCTCTGTCTCTCTCTGTCCCAAAAATAAATAAACGTTGAAAAAAAAAAAATTAAAAAAAAAAAAAAGCTGCAGGGCCGAAGTCACTGCTGTGGCCAAGGTCATCGGGGAGAGAACACAGAACGAATGAGAACCACCAGATAACGCGCCAGGGATTTAAGCGAGGTGCACAGGACAAAGATCACGCTAAAGGAACCAAGGAGGGGTCAAAAGGAAAAAAGAAGAAAACAGAAAAAAGTCCCAAAACTCCGGGGAGACTTTCAGGGAGAGAAGGATTAAGAATGCCAAATGCTGCAAAGAACTAAGATAGGTAAGAACTAAAATACGGTCAATAAGGAAATTCTTCTTGACCTCAGCAAAAGGAGTTACTTAGTTGTAGCAGATTTAAAACCAATTTAAATGGACTGAAGATGTTAACGGATTAAAGGATGCCTAGAACTTAAGAGATAAGACCTACACGCTCTTTCCAAACTTGGCTGTGAGGGGAAGAGCCAGCGGGGTATTAAAAGCGGAACATGAGTCAAGCAAAGAGTTAAGGGAGAGATCAAAGACACAACAAACAGCTAAGGAGCTGAGAGTACCTAGAAGGCAAAACACAGACAAAGTGACCACTGATGGACGAGACAGAGCCTCCTCCGCCAAAGCAGGAAGGAAAGAGGCACAGATAAATACAGATGTGGGCAAGCTTTTCCTGGGCGAGCGACAGATGGGGGCGGGGCACACACCAATCGTCAGGACTGGATGCTTCTATTTCCCTGTGAAGCAAGAAGCGAGAGTGGCCGTTGAGAGTGAGGGGAACAGGAGGTGGACGTCCGCGAGGGCCGAGCGGGAGGTGCTGAGCGAGGTGCAGGGCCTGCTCGGACCCGGCTGAGGCCGGCACCCAGCAGCCAGTCACAGCAGCAGGCCACGCTGGGTGACCGCTCTAGCACACACGTGCACAAGCAGGGAGGGGGGCAGTCTGCTGAATTGAAGGACCTTCGCGGCTTTTCCCAGCGCAAGTATGGCTGGAAGGCGAGGCAGCTGCGGTTTCTGAGACACGGGCCACGGGGTCCAGACAAGTCAAGAACAGAGGCCAGCCGAGAGAAGACGGACACCTGGATAAACACAGAAGAGCCAGGAATCGAAGCGCTTCAGCAAGTTGGGGGGGGGGGGGGCGCAGGCACCTAAGTCTAAAGAAGTAAGGAGATTAGACGGATTTGCCACAGAGGGCGGTGAAGACCCTGATCGTGGAGTGACTGTCGCCAACCAGTTCCCGAATACTTTATTCAGAGTGGTGGTGAGACTGTGTGCCCCCACCGGGCGGGTGTTCACAATGCACACTGACACAGTAAAGGTCCTGAAGGATCCTGCCGGGAACTCGCGGACCACGGAACCATTTCTTCAAGCAGCTCCTATGACCTTGTTGTCCAGACTTCCCCTACGGGAAGGGATCTATCTACACCACCTAAGATTTACCACCAGCCTCAGACTTACCGTGGGACCTTAACTTTCTTTGGATTCCTCCAAACAATCTAAAATACAGGCAAAAAGAGAGTCATTTTGCCTCCCTTCCAATAGCAAAGAAATGTAATCCTTAGTAACTCAAACTCCTCGCCGGCTACACGCTACCGTAAGCAGCATTTTAGAATGATCTCTAAGTAATTAAAAATCAAACATCAACGAACAGGGTAATATTGAAATTTGTAGATTTCATACCTCTACTTTTTCTTGCTCTTCTAGGGCTAAAAACACAGCTGCTCGGAGTTCAGCCTTTTTTTTAAAGGGGGTAAAGGAACACAAATGGTTTCAAGGCAATTTCCATGGCAAGAAGCGCACGCATACGGCGTACGTTCCACGGGCGCCATCCCCACCGTCTAAAAGCCAAACAACGACAACCAACGGCGGGCAGGTACCGGCGGGGAGGTCAGGAGGCGCCCCGCGAGCTCTCTCCGCCGCCCCCCGCCTTCCCCCGGGGCCCACCCCCCCGGGCCTGGCCCCGCTTTCGCGTCCGCGACCACGCCAACTAGTTCTGGCGCCGCCCGAGGAGAAAGAAGTCCTCCCGGGGTGACACGCCGCAGCTGGGACCGCGACCACCCGCACCGGGGGCAGGGGGAGGTACCGCCTCGCCCGCGCGCCGCGCGCCACCCGGGGGCTCCCGGCGCGGACGGCCACGAGCTCGCCCGCCCCGCCCCGCAGGGCCCCGCCCCCCACCCCGCGGCCCAGACGCGGCCCGGGCGGCCGGTCCCACGCGCCCCGCGACCCTTGGTGACGCCCGCCGCCCGCAGAGGCCCTGCGGCCCGCGGGCGGCCGGCATCCCCGCGTCCAGGCGCGGCCGGGCCCGGCCCACCTTGATGCGGTTCAGGACCCCGCTGTTCTCCAGCGTCTGCACCAGCAGGTCTCGCAGCTCCGTGTCCTCCTCCGGCACCACCGCGGCCGCCGTCGCCGCCATCTTGCTTCTCCAAGACAACCGCCCAAGCCGCGCCAACGGCCAACGGCCGCCGCCGATTCCGCTCGGCGCGCGGCGACGCGGCCGAGACCACGCCCCCGGCGCCGGCGCGAGCCCGCCCCCACGTCGGGGGCGGGACCAGGGGCGTTGGTGGGCGGGGCCTGCGGGAAGGGAGGGGCGGGGCCCCGGCTGTCCGCGGGCGGCTGGCAGAGGCGGGGGGCTTTGAGGGAGGCGGTGCGGGTGGGGACGCAGCGCTGCGGTGCGTCGTCATTGAAATTGTACTACATCGCAGGCATGAATAAATCGTGTGCTTTGAAGGTTGGATGCGTTCCCACCGACCAAAGGGACGCCCAGTCCTGCTCAGCCCCGGGCGCAACGGGGCGGGTGGAGGGTCGGTGTCCGAGACGCTTGAGACGGTCCCGGTGTCGCGTGCAGGCTGCCCCTGCAGACACACTGCAGCTGGGAAAGTCCTGATGTCTGCCTCGCTTCCGTGGTGGAGCCGAACTGGGTGCACACATGCGTCTGGGTGTGTGTGCACGCACGCACCGTGATAGAGCCTGCACGCACATGCATGCATGCCTGTATGTAAATGTGCTCTTCAAGAGGAGCTTGTGAAAACATGCGTGTGTGTGCACGCCCTCACCGAGAGATAGCGTGCACAGACACGTACACACGTATATACACGCACTTCCCGACAGCCTCTACTTCCACGCAGGTATGTGCGTGCACACGCTCACCGATAGAGCCAGTGCATACATCCCTGTGTGTGTGTGTGTGTGTGTGTGTGTGTGTGTGTGTGCGCGCGCGCGCGCGCATGTCATAGGGAGAGAGCCCGGGAGCATGTACCGGATATACTGAAAGGAGGTACTGGGAGACTTACTATTCAGTGTCAATTATAGAAAGAATTGTCAGTTGCAGGTCTCAAGAGAAACGTGGTCAACAGGAAAGAACCATCAATCATAGGCCCCAACAAGGAAAACTGCACTGCATCGTCTAGAAAAAATCAGCCTCTGCTGTAGTTTCAGCCAGTGAGAAATCATCACCACCCTGAACTCCTGCTTTTCTCCAGAGGACTTTGGTTCAAAACACCCCCTCCCAATCCCCCCACTTCTCCACAAAATAACTTTCCGTCCTTTGTTTGGAGGACTTACTATGGTTTTGCCGAGGTTTGCATGTCCTAAATTGCAATTCTCTGTTATTCCCAAATAAACCCGTTTTTGCTGGTGAAAATAACTGCCTTCTACTTTGTGTGGGTTTTTTGGTTTTTTTTTGCTTCTAGTTTTTTTAATGTTTTATCTATTTATCGAGAGAGTGAGCACCAGCAGAGGAGGGGCAGAGAGAGAAGGGGACAGAGGATCAGAAGCAGCTTGGACCTAACAGGCTGACAGCAAGAAGCCCAATGCGGGAGCCAGGAGACCTTGACCTGAGCCAAAGTCGGACACTTAAACCAACTGAGCCACCCAGGCGCCCCTGTGACTTCTGTTTTTGAGGTTAACAATACATGTGTGTATGTGTGAATATGCACATGTGCACAGTGAGAAAGTGCATATTTACACTGGGGTACAATGCAGTTTACGCAAACGTTCAACATGCTGCTGTGCCGTTCCTCACACTCTGCATGTTTCCATAGTTTTGCAATAACGTGTTGGGAAGGTGAGGAAATCCAGAACTATGAGGAAACTGGTAAGAAAAAGTGCAGATTCTAGAACCCCACCCTGGGACCCTCACTGGGTCTCACTGGGTCGCCTCTTCTCCCCACCAGTAGCGTCTTTTATAATTGTATATAGAGGGGTGCCTGGGTGGCTCAGTCAGCTGTATATAGAGGGGCGCCTGGGTGGCTCACTCGGCTGAGCGTCCTACTTCGGCTCAGGTCACGATCTCGCGGTCCGTGAGTTCGAGCCCCACGTCGGGCTCTGGGCTGATGGCTCAGAGCCTGGAGCCTGCTTCGGATTCTGTATCTCCCTCTCTCTCTGCCCCTCCCCCGTTCATGCTCTGTCTCTCTCTGTCTCAAAAATAAATAAACATTAAAAAAAAATAAAATAAAATTGTATATAGAAATGTTACATACACACATACTTCTCCCCTTCCATAATTTTCATCCTACGCTTACTTTTTAATTTACTGGTTTCACTTAATAAGTCCTGACTATCTTTTGATTTTGTACACATAGGTTCTATGTACGCATAGATTCTACCTCATTCTTTAATTCCCGCATAGTATTCGGTGTAAGCGTGCTCCAAATACTAGTTTTTGTAATTACGCTAGGATGTGTTTGAATTTGTTTTGGTTACCGTGGAAGTAATGCGTACTGATGATGACAAATCCGAACAAAATACACTTGTCATGAGCACAAGGTGAGGTAGGGAAGGACTGAATCACTATATCGAACACCCGAAACTAATATCACGCTGTACGTTAACCAACTGGAACTGAAAAAGAAAATCTTATCTAGCAAAATACAATTGTCCTGACACTCAGGTTATTCATCATTAAGTATTTATAAAATAGTTGTTGAGGAATCTACCCAAAAAATCCAAACAAAATGGGAAAATATTAAAACTGAAAGTGTTCACATCTTTCCTGCTCACCTACCCACCACCCAGGACCACACCCTAGACCCAACCACCATAAAGTTTGTTTTTAGTTCCCCTGGTTCTTTTCATATCAGTCTAAACGCTATACACTTACATCTTGACCCAACCAGGAATGGTGTCTTCCAAAGAATAAAACTTTATCTTCCAACTCCTAATTCTTAAAATTGTGTTACTTTTCATTTCACTGGTGGGGATTGTGTGACTTTGAACTGTCTACCTAACTCATCATTTGTCCATTTCACACATGACCTGCTGCCTCCCCGCCCTGGGAGATGTGGAAATTAGCATATCTGCACTCTCTCGGCTCCCCGCCCCCTCCCTCCCCCACATCACCGGTCCTAATGTCAGTTTGATTCTTGTTTTTATAGTCAAGAATTTACATTCTTTCCCTAATTACATCTTTCAAACTTTGTAGATTGACCGGAAAACCATCCACAGCATTCACAATATTAGGGGTGTAACAGGTCTGTTAGGCAAAGCCCACAAGCCTTTGAAATGAACCTTTTCCTGCTCCCTGGACCATCCTCCAACTGCCAGACCCCAAGGTGATCTGCCTGCGGGTTTTCTGGCCACCAGAGCTTGCCCTGCCCGTGTTTGGGGAAGCCCTGCAGTCCCAGGGAAACACCCCCTCCTGAGTGCACCTCAACCCCTGGTGTAAGTGGATAAGGCCCCGCGACTTGCTCCCCAGTGGGGGAAGGGAGGGCACTTCAACACTAGCCTCCATGGTCCCGACCTGAGAGCCAGTTAACTAGAAATCTGCCTGATAGCACAGCCTCTACAGGATCCCAACCTGCCTTGTCCCATTGCCCCCACCCCCCTGTGCCGTTTGCTGGGGTCCCCTCTCAATTTTATGTCTTAGGGTCTGCTTCCGGGGCACTGGAACCAAGACAGTTACCCCAGGCTCGGTCATGTAAAGCAGGTCCTAGGGATGGGGCCCCGGAATTGGATGGCTCACCAGCCAAATGGCAGGGAGGGGCCGTTGCTGATGGGAGTGGGGTGGTCTCAATGCTGGCGGGTGCAGCGGCAGGTGGATAGGACAAAGTGGGAGAGGACACGTGGAGGGAGGGGGGCCCGGCTTGGGCCATCTCTCTAGCATTGGAGATGGGGAAAATGGTACTTTTAAAGATTCTGGAGTCAGATTTTTTTTTAATGGTATCAAAGAGCTGAGGGAAGAGGATGACAGGTTCAAGTCAACCAACTGTCACCCCAGGGCCTGGTGTAAAAAACAGCCCTCGTGAGCTAGAAACTCCCATGACATCCCATCCGCAGCTTGAAATCCACTGCAGTAGGAAACTCTATGGACACCCGCAACTGCTATAAAGTAGGGCTTCGTATTTAAAGGGAGAGTCAGGGGGCGCCTGGGTGGCGCAGTCAGTTAAGCATCCGACTTCAGCCAGGTCACGATCTCGCGGTCCGTGAGTTCGAGCCCCGCGTCAGGCTCTGGGCTGATGGCTCGGAGCCTGGAGCCTGTTTCCGATTCTGTGTCTCCCTCTCTCTCTGCCCCTCCCCCGTTCATGCTCTGTCTCTCTCTGTCCCAAAAATAAATAAAAACGTTGAAAAAAAATTAAAAAAAATAAATAAATAAAGGGAGAGTCAGTTGTTAAGCATCTACTAGCACATCTTGGCATTCACTCTGCTTCCGGACCTGAGGGTTTATTCTGTCTGTTCATTCTCAAAGCCTCTAGTCCTAAGCTTCAGGCCCCTCAGCTGTGAAGTGTCAACCTGTCCCGCAGAGTTTGGCCACGTAAAATAAGACCGCTTGTTGGAAGTCACATCTATTTCCTGATATCGAGAAAGGATCTCTTGAGAAGTTGGTTTCTGAGATTGGCCTTAAGGACAACAATTCCATCCGAAATAAAGGTCATTCCGAACGTAAAGGTTAACACGAGTAAGAGAGAGGGCTGGGGAGTGTGGCCCGTGTTGGCGAACGTGGGATCAGGACACATGCGAGAAAAGGGGAGGAAATTCCTACCTGTGGACTTCAGGCAGGGGAGAGCCAAGAGCTGTGTGTGCGGAGGAAAGTGGGGCACAGCGGCAAAGTTCGTACCGGTGACAGAGGTAAATGGGGGCAGTTCCAGCAGGTAACGGCGTGTCATTGGGGGAAGGAACCAATGATCGACACCTAGGGTTGGCTCTCCAGGAGGCAGCCGGACACCCATTTGTCAGCACTGGAAGCGGAACCCTGGCTGTGGAAGCCACCGGGTCACCAGGGCTTCGTCCACCACAACCTGGGTTCGACTTTCTTTTTTTTTATGTTTATTTATTTTTGAGAGAGAACATGTGGGAGCGGAGCGGGGGAAGGGCAGAGAGAGAGGGAGACACAGAATCCGAAGCGGGCTCCAGGCGCTGAGCTGTCAGCACAGAGCCCGACGTGGGACCCGAACTCACGAACCGAACCGCGAGATCATGACCTGAGCCGAAGTCGGACACTCAGCCGACTGAGACACCCAGGCGCCCCCAAAAGCTCACTAATTTCTTACGGGATAGCTCAAACTTCCTTAAACATGTTGCCACATGCCGTGTAATAAAAGAACTAATAAAATTAAATTATTGTAATTTTAAAAAGAATATAAGTTTCTAAAAGTCAGCCAGAGATTACGAGAGATTTCATTCAATACAGTAGAAGGAGGTCTGTTCAAAAACACTTCTTTCTTTTGTGAAAGTTGTTACCCGGTATAGTAGTATGTATACGGAGGGACTTCAAGAAAAAGTTGTCATTTACTGTCTACAATGAGCCATTATTAAGCTCTGTAATTAAATCAGGAAACTCTGCACAATAACCACGAACGTCATATCTTATCTTTACTATCATTGTTACTATTCCTCCCGCGACCCAGCTGGGACTCAGAATGCGCATCTGAGATCAAATCCACTCAGAAAGCCAAGGAATGAAAGTGTGAATGAAAGTGTGAATGAAGTGTGGCCCACTTCCTGCAACAAGTTGACAGGCTGAAATGAGGGAGAGAGGGAGGGGCTTTGCCTAATACCCCGGGGCGGTCAGTAACTGACGTCACAGGAGCTCTGGGAACATGCTAAGTAAGAAAGGAGCAGGGAAAGCAGCCCAGCAAGAGGACCATGTCCTCAGCATGTGGCCGGGGCTCAATCAACCCTTCCTGAGGAGACAGCAATAAATGAGGGAAGGAGGGAGGAAGGGAGGGAGGGATGGGGAAGGGGAGGCACAGAGAGGAAGTTGGGGGGGGAGAGAGGGAAGGGTGGGAGAAGGGAAGAGAGGGGAGGGAGGAGTGGAAGAGGGGAGGGAGGGGAGGGAAAGAAGGGGTGGGGGAGAGGGAAGGAAGGGGTGAAGGAAGAGAAGGGAGGGAGGGGAGGAGAGAAAGGGGTGGGGGAGGGGAGGGAGGGGAAGGAGGGGAAGAGAGAAAGGGGTGGGGGAGGGGAGGGGGGAAGGGGGAGGGAGGGGAAGAGAGAAAAGGGTGGGGGAGGGGAGAGAGGGGAAGGAGGGAAGGGGAGGGGTGAAGGAAGAGAGGGAGGGAGGAGTGGAAGAGGGGAGGGAAGAAGGTGAGGGAGAGAGGAGAGGAAGGGGTGAAGGGAGAAAAGGGAGGGAGGGGAGGAAGGGGTGAAGGAAGAGAGGGGAGGGAGGGGAGGAGAAAGGGGTGGGGGAGGGGAGAGGGGGAAGGGGGAGGGAGGGGAAGAGAGAAAGGGGTGTGGGAGGCGAGAGAGGGGAAGGAGGGAAGGGGAGGGGTGAAGGAAGAGAGGGAGGGAGGAGTGGAAGAGGGGAGGGAAGAAGGTGAGGGAGAGAGGAGAGGAAGGGGTGAAGGGAGAAAAGGGAGGGAGGGGAGGAAGGGGTGAAGGAAGAGAGGAGAGGGAGGAGTGGAAGCGGGGAGGAAGGGGTGGGGGAGAGGGGAGTAAGGGGTGAAGGAAGAGAGGGGAGGGAGGGGAAGAGAGAAAGGGGTGGGGGAGGGAAGAGAGGGGAAGGGAGGGGAAGAGAGAAAGGGGTGGGGGAGGGGAGGGGGGGAGGAAGGAAGTGGAGACCAGAAGCCATGGGGAGGGCGAGGGGAACAGCTCTGACCAGCCCATTGGACCAGGAGAAGCCAGCTTTTATGTGGCCTTTTCTGGGTCAGCAGCTAGGGTTCCTCTTTCAGCTAAACCACAGTTCTCCATTTTGTTTCTCTTAGCAGCTTTAGAAGAAAACTTTCTAAGTCACCAAGGCATCATTTCAATGGCTTCTTTATCAAAAGAGTAAAGGGACCTCCTCCTCTACTCCCAGAGAGCAGTTGACAAGGAGGGAATTTCCCCTCCAATGGGTGTGATTTTCCTATGGCAAAGGCAATCTGCTAGGAGCTCTGTGCAAAGACACTAATGTCCTTGAGCAACCTGAGGCTGAAGACACCACTATCTGTGCATTCGTCAGCGTGAGGTTTTCAATACTGTTGCTTAAAATGTATTTGGTAATTGAAGGGAAACATACCACTGAAGTCAAAGGATGTCCCAAAGAAGCCTCGAGTTGAGGAGGAAGAAATGGAAAATGATTCACTGGCTGTCTTCAGAGGTAAGAGAGCTAATAATTTATTAATTTTCATATCTCACCAAAGCGGATGGATTAAAGGTTAAAAACATTTATTAATTTTTATTTTTTTAACGTTTACTCATTTTTGAGAGACCAAGAGAGACAGAGCATGAGCGGGGGAGGGGCAGAGAGAGAGGGAGACACAGAATCGGAAGCGGGCTCCAGGCTCCCAGCTGTCAGCACAAGCCCGACGCGGGGCTCGAACTCACGGACCCGTGAGATTATGACCTGAGCTGAAGTCGGACACTTAACCAACTGAGCCACCCAGGCGCCCCTGGGTTAAAAAACATTTAAAAGGGAACAATGGAAAAGATGCCCTTGAATGTGTTACTGATTATGTGCTTCCCACCTGGCTTCTTGTGCTCTCGAATTTCGTCTCCGTGTTTTGTCGGAGAACACTGCAAATGCACAGCTTGTCGTTTTGTTTTATCCAAGCTCTTCGTTCAAATCGCTCTTTTTTCACAGCTTTATCGAGGGGTAATTCACATTTCATGCATTCATTCATTTAAAGTGTACAAGTCAATGATTTTAGCATATTTACAAAAGTGGGCAACATCACCCTATTCTAGTTTTCGAATTTTTCTGTCCTCCCCACGAGAATTCCCCCACCCGCTAGCAGTCACGGAAGCCCGAGGCAGCCACCGATGGGCTTTAGGTCTCTGTGATTTTGCCTATTCTGACCTATGTCTATAAATGAAGTCATATAACATGTGAGTTCCTGTGACTGGCCTTTTTCACTTAGCATAATGTTTTCAAGGATCATCAATGTTGTAGTAGGTGTCTGACTTCGTTTCTTAGCAGCGATGAATGAATTACCGTTACTACCGAGTAATACTCCATTGTATGGATACATTTATTTATGTATCCGTTCATAGATTGATGGACACACAGGCTATTCTCCAGTTTGGGTTTTCATGTATAAGCCTGCTTCGACACACAAGTCGAGTTTTTGTGCGAATATATATTTCCTCGATGTAGCTCTGATTGACCCCTAAAAATAAAGACAACTTGCTTTAAAAGAAAAGAAGGGTCTGGACTCGGGCTGCAGAAATGAACCGGCACGGAAGATGGTTTGAAAGACAGGAATGAGCCACAAAAGCAAACTCTCTACCTAGATTCTGAGAATGAATTCTGGAGGCTACCGTAGGGAAATTCCTTCAGACACCCCACCTGCATGCTCTTGGCATAGAAAGTTCCTGATTCTTTAGCATTACAAAATTCATATGACGTAACTTAATTAGCTAAAATAGAACAGAAGGATTGAATGAAGGCGGTAGGAATGCAAGAACTAGGAAACTTGCTTCCACCCTCCCAAAGACACAGTCGATGCCACCAGAGGGCAGTGTGGACCAGGACAAACGGCAGCGGTCCCCTTTCTCAGCCTGTTTCGCTAGCTGCTCAAAGGCAGGACCTGGAGGCTGATGGCCACTGGTATCAGTTAACGGACCCTCCCTTTAACCGGTGCCTTTAAACTAGGTATTCTTCAATACCGAGAACAACGCGAAAGTGTTTTTCTTCTTTCCACTACTTCTATTTGTTTAGCTTTGCAATGCATAGCTCTCTTTTTTGAGTTTATTTTATTTTTAGATGAAAAAAAAATTTTTTTAAGTAATCTCCACACCCAGCGTGGGACTCAAACTCACAACCCCGAGATCAAGAGTCACACGCTCCACCGACCGAGCCAGCCGGGTGCCTCTCCTCTTTACGAATTTACTCATTTTTGTGGCCAAGTGCATATCTCCCCATGGTTGATTGGTCCAGAAGCCAGAGCTTTGGTACCGCATCGGTGTGTGGTGCATTCACACCTTGGAAATACACATTCTCTGGGCTTCAGGAGCCGTGTGCGACTCAGACTTGAAGACGCGGGATTTTTAAAAATTACTTTGAATTGCTACTGCTTTTGATTCACTGTTTTCAGCCATTGGTTAAATAGCTTTGACCCTGAAGCTCGGCATTTGAGCAATGCGTTAGGACTAAAACAAATGGATTAAAACCATGAGATGCCAGTACTATTTTAATTCCAAAATGGACGGGCGTTGATTTTCTATAACGTGAGTGAAATCGAAAAGTGGGCTCATTCAGTTGGCGACTCTACAAAATACTCCAGAACGTGAAATTACACACAACACACAAAGATCAGGATATATCCGTTGAAGGAACCCTCTAGCCTCTTAAAATGTCTTTCGCGTGTATTTGTATATGCACATATATGATGGCGAAAGATACAGTAAAATAGGCAGAGGGGGAAAGGTTGGGACCTGAGGTCGAGATGTGTCGAGAAAAACACATTTTGGAACAATGCTGGGAGGGTCTGACCACTGCAGACCCCCTCAAGGGTAAGGTTCCTCTCCAGCATGAAACAGACCCCACCTACTCCCCCTCAGGTTCCCCTCAGGAATTTGACAAAAGATCTAACTAAAAATAAGAAATAGACCATGAAACATATGACCCACAAGGAATGATATGGCCATAGACCAGCCCTCATACGACCGAGGTGAGCCAATCGGGAATGGACCTCGCAGCACCCAGAGCTATCAAGCCAATAAGGGTGGGACCTGGGAGAGAACAAGAGGGAAGGGAGGGGGGAGGGCCGACCAGAACCTTCTAAAACAAGGACCCTTGCCTACAGTCCGAGGGCATTCAATGCCCCGTCTCTGTAGCGAGAGCTTTCCTAATATTCTTCCTTTCTAATAAACCTATGCCTGCTGCTCATTCTGTGTCCACCTGTTCATTCTTCGAAGCAGCGAGACGACGAATCTGGGTGTTGAGGTAAAAAAAAAAAAAAATCCTGCAACACATATGACAAACTCCTGTTTGCTTTTGGCCTGTGTTTAAAAATCCTTTTAATGTTTTTTTTATTTATTTTTGAGACAGAGAGAGACAGAGCATGAGCAGGGAAGGAGCAGAGAGAGAAGGAGACACAGAATCTGATGCAGGCTCCGGGCTCCGAGCTGTCGGCACAGAGCCCCCGCGGGGCTCGAACCCATGAACTGTGAGATCATGACCCAAGCCGAAGTCGGACGCTCAGCGGACTGAGCCACCCAGGTGCCCCCTGCTTTTGGCCTGTGTTTTAAATTTGCACTTCCCCAGTGACTATTGAGGTTCCGTGTCTTCTCACCTGCTTGAGCTACACGCAGTCACTCTTCTGAGATTCTTGTTGCCCCATTTTCACATAGCTGGTGTTTTGCTGACCGATTTCCAGAAGTTCTTTGTATGTTACGGACACCAACCCTTTGCTGGTAGTGTGCCTTGGCAGATGATGGCTTACCTCTTCCGTTTCTTTGTGTTTGCAGAAAATTTAAATGTGAATGTAGTTCTGTTTACCATCGTTTGATGGTTCCTACTTTGGGGGCTTTGTTTTTCAAAAATCCTAATGTAACCCAAGATTAGACACTTATTATTCAATGTGTTCTTCCAAAAGTTTTAAGGTTTTGCATTTCATATTTAAATCATAACCAATCTGAAATTGATTTTTGTGGCTGGAGTGCGGGAGGGATCAAATTTCACTTTTCCACATACACAAACAATTATCGCGCTGTTATTTATGTTGAAGATGCCCGTCTTTACCCGCTTACCCGCAACGCGGTCTCTAACATAAATCACCGTTCCATACATGAGTTCTCCCCTGAAGTCTCTATTCTGTTCCATTTGCATGTCGGCCTGTAACTACCCCGGTAACACAGGTAAGTCACTATAACTGTATAATAGGGCTTGGTGTGTGACAGGGCGATCTTCCACTTTATTTTTCTTTTTCAGGAATGCTGTGGCTCTTCTGGGCTGGGCCTTTACTCACCCAGGTAAGATGTTAAATTAGCTTATCAAGTTCCTCGAAAACACTTACTGGAATTTGCCTGGGCCTAAGTGTGAACCTTAAAAAATAAAACTGTCATTTTACTAGCAAAAAAACAAGTGTATTCAGGAATATAGCAGAGAACTGCAATCCAGGCCAAGCAAGCTACGGCAAAACCACACGCAGGTCCAGAGAACGGAAGAGTCGCACGTTCATAGACCAAAGGCGAGGAGGAGGGGCTGTTGTAAACCAAAAGCGGATTGGAGTACACTGGGATTTCAAAGGCTTCTCATTGGCTGAATGACGACTGCCTCTCATTGGCTGGACAGTTGCTAGGGGGAGGAGGAAGATTTTCTTCCTCTGCAGGGGCGATAAATTAGTAGCGAAGGGGGTATGAACTCGCCAGGTGCTCTCTTCCTATTGGGTCTGCAAATGATGCCAAGTGGTAGGGGCTGAGAGCTCCCCCTACTGGCCTAAGCGAAGTTTCCTTTTACTAATTTTCACTGGTGGTGAAGTCAACAGCAGAGGAGAGAGAAAACGATAAAATGAGAAAAACCACCCTAAGTAAGTCTTCCCTTCCACGTGTTCAGGAAAACTAGTGTTGCACAAAGACGCCTAACAGAAAAGGATGAAGGTGAAACCCCATGCAGAGTCGTTACAAGAAAAAAAAGAGGATAAAAAATAATCCTGTAAAGTAGTACATCATGCCAGAAAGTCATGCTTCCAAACAGAGGAACGCTGTAATACTTTAAAATAACTTTTACTCCGGGGGCGCCTGGGTGGCTCAGGTCATGATCTCGGGGTCGGTGAGTTCAAGTCCCGCGTCGGGCTCTGTGCTGACGGCTGGAGCCTGGAGCCTGCTTGGGATTCTGTGTCTTCCTCTCTCTCTGCCCCTCCCCTGCTCACACTGTCTCTCTCTGTCTCTCAAAAATAAGTAAATGTAGGGGCGCCTGGGTGGCTCAGTCGGTTAAGCGTCCATCCGACTTGGGCTCAGGTCATGATCTCACGGTCTGTGGGTTTGAACCCTGCGTCGGGCTCTGTGCTGACAGCTGGAGCCTGGAGCCTGCTTGGGAATCTGTGTCTCCCTCTCTCTCTGCCCCTCCCCCCCATCTCAAAAATAAACATTAAAAAATTTTTAAATAATGTTAAAGGATAGAAAAGAAATGAATATTTTAAATATTAGACACAAAGTGTGCCCCACTTTTATCTCTATATAAATTTTTTTTGTCTTTCTTTAAAGATATTTTTTTTTATTTAAAAAAAAAAATTTTTTTTTCAACGTTTATTTATTTTTGGGACAGAGAGAGACAGAGCATGAACGGGGGAGGGGCAGAGAGAGAGGGAGACACAGAATCGGAAACAGGCTCCAGGCTCTGAGCCATCAGCCCAGAGCCTGACGCAGGGCTCGAACTCAGGGACCGCGAGATCGTGACCTGGCTGAAGTCGGACGCTTAACCGACTGCGCCACCCAGGCGCCCCTAAAGATATTTCTTCATTAGGTGAAAACATTGTAACAAGTGAAGTGTTGTTTCAAGTGTTGTTAGTGTCATAGTTAACATTCACTTCTTGTGTTTACCATATATTGTAATTTTCATGTGGCAAAGCCCCTGGCTCCCAAATGTCATGACACAGAGACTACCAGTACAGTTAAGTAATGTATTATTCTGATAGACAATCAGCCATTTCATGTCGCTTGAAAGATTTTAACTTGGGGGTTGGAAACTTTCTCATCTTTAAGATTTAGGGTGTGAGCCAGTATATACTGAATCAAGCTCATATATTCAACATTTATGGTGCGGAGTAATAAGTTACATAATAGCTAAATGGTCAAGAGTCCTACAAATGGTAATTGACCACCTTTTGAATACTAAATGGAGGGAAGGAAGACAACCAACCATTCCCTTAGAATGTTCTCCCATACCGACTGATGAGTAAGGACAATCTTGCCTTGGGATATTTTAATCTTTTTTTTTTTCAATTTTTTTTTTGGGGGGGGATATTTTAATCTTAAGCCGTGAAATTAACTAGAGAGGTCAATCACTAGGTAGAACATATCCTCCTGTGTTTGTATGCATTCTTTTTTGTTAAGTTTCAAGAAACCATCTAATTCAGCTTGGAAGCCGTGTCGGTCTTCACGAGAGATGTGCACACACACGCCCATGCACAATTACACGTCATGACAGCATCCGCATTTCGGTTCATATCTGCCCCTAAAGAAGTCTCTCACTTTGGAGGAGCAGCCTTCCCTAAGCTTCGATGCCTCGTTATATTGTTGAATTACCTGAGTAACATCGAATGGATAATAATAATAATCGCAGAGAGCTCGGGGCTCCGGCCCTGTTTGTCGGTCAAGGCGATATCCTAGAGCTGCTCACATGTCTAAGCAAACCAAAACAGGAACAGAAAGGAAGGTGGTCAACACGACAGAGGAAAACCACAGTGAGATGCCACCTCGCACCTGTCAAAAGGGCTGTTACCCAAAGGACCCGAAAGGAGTGTGAGTGTGACGAGTGCCAGTGCGTGGAGAGGAAGCCCTCTGCACTGTGGGTGGGAATGCAAATTGGTCCGGCCACCAGGGAGAACAGTACAGAGACTCCTGGAACCCCTGCCACGCTGGGAGGAGCCGACTGGGCCGAGAAGCCACGGGGAGGGGCTCTGGTGACAGTGCCAGCTGGGCCTTCCCTCCTCCCAGGGGGCGGGAGGGGCGTGGGGGGCAGGTGGAAAGTGCGTCCTCCAGTTCCAGCCGCCTCAGGGCCCAGTCATGGGAACAGACCGAAAGCGGCTTGAGCCTTCCCGCCCGAGGCCTCAGGTACCAACAGAGCCTCAAACGCCACTCGGGACAGCCGTCCAAATGGGCCTTTCCACCCAGCCCGTGGGCATGATACAGTCGTTGGTCCACGCTGCAGAACGTGGGGTGGTTGCCCACCCAGCAAAGTAGCAAACTCTCAGACCTGGTCCTGAGCCTGGAGGGAAATCAGAACCGAGGGGGCGTGGCTGGCACAGAACGGGCCCTGTGGATGTCAAGGCTGGGCGCAGGTGGTGGTGAGGGGTTAGGCCGGTCCGTAGACTTTGGCCTAGGGAAACGGCGCCTGTTTCTGAGACCACCCTTTTCTTCTCACTTGCATTTACCCAGTCCTTGCCCACACATGACTTCCATGTGCTCATAGCCACAGATCGGCGAGCCCCACAGGGCAGGCTGCAAGCCGGGGGCACCCCTGGACTAAGACAGGAGGACCCGAGAGCCCAAGGCCAGCACGCAGCGACACTGGGTGCCGAACTTTGACCTCTTCCTCCATCCCACCACGCTCCTCCCTCACGCGTTTGCATAGGACCCTGCAACACACACAGATCTGTATTTAATAGCACTGAATAATCACGCACGGTTTCCATGTATGGGTCCCTCCAGCCGGAGGAGCATGAGCCGGTGCTCAGGGTAGCTCTGATTTCTGCAAGTGCCTCACCCCCACCCCCAGAAGCAGCTGCCCTTCCTCCTGCGGGACTCCTTGAGTACAAACACCCAGCTTCCCTCTGCTGCGAGATCCAGATCAGCCTCAGTGTCGAGAGCCACATTCCGTGTCCTTCTTAACGAGCTGCCTCTCGGTTTTTCTCAGGTAAGAACTACTTAGGGGTCAGCCTCCAGCAAATGCCATCTCTGAAAAGATAGGAAGCAATCAGTGGTCTTCGGTCCCAAAGCACGTGTCTCCTCACACACGCTTCTCACTTCCTGGGTTAATGTCACCTGCTCTCCGTTATCCGTACTTCAAAGGACTGGGTCACCGCTGCTGGTGCTGGGAACTTGCGTGAACCTCGGCCCAGGCGGCACAACCATTAGAGTGACTGTGGCTTCCTTCGTGACTGCGGACGGAGGCCACTCACAGCCACTCTGCCACCGTGCTAACTCTGAGCCCTCGTGTTCTACCAGACGCCTCTTAATAAAATTAATAAATGACTTAATGCATAAATAATAAAATTTAATAAAATAATGTTAGGGGCGTCTGGGTGGCTCAGACGGTTGAGCGTCTGACTCTTGATCTCGGCTCGGATCACGATCCCGGGGTCGTGGGATCGAGCCCTGTCGTTGGGCTCCACGCTGAGCATAGAGCCTGCTTGAGATTCTCTCTTCCCCTCTGCCCCCCTCCACTGCTCACACCCTCTCCCCCCACCCATGTATAACAGACCAAAAAAACACAAGACAGAATGTTGTCAAGGGCATTCCCCCAGGAACCCTCAGTCTACGAAGCAAAGCGTCTGGGCCAGCAGGTCACAGAGAGGATGCTCGAACCCTGGGGGATGCGGGCACACCTTGCCGGGGGTGGCGGAGATTTAAGACCGATTTCCATGTGCCCGTCTTCCAAGGATTCTTCTTCCTACCACTGAGCCCCCCGAAAAGGACTCTTGAGAATAGGAAGCCTTCTCCTGCTCTGGATAACAAAGATGTCCCCTCTCTGCGGGGCGCCGTCTTGGGGTGTCAAACCCTCTAGGGCCACAGAGTGGACAGCCCCTCACCACCCCAGGCAGCGTTTCACTGTCCCCCCACAAAGCACACGGGGGCTGAGCTGCCGGCTGAAATGCATTTTTATTTGAGAGAACAACTTGACAGATCAGACACTGACTCAGACTTCAGTATTTAGAAGCCAGTTTCCCCCCCAGAACGAATGGCGTTCAGGCGGTCACTTCAAGCAAAACAACACTCGTTGTCAACGGTGACCGTGGAGGTTTCAAATGAAACTTTTGGAAAGCTGGCATCTGCCGTGGGCACCGAAAGCTCCCTAGCGTTTAAAGAGCCGTCTGAGGAGGTCAGTGTGATATTCAGGAAGGTGACTCTCGGATGCTGGACAACGAACACGTCCCCATCTCTTGTACGGGGAAACCTGCCCATATCCCGGTGCACCATTGCGGTCCAAACCTCCGGTGCGTGACGTTACAAATCCACGCGTGCCGTACGAACCTCCCATCGCTGCCGTGACAAAGTACCGCAAACCCAGGGCCTACGCCACGAATGCAGCCTGATGGCGTCCCCCTGGCTGGGATCAAGGTACCGCACCGGACGGAGGTCCTCTCTGGAGGCGCCAGGGGAGAACCTGTTGCCTGGACTTTCCGCGTTCCTTGGCTCAGAAGTCCCCTCCCGTCCGCAAAGCTAGCAGCACAGGGGTCAGTCCTTTCCATGCTGTGTCCCACTGACTCTCTTCCGCCGCGGTATCTCCCCTCGGTGTCCCCAACAAGCGCATCAGCAAACGTCCCTTTTGCAAAGTCAGGCAACGTATTCCCAGGTTGGGGGAGCGGGGGGGGTGGAGGCCTTCCAGGGCCGTTATTCCGCCTGCCGCACGTGACAAGCGATGTGTTCAGAATTCCAGACAGAGCGACGTCTTCCAAGGGGACGGAGCACAAGCAATTCAGAGTCCACACCGCAGCTAATCGTTTCTTAGTTTTATCATTTTTCAATTTTTCAATGTTTATTTCTTTTTTGAGAGAGAAAGACACGGAGAGAGCACGAGCAGGGGAGGGGCAGAGAGAGAAAGAGAGACACAGAATCAAAAGCAGGCTCCAGGCCCCGAGCTGTCAGCACAGAGCCCGACGCGGGGCTCGAACTCACAGACCGCGGGATCATGACCTGAGCCGCTGTTGGATGCTCAACCAACTGAGCCACCCAGGCGCCCCAGTAACATTTCTGAAGTATTTTCCAGAACTTCTGTGGTGCAGGAGAGAAAAGTCTCTGAGGACTCAGGATACTGGGCTCACCCAGCAGGGACCTCTCTCCTGCACCTGCCCAGCTTCTCACGGCCCCAGGTTCCTCCTCTGAGACGTGGACGCAAGCACCCGCTGGGCCTGCCTGTTGGCGTGTGGGAAGACTGAATAAGATAATTGTAGCAAAACGCTCTCTAATCCAGAAATGGCTGCGTCAATGTAAGTTTTTTTGTTTTGTCCATTGGCCTCTAGAGGGGCCATCTGTGAACAGAAGGCTTTTGGCTGAATGGATGAAGCAGGGCTGCATTTATTCCTTAGCAAGTGTGTGTTAATTGTCTGCCTCAGGGTTACACATTTCTTTTCCTGGGGATGAGAACTTTTAAGATCTACTCTGCCAGCCACTTTCAAATGTGACATAGCGCATTATTAACTGTGGTCGTCATGCCTCACGTTTTGAACGGATAGGATTGGACGCGGAGGGCCTCCGGCAGACAGGCGAAGAACGATGGGGAGAGAGCATGGCTTTGGTTTCAGAGCCCACACACCGGGTGGCCCTTCGAGGCCCCAGACCTGCCGCTGGCCTGGCAGGAGGCAGCCTCCGCGGGTCCCCGGCACCCCGAACTCTTGGCTTCCCCTGCTGCGTTCGATGCTGTATTAACACAGGTAAGGGGATTAATTAATGACGAGCGAAATGAGTCCCCCATGACACAGACCTTTTAAGACAATGATGAAAGCCGAATTATGATGAACCCCTGTTTACTTTAAGCCAGTTAAGACAGACTATGAGTCACCGTCTTGATCTGGTCCAAGTAAACTCTTTTGTGGTTGGGCCGGCTTTGCAGACCGAAATCAGCCCCGCGGCAAAGGGTAGATTGCTTTAATGACGAGCTGTATTCCGAAGGACTTAGACCAGAGTCCCCTCTTTAATCTGTGGCCAAATACATACTTGAAAGGGACGAAAGGGAAACACAAAGATATACCAAAAGAAGAAAACAGAGTAACAACATGAGCCCGTCCGTCCTAAATTTGACTCGGAAGTGAACCCATGATGCATTTTCTTTAAAGCTGAAACCAAACAAACGGACAAATGTAAACGTATGTCCTAGATTTGGGCCTCCGCAAGGCCTGGAGACAGTGGCCACCCCGTGGGCAAAAAGTTCCAGGACTAAGATCTCTGAGTGCAGGTCTCCGCCCGAGGGCTCGGGGGGGCCTTTCAACAAAGAGCAGTAGCAGAAGCAGGGTGCACGTTAACGGATGTGGAATCCACGGCAAAGAGCAACAGGGAGACGTTTTTTCATGATACAGGGGAATTTTATAAAGAAAACCTGAGGTCATAACACCAAATGACTCGAAAGCAAGATACACAGAAGTGCAAGACTGGGGCCAGGCTGTCACCCAGATGGCACGGCGGGTGTCCTGCCGTGTGGAATCCAGAGGACGTCACATCCCCTTGTCTGTCTCTTTTGATGTTGACATTGAGCATGGCTGCAGGGGTCAGCATACCCATCCGACCCCTGTAAATGCCCCTCTGCTTCTCCTCTCCTGGTTTAGCCTCTGCTGACGCTCAATGCCAGGTGTGTTATTTTATTTGGGGTTCAAAATGGCAATGTCGTAGTATTATTATTCCTTCTTCATTTTTTTTAGCCGCAACTCTATAAAGAACTTTCCTGACCAATTATTTGATGAATCAGATGTGTGCTGCATCGAGGAAGAGTGAACGAATGACTTTCACTCGTTCATCACAGGTGTTCGGGATACTGGACTGGTTTCATCGCGGTCCCCGAAGGACTGAAGCATTCACGGATTTTAACGTATTTAATGTGTATTAACGCACTGCCACTCTGAGTTTTTTGATGCTCGGAGAAGTATGATTCTGCCAATGGGAGCCCTCAGGTGCGCTCCTGAGCTGGGCGGTATTCGACAGCGTCCCCTCTCTCTCTCCAGTGTCACCGTGCTCCGGGCTTTCGGTGACCAGTCTTCTCTCCCAGCCTGGAAGCTGGGGTTCTCCAGTCGTGGTGCGGGCTGGTCCCAGCCCGTCACCACCACCGGGACGGTTCAGTGGAAAGGTAACAAGGTTTTTGTTTGGTTGGCTTTGTGTTCTCTTTTTACAGAAAATATACTTGAGGGGCGCCTGGGGGGCTCAGTTGGTTAGGTGTCTGACTCTTGATTTCAGCCCAGGTCATGATCTCACGGTTCATGAAATCGAGCCCCGTGTTGGGATCTGTGCTGTCAGCTGGGGATTCTCTCTCTCTCCCTTCCTCTCTCTCAGCCCCTCCCCCGCTTGGGCACTCAAGCACAATCTGTCTCTCTCAAAATAAGTACATAAACTAAAACAAACAAAAACAGAAAAGAAAAGAAAATATACGTTGAGTTGGTGATAAGATTCACAACTTGGATCTAGAATGCCAGAACTTCTGCTTAACTTTGAGCACATTTCTTTTTTTTAAATTTTTTTTTCAACATTTATTTATTTTTGGGACAGAGAGAGACAGAGCATGAACGGGGGAGGGGCAGAGAGAGAGGGAGACACAGAATCGGAAACAGGCTCCAGGCTCTGAGCCATCAGCCCAGAGCCTGACGCGGGGCTCGAACTCACGGACCGCGAGATCGTGACCTGGCTGAAGTCGGACGCTTAACCGACTGCGCCACCCAGGCGCCCCATGAGCACATTTCTTAATCTCTGTAAGTCTTACTTTCTCTTTCTCTTGTTCTTAAAACATCCCCAGTGCCGTTCATATCCTTCTCGACTTGTTTTGTGTATCTGTTTTCTTAGCTTCTGAGCAACAGCACCACGCACTTGCTACCAAAAGGGGCGCTGGGAACACCTGGGTGCCTTCCCAGCTCTTTCTGCCTTAGGATGTGTCCCCCTGGGAAGCACAGTCCAATCACTGGGTTTCAAGTGACTTCAGCGGTGTCGGGGTGGCTCAGTCGGTTGACCACCTGACTCTTGACTTCTTCGGCTCAGGTCATGATCTCACAGTTGGTGGGATCGAGCCCCACGTCTGGCTCTGCACTCAGTGTGGAGCCTGCATGGGGTTCTCTCTCTCCTTCTCTCCTCCCTCCTCTCCTTCTCGCACACGCTCTCTAAATAAATATATACATACATACATACACACATACATACATAAACTTCTAAAAAAATAAAGTGGCTTCAAAGAATTCTTACGTGTGGGTACACAACTATTCAATACCAACTTACGTTTCTTCCACTTTGCTTTTAATTACTAGAGGCTGCCTTTCTAAGAATTAAACTGTTGCCTAAAACACTGTTCCGAAGTTAAATCTACAGAACAACTCCTCTCAAAGAATCCTGGCTTCCCTCCTTGCCCCCTTCCGTAGCTCCCTGCGCTGAGAACCATCTATCTGTCCCACTTTCCAGGGCTGGGAACAAACGACAGAAAACTTAGTGGGGTGCACAGCCGTTCATTAACCTCACTAACTTTGCGGGCCACGGGTCCAGACAGGCCACGACAGGATGACCGGCCCCGCCTTGTGATGACAGCAGACCTCAGCTGGAAGAGGCCAAGGCCAGGGGGCCCGGGTCACCCACAGGAGGCCGCCGCTGGCTCTCGGCTCCCGTCCAGATGGGCCTCTCCAGGCGTCTCTCTGTCTCTCTGTCCGTGCGAGCAGGTGCTTCCCCACGGCCTGCTGGTGGCGTCCTCACAGCCAGCATCCCGGGCTGTGGCAGCCGTGTGGCCTCGGGAGCCACCCAGGATCCCCTCTGCCACCTTCTCTCTGGCAGGGGTCAGCAATCCCCTCCAGGTTCACGGGGAGGAGGGGGTCTCCATATCTCGATAGAGCAAGGCAAGATTCCTGAAGAGGCTCTGGGCTGGAAAGAAGACCAAGGCCACTCTGCGATACAAAGTGCCACCACATTTTAATGAGATATTTTTTGTCCTTATAATTTAAACGCTTTAAGAGAGGAGGAGTGGACGGAACTAGAAGGTATTATGCTTAGCGAAATAGCAAGTCAGAGAAAGACCAATACCCTGTGACTTCACTCATATGAGGACTTTAAGATACAAAACAGATGAACACAAGGGAAGGGAAGCAAAAATAATGTAAAACCAAGGAGGGGGACAACACATAAGAGACTCTTAAATATAGAGAACAAACAGAGGGTTACTGGAGGGGTTGTGGGAGGGGGGACGGGCTAAATGGGTAAGGGGCATCGTGGAATCTACTGGAATCATTGTTGCACCATATGGGAACTAACTTGGATGTAAATTTAAAAAATAAAATAAGATAAAAAAATTTTTTTAAATTAACAAAAAGAGAGAGAGGAGGGAAAAGGGAAGAGCTATATAGCAGCATTCCATGTCACAGTGGATCTGGGAAGCCGGAGGAGGGTGCTGTCGAGGAGGGACAGAGGAGGGACAGGAGCCCTAAGAAGGAGGAAGAGGGGCAGGGCAGAGAGTACAGGATGGGGGGGTGGGCGTGGGGGGGCTGTGAGGCCAGACCAGTAGGAGCCCTCTTTTCTCCATCTACTCCGGGGGAAGACGTTTGGTTCTCTTTGAATGAGCTGAGATTTTTTTTTTAATTGACTTGTAAACGCTCCTATATAAGGGATAGCTGTTATTATGGGACTTGTGTTCAAAGACAGCACAAGCTTCTCTGTGCAGGCAGCCTCATGCGTAATGCATATGGGCCCCTGCCCAGCTCACAGAGGAAATCTTTCTCCAGAGGAGGTGAGGGTGGGTGGAAGGACCGAGCACAGTGCAGCATAGCAGACCCCCTCACCCTTACCCCAGGGCCTGAGGGACACATCTCCGGCCTCGCGTGAACTTGTCTAATGCCACAGGGTGCCACTCAATGGCTGGCTTTAGAGCTGGTGCTCTTTCCAATAAGCCCAGGCATTAGTTATCTGTATTTCTCTAAGCTACTAAAAAACGATCGGTCAAGACCAAAATGTTTAGAATATCTACTACATTAACAGTTAATGCAATATTCAACTATTATTCATAATGCAGACTATTTCTCTGAAGGACAATCAGTTCTGTAGGGATCCCTGAGAAGTCTACAACAGCTTATTTCTTTTACGGTAAGTCATTGTTAAAAACAGCCAAGTAAACTGTTTGTTCTAATATCTATGCAGGAGGGCATGTGAATGTGTGTCTGGCTGTGTGCACGCATGTGCACATGTAGGTGAGTGAACTCATCTTTTTTGCTTTCCCGTCTTCAGAGCCTTTTATGAGAGCAGTCAGAAATACCATACATAATACACCTTTGAGTAAACATTTGGTAATAATTCCTTGGCCTTGAAGACTAAACTTTGTCATCAAAGAATAAAGTTAATACAGTTGACATTTAAACAACGTGGCTTGAACTGCTTGGGTCCACTTACATGTGGGTTTTTTTCAATAGACATGGTACACACTATAAATGTATTTTCTCTTCCTTATGATTTTTTTTTCGATTGCATACATATATGTAACAACACAGTTTTATATAGGATGCTAAGAGCACTTTTCTTCATATTTTATGGAAGGACCAAAAATACGTGGACTTTCTATTAATATCCAACACAGCCAAATCGAATTCCTAAACAGACGCGTTGCGATTTGTTTAGAGTCTAAAGGCTTAATGGCAATGATGAGGGGAGGGAAAAGTTTATTTTACATAACTGAACGCAAAACGATTCAAGAAATAGTAAATAAAATTTAATATGGCCTCATGCACCCTGAAGGAGGCGGCGCCCCATGTGGAGGGGTGATGGCTATGCCCAGATAGTCTCCTATTTGGAATTCTGTGACTGTAGGGTCATGGAGTCATGAGTCCCCTTCCTCCCGGACATGGTGCGGCCAACCTGCTTTGCTCGACAGCCAGGTCTTTTAGGATCTGTGAAAACAATTGCAAAATCGAAGCGTGTGCCCTTCTTTCTAGCTTCTGGGTGGGTAGACTTCTTTTACTAAACCAGTCAGTTCTTTCAAAGTGGTATCCATCCAAGCATAGAAATGACCTTTTCTTTTCTCTACATTATTTTAGGACATACAAAACATGTATCAATCAACTGTTTGCATTATCAGTAGGGCATCTGGTCAACAGGCTATTAGGAGTTGAGTTTTGGGGGGAGTCCAAAGTTACACGTAGATTTCTGACTGCACACCATTGATGCCCTTAAGCCCTGAGTTGTTCAAGAGTCAACTGTATATTCTTTTTTTATGTTTATTTATTTATTTTTGAGAGAGAGAGAGAGAGAGAGAGAGAGAGAGACAGAGTCCCAAGCAGACTCCACGATGCCAGCATAGAACCCATCTCGCGGGGGCTGAACTCATGAACCGCGAGATCATGACCTGAGCAGAGATCGAGGATGTTTAACTGACTGAGCCACCCAGGCAGCCCCGTTTGTATACTCTTTTATTTCACAGTTCAGAGTCTCATGCTGTTTGACTTAGTCATTTTCTGTTCCAGAAAGTCTGTTCCCTGCGGTTCCAACTATTAGTCACATCTTCAAGAAACTTTACCCCGAGACACCTTGGTCTGGCCTCCCTGCTCGTCTCCCATCCGTCTTGCGTTGTAGACACTGCCCACAACAAACACGTCCACAAAATAGTTGCCAGGGTCGTAGCCACACTGCATGGGGAGGCCACACATCCTGGGAGTAAAAGACGAGAAAGGTCAGAGGGAAAACATCTGGAAAGTGTCCTAACTATCTCAGCATACAAATAACTTAGAATGCAGAGGATTTTTTTTTTAAATAAGATTCCCCGGAGGGTGACAAAGTTATTTAGGGATTGAGAACCCTGAATGAGCACAGCAGAGACGGGGGCCACAGTCGCCCCTCACACCCTTAACACACAAGGTCTACAACCAGCCCCCCCCAAAGCCAGGTTCAGGGCCAAGAAACAAGCTGCAGAGCTCCCACCTGGAGCACCTTGCTGTCCGTCCCTCCAGCCCAGGGTCCAGAGAGCTTGCGGTGAGAGAGGACGCAGCCCTGAACTCCCAGCCTGCACCGGGCTCAGTGGGCTCGTGCCAAGCCACTAGTGACATCCCTTTTGATCATCGCGACACATTGTTAGAGAGGATCACTTTCCTACTTTATGAATGAGGAAACCGAGGCTTAGAGGAGCCAGGTTTACACAGGTAACAGATGGGAGAACGGTAACTTATACCAGACGATCGGCCGTCTGAGGACACGCTCCTGACCTCTGTGCGCCTCCTGCTCCAAAACGAGGCAAATTTGACCCGAAGCCCTCATCCACCCTGAGCCTCCTGGCCTAGGTCAAGGCTGTCTGTTTGGGAGATGCCCAGTAAACATGAGCTTTGAGCCCAACGAGGCCCTTCTCCAGGGCCGGCAGGGACCCTGCAGGCTCCCGGGGTGTCGTTCCTGGAGCACACACACAGACAGTGAGGAACGTGTTTGAAAACTCTGCACCCTGACATTCCCCACGCTCCATTGTTCCACAACTGAGTGTTGGTGTTTATTAGTCGCATCTGACAAATTCCCCAGCAGCAGATGCTGCCTGCCCACGCACAGCTGCTCAGTCAAGTGTGAGCGTCCCCTGTGCTTCCTGCTCCCCCACTGCCACCCCGCAGGCTGCCCCTCTGTGCAGCGGCATGGGGCCCTCTGACCCCAAACCCACACGACCACACGCCTCACCCCTCACTTGCCCACCCGGTTTGCTTGAGGTCCTATTTCTGCCTCCTCGTTTATAGACCATGTTGCTGTCCCCAGCTATTTGCCACCTTTCCCCGTATGTCCCAGACGTTTACCCTGTGGCTGCAAGCCCCCACCCCCACCCTTAGAAGGATACTTTCTACTCTTCTGAGGCCAGGCTTGGCCATGTGACCTGTTTGGGCCAAAATCGATGGGACATCAGACCCCCAGGGCATAGAGCCACGGCGGGGCTCCCCCACTGCTGGGCCATTAGAAGCCAGAGCTCAGATCAGTCGGGGGGGGGGGGGGGGGGGGGGGGGTGGGGGGTGGGGAGGAGGTGGGAGCCACTGGGGCTTGGGCACTTTGTCATTACAGTGTGACCTGTCAAGGTTGACTTGGGAAGGGGAAACCAGGAGGAGTGAAAGTGCCCAGAAGCTGTCCCTAGTCTCAGTCTGCGAGGCGTAAGCATTGACGGAAGGATGATGTGTTCACATAAATGGCAGCTGCTGGTCGCTGCCTCCCTGGACCTGCTCCTGCACAAGCTGCCCCTCCTCGGACGCCTCCCCACCTGCCCTTTTGATGTCCTGTGGGAGCCGTGGCTCACCCGCAGGCGCCTCCCCACGCCCTCGTGCGGAGGCCCTCGTGGCTGTCACGTGGCCGCGGGCCAGCTTCCAGAAAGCCCGAGCATCCACGTCCGTCTGCAGGGACAAACCCGCTTCTCCCCCCGCCGCCCCGCACCCCCGGGGCGAGCGTCCCTTCCCCAGTCTCACTAGGGCCACAGAGCCTCCCCCTCTGGTCACCACGGGTACGGCGGGGCCCCTGGTAGCCGGTTCCCACACCTGACTCGTCCTGACCCCGTCCCCCCCCCCCATGCGGCGCCAGACCCCCCACCCCCCACCCCGGGGAAGGGGTCAGTGCGGGGGGAGAAGCAGACATCACGGAACAGCCACATACATATTTTATTCAAACAGCCCGCACACGGTGGCCTTTAAAGTCGACTTCACGGTGCGGGACAGGAAGGGACACGATGCCGGACGGCACCCAGGCCGAAGCGGAAACCTCCTCCGCAAGGAGCACGAGCGGGCGGAGGGCGAGCGGTCGGGCCGGAGGCGTGTCCCGGAGTTGAGGCGTCGGGGGGGGGGGGGGGGGGGGGGGGCGTGTGTGCGAGGCCGAAGGAGCTTCCGGGCGTCAGGGGACGTATCTGCCGAGCCGGGGGCGTGTCCTGGAGGCGGGGCCTCGGGGGCGTGTCTGCCTGGCCGGGGGCGTGCCCGCCTACGAGGGCGTGTCCGGGGCCGGGGGCCCAGAAGCGGAAAGGCGCACTTCCCCGCGGCGACTGGGCTGCGGCGACCGCGAAGTGGCGGCGGGGGTCGCGGTGCAGCCCTGGCAGAGACGCGTGCGCGGCTGGGGGACTCAGGTGAGGCGGCTCCCCGGGCTGGGGTCGGCGGGCCCGGGGCCCGCTCGGGACGGCGGACTCGGGGGCCGAGGCCTACGCCGGACGCCGGGCTGGGGGCCCCCTCGGGACGGCGGACGCGGCCTGCAGCCGGTCAGAGGTGGGTGGGCTTCAGGAATTCTGCCCGTTTGCAGGGAGACGCAGGGCCCGGCGCCGGACGTTGTGTGTCTCCCCCCGGATTCGGGCAGGATGAAGCCTGCAGCCGCTCGCAGCCTGCTCCTGTGCGCCTTGTGCCTGGCGATGTGCCGCGTGGGCGGCGCGAGCAGGTGAGCCCCCTGCACGGCTGCGAGCGCCTGGTGCGGCCTCAGCCTGGCCCGCGCGGTGCCCCGGGGCGTGGGGTCGGCGTCGCGGCCCTTGCGGGTGCAGGTGCGGGCGGGAGCGGCGCGTCGGGGATTGTCGAGGCGCGCATTTAGGTTAGGTTCCAGTAGTATCTGGGAAGTGCTGGTTCTTCCTCTTTTCAGGTTGACGGACAGTGATGGTTCTGTTTCTAGGCTCGTGGCCAGCCTTAGGAGGAAGGCACTTTATGGTCCCCCCCCCCCCCCCCCCGGGCCGTCCCTGGCTTTCTGGTCTAAAATTTCAGCTTCCCTCCTCCCTGCTGACATGCCTGTTCTCTTCCTCACTTATATTCCTTTTTTTTTTTTTTTTTTTAAATGTTTATTTCGAAAGAGAAACGGTGCTCAGATGAGCAGGGGAGGGACAGAGAGAGAGAGGGAGAATCCCAAGCAGGGTCAGCACTGTCAGCACCGAGCCCGACTTGGGCCTCGAACTCATGAACTGTGAGATCACGACCTGAGCAGAAACCGAGACTTGGACCCTCCACTGACTGAGCCATCCAGGCGCCCCTATATTCTTTGTTACTCATCACCATGGGGCACCATGTGTGTTTTCTTGGCTACCACCGTCACTGTCTCCCTCACTGGCATGTATGCTCCAAGGATGCCCGGGACTTGGTCCCCTGCTCACAGCAACGCCTCTGTCCACAGGAGGGCCTGGGGACTTGTCCCTTGCTCCCCGTGGTGCCTGGCCTGTCACAATCACTCGGTGTTTGTTGAACGAACAATGGCATGAATGGATAGATGAATTAACTTTTCTTTAACTTTAAAACCGTTCTTGAGGGGCACCTGGGTGGCGCAGTCGGTTAAGCGTCCGACTTCAGCCAGGTCACGATCTCGCGGTCCGGGAGTTCGAGCCCCGCGTCAGGCTCTGGGCTGATGGCTCAGAGCCTGGAGCCTGTTTCCGATTCTGTGTCTCCCTCTCTGCCCCTCCCCCGTTCATGCTCTGTCTCTCTCTGTCCCAAAAAAAAAATAAACGTTGAAAAAAAAAAAAAAAAACAGTTCTTGAAAAGTAAGTCTTTTGTCTTTTAACAGTGACAACCATGAGTGGAAAAAGCTAATTATGGTTCACCACTGGCCCGTAACAGTGTGCAAGGTGAGTTTTCTGATCTCAACCACACCGCAACCCCCCCCCACCCTCCCTGCCCCCCACCCCCGTTCCTCGGTCGAAGCCCCATGCAGAGTCATTTACACGCATGTTTCCTCGTGAGCTGGCATGTCATTTCTGGCCATCTGTCGCTTTACTCTCGCTGAGGCTGCTCTCTCTGGTTTTGGTTTTCCGAACCTCGCACCGTACCTTGTCTTTCTGGCTCTGGTGCTGTTTCCGAGCTCCGGGTAGAGTGTTGGATGGGAGGAGAACGAACGGGGTTGCTGGTGACCAGCTTTGAGCTCTGCTGGAGACCTGGCTCTGCCCCCCACACCCCCAGCAGGTCGGCCTTGTGAGCTTTGTAAGCCCCAGGTTCCGGTGGGAGGGGCCGCGTGTGGACAGCCCCAGTCTTAGGGAACACAGAAGGTTTGCCCCTGGGGCAGGGAACAAGGTCGTTTGGTGGGTGAGGCTTTACTGTGACCCAATGTGGGTGTGTTCCTGGGCCCTGACTGTAAATATACCAGAAGTGCTTTCCTCCCTTGAGGCTTTAGAACTGAGATTAAAAAAAAAAAAAAATCAACTCCTTGTGAAATGTCATCGTTAGGGAATTTCAATCCAGGGTGGCCTTGACGAGGGGACCTGTCACTACTCTGGCCGAAGCATCTTCCTGGGCAGTGGGGCTGTCTCTGGGCTCCTTCCCCGCATGAGTGACATGGGCATTTTAGGTGTGGCGACAGATGTGTCTTTCTCTCCCCGACCCTCCTCGGTGCTCTGCCCAGGCCCTCGGGCACATGCCGGGCACTGACCGGTACTTGCCGATGGTGAACAAAAGCCGCCCCAGCGTCCCCTTACAGGCTCGTCTGAGACGCTGGACGTGGAGCCGGCAGAAGCCCTGGCTCCTGTGGCCAGTGGTGGTTTCCTGGGGGGTGAAACTGGGGGTTGGGAGAGGTGAGGTTCACGCCGCCTGCTCTGGTCCTGCCCTGGGTCGTCCTGCCCTTCTGCCCCCTCGGCGTGTGGCGGGTACCTTTCATGCCTCCGCAGGCCGGTCTCCTAAACCAGAGCCTCCCTCCTTTCCAGACCGACCTGGGACAGAAGCTTGCTCCCTGCCCAGGCGACCCCGAGAGGAAAGGCTTGAGAATCTGCGTGGTGCCTCGCCTGTCCTCACTAGACACCCACACCCGCTTTTCATTGGCTTATTCCCTGCGGGGGCGACGGGCAGGACTTGGGTCTCGTCTGGTCTGACGGCCAGCGTAGTTCTTGACGGTCGGCTGTTTTGGAAAAACTCCACTTTAGCTAAACACTTTGGAGGTCCCGGGAGAGTATGCCACTGGGGTTTACCTCTGTGAACTTATCTTCATTGTCCCTTCCTCACCTTGGTGTCTTTGCTCCGGAATGTTCGCAGTTTCCATACTTGTAGCACTACTGCGTTCGGACCTGGAGCCTGAACACCCTTGAGTTTAGCTGGGTGTCGTCATCCCCGCACGGGTATTTTGGGTTACACGTTACGAAAATTATGGGCAAGTGAGTGCTTCCATCAGGCTGACTTAATCTGAGGACACGTTTAAAAAGAAGAAAGGCTGGGGCGCCTGGGTGGCGCAGTCGGTTAGGCGTCCGACTTCAGCCAGGTCACGATCTCGCGGTCCGTGAGTTCGAGCCCCGCGTCGGGCTCTGGGCTGACGGCTCAGAGCCTGGAGCCTGTTTCCGATTCTGTGTCTCCCTCTCTCTCTGCCCCTCCCCCGTTCATGCTCTGTCTCTCTCTGTCCCAAAAATAAATAAACGTTGAAAAAAAAAAAAATTAAAAAAAAAAAATTTAAAAAGAAGAAAGGCAAAGCAAAACTCAGGTTTCAGTTCTGTCGAGTAATTGTGTGAGATTGGACCCCTCCTTCCAGGTCCGACACGCCCCCCCATGTAGGGCCGCACCGGAATCCTCCCCAGATCCCCTGGGGGCTGGTTTGTGTGGGTCCTGCCTGTGGCTGGTGGTATATGTGAAAAGAAGGGAAAGGTGCTACGTGTATCTAAATAAACAGTGAAACCGATTATTTGCTCTGTGTTCTCGTGTCCTTTCTCTGCAGGAAGTTGGAAAGGACTGCAGAGACCCTCCGGACTACTGGACGATACACGGATTATGGCAAGCCCTTAGCGTGATTCCGATGTGAACAGGAAGGGGCGCCTGGGTGGCTCAGTCGGTTAAGCGTCCGGCTTCGGCTCAGGTCACGATCTCGCGGTTCCGTGAGTTCGAGCCCCGCGTCGGGCTCTGTGCTGACAGCTCGGAGCCCGGAGCCTGCTTCCGAGCCTGTGTCTCCCTCTCTCTCTGCCCCTCCTCCACTCAGGCCCTGACTCTGTCAAAAATGAATAAACATTGAAAAAAATTAAAAAAAAAAAATTGAAACGGGGAAAAGAAGCTAGCCAACCTGAAACTAGCTTGAGGCCGGTCCAAACGGTTACACTCGTGATTTTTGTTAGGAGTTTATTCGCTAGACCAAATCCTTATTTATGGCGTCTTCAGTCTTTCCGAAATAACCCTGATTTTGTTGCTGTTCGGTTCTGTCTCGATAGAACAGTAACGATCTGGCTTAAACATGCATTTAGGGACTCTGGGCCCATTTTAAGACGACTAACTGTAATTTCCTCATTTCGTCCTTCTTTTGGGGGCAGCGAGTAGCTATATAAAAGTAAATGCCCAAGTGTCCCACTCGTTTATTACACGTATCTACGTTGGCACCTGTCACAGTACCCGAATTCGTTTTTCTGGTTTTGCCTGCGTTCTGTTTATCGTTTCCCTATTTGTGCATATTCTTGTGATGTTTAACCGCACACGTCACTCTGCCCCGTCAAAGGGGTGCCTCATCCTGCCGCTCCCACGACAGGAGGGCCATGCTGGCCTTTGCTGGCACAGGCCTGCTCCTCAGGAACAGGGTTTTGTGGGAAGCAAATTAAACTGGGGACTGGGGCCCGGGCTCTGGCCCCTCCTTCGCCCCAGACTCACCAGTGACCCCGACACTCGTCTCCGGGACCTTGGCCTTCTTGGGTCCTGCTGATGTACCTGCCACTCTGCTTGTGGCTGGAAGGACGGTGCACAGCACTGCTCTCGTCCCCGTGGGGGCTGCACCGATTTCGGGTTGCTGGGCCAACCCGTTGAGCCAGGGGTCGGAAAGTAGATTTGGTGGCCTTGGGAACTCATCTGGAGACAGGAAGTTGGTGTGTCCCAAAGTAGGCAGACAAAGGGAAGTCGGAGGGTACCCTTGCTTGGTGGTTTAAGAAATCGTGCTAGCCGATCCTGGGTCGTTGCCAGCCACTGCCTGAGCCCGTTACGTATGTCCTCATTCGCCCTCATCGCCATTGGAAGAGAGGGGAACTTGCTGGTCTGCGCAGCAGCAGGGGAGATTGTCAGAGGGCAGTTGACTTAGACCCCACCCTGACTCCAGAGCGCCCCCTACCGGGTTGTTCAGTTTGCTTCCTGTTGGCCTTTCTCCTGGACGATGTCTTTGAAAGACGCGCAACCGGGACCGCTGATACCTGAGTGTCTTTGTTAAGCGACTCGCACCATGTGACGGTTTCTCTTCCTTTACTCTCTGCAGACCTTAATGGAAGTGTTTCCTCCTGCCTTTTGGAACCCATCTCGACCGAGACTAATTTCTGTTGTTTTTAATTTTAATTTCGAGGCCTGACAAAGCGGAAGAGTGTAACAGATCGTGGCACTTTAACTTCCAAGAGATTAAGGTACAAACTTTTAGTCGCGTCGCTGCTGTAGAGCATTGGACTCAGTTAACTCTCTTCTCCGCAAGCGTACCCTCAAGGTCATGTTTGAAAATGAGGACTCCCGAGCGTTATTCACCAAGATTGAACCCTTGGCACGTTTTTCGTATCTACTGATAGCTAAGACAGTCCCACAAGTTAAATTCGAACTACGTGGTCTCCTCTGCCCTGGGCGCAAACCATTCCAAGTGAACTGTACGAAGTGAAAGCAGACGTGAGCGGAGACGGCCCTGGCCGTCCCCTGCCAGCCCACGTTAGTCCCCGGTCCCCCGTGACTCCTGGTCGGCTTGCTGTGGTTAGCATTTCTAGACAGCTCTGGCTCGGAGGACAGACACACGGCACCACGCCTGTCCCTTCTGGCTGTGGCGGGTGGGTTTCTGAGTAGGGCCTGCCGGCAGGGAGGAAGGCTTGGGCCTTTCCAGCACAACCGCCCCTGTCACAGAATAGCCCAGGGAGTGGCTTTGGCGAGCCCTGCTCGCGGAAGGTCTCCGTTGCGTATGCACACCCGCAGGGGCGCTTACCTTTCCTCGCGGGATGCGGGCGACCCCTGGTGTGTGATCTAACTAGTACCTGGGTTTACAGGTCGCTGGGGCCTCCCTGAAAACATGGGGTAGCGTCAGGATGTGCTAAAACTAGGTTCCTTCCCGTGAAGATACGGCCCCCAAAAGGGCAAGGCAGTTAGTTCTAACAGATCGTTCTAACTGCTCTAGTCCAAAGGGTTTCCTCTGCTCCTCCTCTGGAGGTCTGGAGGTCTGAGGACCATCTGTAAGAATTATTAGTGTGCCCCAAAGCCTGGTCACGCCCCACTCTTCAGACATCCTTCCCGCACGCGGGTCAGCTCGCCCGATCCCGCGGGCTCGTTCGTGACTAGAGTCCCGTGACCTGCACGTGGAAATACAAGGTCACTGGTGCTGCGACGGCGCTGAGTGCCCAGAGCATTCAGGCCGCAGAGTGAACGTGACCCGCGTGTCCCAGCAGCCGCCCTGGCTGCCGGCTGGGCGGCGGGCACAGGGTGGGGGGGACGAGGCAGGGGTGAAGAGCTGAGCGGGGAGAGGCTGTGGGAATGCACAGCAAGAGGGGAGCCCGGAAGTGGAATAAACAGGGCTGGGGGACTGGCTGGAGGGGAGCATCAGGCGGGACTCAGGACAGGAGCTTAGGCCGGGTGTCGTCTCCTTCCTGACACGGGCCCGGCAGGGGACTGGGCTTCCGCAGGCAGCCTGTTGCGGGTGCAGTGCCCCAGAAACGTCCAGGTGGGTCACGTGTGTCTGCCAGCAGAGAGGTGTGGGCCGGGGGGGAGGACCTTCGGTGTGACCAGCGCGCGGCTGGGGAATTCAGCACGGGGACAGAGAGGACAGCAGGAGCGAGCCTGGGGCCTCCCTAGGGTTAACAGAGAAGCAGGACAGAGAAAAGCAGGACAGAAAAGCAGGAGAGACGGGGCTTGTGAAGCAGCAGCCAGGAGGGGGGGCGGGGGGAGCCGGGGATGGGGGTTCATGGAGGACCGCTGGCGGGGTTCATCGAAGGAAGGCTGGAAGTACCCTTTGGAGGGAGCGGCCCGGGGGTCAAAGCGGGGAGGCGTGCAGGTCGGTGCCGGGGCCCCTGCTCTGTCGCACACGGCCCCGGGCAGTGGTGGTCCCTGAGGAAAGCGGGCCGCTCCCCCCGCCCCCTCGGTGCTGGCGGGGGCTGAAGCCAGAGTGTGGGGGGTGCAAGACGGGGACGGGGACGCCGTGAGACGGGCAGCTTTCTGGAAGACAGGGCTGGCTGGGGCGGGGGAGCGGGCGGGGGGGGGCCCGGTGGTTCCGCGACTGGTGGGCAGAGCGAAGTCGTCCTGAGTTTGTTTCCACACGGTTTCACTTTATTTCTGGTCCCGGGGGTTTGTGGAAATTGGAACGTAAGCCTGAGCACCGTTCAATTTAGGGAAACTGCGGTACAGGGGCGGGGCGCAGACTGCCCAGCCCGCAGGGAGCCTGTATTTTGTGTTGTCTCTTTTAACGAGTAGATGCAACTCTTTAGGGCAGTTTCAGAAACCTAAAGCAGGACAATTAAGTGGAGACCAGACTGCCCATGTATGTGCCCCCAATACGCAGACCGTCGCGTGTTGTTAACGCCTTGCGTCGTGCGGGACCCTCGTTACGGTATCGGTGCCTCGTCACTCGCAGAACTTAGGGTTCCCATTGGGTGCGCTCTGTGTCACGTAGTTTTGGGGTCCTGACCCATATGACGTGCGTCCACCGCTGTATCCTACGGGGTAGCCTCGCCCGGAAATCCCCTGTTCTTCTCCACGTACTCCCCCCCTCCATCCGCCAGCCCCTGACCCCACTGACCCTTCCACCGTCTCTGATCTTCTGTCTTCTCCGGAGTGTCGCACGTTTGGAATCATTCAGCCTTTTCAGACTGGCTGCCTCCGCTTGGTTGTTGCTTTGAAGGCTCCCCCGCGTCCCCTCCTGGCTGATGGCCGTGTCTCTTTAGAGCTGGGCGGTAGTGTTCCCTGTCTGCACGGCCACTTCACCCACTCACCTACGAGCGCTTGCGTTTTCAAACACACTTCTGTGATGAGTCAGGTTTCGTGTTCACACGTGTCGTAAGAAACGTCTCCTGCAGAGTGAGGCAGAATCTTTTCATCTTTTCTAACGTACTAGTTTATGAAATTTGCCTGGTAGGTTTTGAGCTGTTAGGTCCTACACAGATTTTTTTTTCCCTCCCGCACAGGACCTCCTGCCAGAAATGAAGATGTACTGGCCTGATGTGCTCCATCCACTAAATCACAGCCATTTCTGGTAAGGGCAGCAGCCACTGAGTCCATAGCAGGATGCGGGGCCGGGGAGCCCCGAGTGGGGCCTCGGAAGCACCGAGTGGGGCCGGGGGAGCACTGAGCAGGGCTGGGGAGCATCGAGTGGGTCTGGGGAGCACTAATTGGAGCCTTGGGAGCACCGAGTGGGGCTGGGGAGCACCGAGTGAGGCCTTGGAAGCACTGCGAGGGGCCGGGGGAGCACTGAGCAGGCCCGGGGAGCACTGAGCAGGCCCGGGGAGCACCGAGCAGGCCCGGGGAGCACCGAGTGGGGCCGGGGGAGCACTGAGCAGGGCTGGGGAGCATCGAGTGGGTCTGGAGAGCACCAATTGGAGCCTTGGGAGCACCGAGTGGGTCTGGGGAGCACCGATTGGAGCCTTGGGAGCACTGCGAGGGGCCGGGGGAGCACCGAGCAGGCCGGGGGAGCAGTGAGCAGGGCTAGGGAGCACCGAGTGGGGCTGGGGAGCACCGATTGGAGCCTTAGGAGCACTAAGCGGGGCTGGGAAGCACCAAGTGAGCCTTGGGAGCACTCATCAGGGCTTTTCTTTGGCATGTTATCTTCAGGGCCCTTCTCCGGTGACTAGAACATGAGAGCAAAGGGAATTTACCTTTTAGGCTTGTGCTTCATCCGTATTTCATTCATCACTTTGTTTAGACTCTTCCTCTCCTGAGGTTTCACTAAACCCAGATAGGTATGTGCGTATCTAAGAGGCAGTCACTGCAACTCCCGCAGAGAGTGTTTCTTAAAGACATTGTGCTGTTGTCCCAAGATACGTCGAGCAAAGAGAAGATGTGCCGACGAAGGTGGCTGTCTCATGCTATGACTTAGGGAGGAGAGGGAGGTCCCACCTGTGGCTCAGTCCGTGGTCTGGCCCAGGACCGTCTTTTGAGTGTGGCGGGAGGTGAGCCAAGGAGAAAAACGCTGTGTTTAATTCAGCATCGCTTCTTAAATCATTGCTTTTGAAGAAGGTACAATTAACATTCCTTTTATTTACATTAGGTTAACTGAAAACAATGATTTTCTGTCTTGCCCGTATATGGCAACTCATGATTCACGTTACAGTTATTCAGATGTTGTCCAAGATGATTAATTCCGTTTGGAGATACTGTGAAGACTGTTCAGGAAAGGAATTCAATTTAGACAGAAGCTTTCTGCAACCACGTAGAGTGGCAGTGATGCCTGAACCCCTGCACCCCCTGGACCCCCAGTCCCCTGTCCCCGTCCCCCCCCTTCCCCGGTGCCCAGGCTGAGATCTCACTCCGGGTGTGTGGCAGGGATGTGGCTTTAACGTACCCAGGTCTGTAGGTCGAAATCGTCTCTTTGGCAGAGAAAACCACTCAGAATTTGGGACGTGAATGGTGCAGGTCTCCAGGCGCATTCTGCACAGCTGTGTTCTAGAAAACGGTTTCATGATAGACAAAGTCGAGATGGAAACACAGTGGAAAAAGTGCCCAGGCCTTCACATTGTACTGAACAAATGACAGATCCGGGCTAAGTGTGCAAAATACAGTTTTTCCACTTGTTCCAATGTTCTGTGACAGAGTCAAGCAGACTGCTGGATGACTTAAAAATAAATTAACAGGTACGCGTAAAGAGGGCTGTCTGATTGGGGCCCTCGAACATTTAATCCGAGTAACGTGGGCAGAGCACACATGTAGTTTTGGGCTCTAATAAAGGCAAAATGATACTTTTTCAGGTTGGATAGTTAAATGGCACATTTGAAAACTTCGGTTCCAAGCCCAAAGGTAAACATCATGCGCTAATGGTATTTATGCTCCCCAGAGCTCCCAGGGACGGGGACACGCGGGGACTGACTGCACCACTCTGCGTCACTGCCTCCCGAGTGTGGCGTTCGGGTCACCGCTCCCCTGCTGCCCAAGTCGCCTCTCCTGTGTGAGCTTCGAGAGTGTCTGCCTCGGCTTTGTCGTTGGGAGCCGGAGGCCGAGGAGGGTTCCTGGAGGAAAAGTGTCCTGTTTAGTCCCAGATGGGAGTCGGGGGTGCAGAGTTCGGGGCCTTGGTGTCACTGCCCCCTTGAGATAATCCTCTGAGATCAAGTCTATCAATAAGATTAGCCCTATGAGAAATACCACGTACACAGCCCTCTGCAAAGTAGGATTTTTCTTTGGTTTCTGATGGTTTTTGATGCTTGTACGGAAAAGAACGAGGGCTGGGGTCGCCCAGTTAGGCGAGCGGCCTCACCGTGGGAGGTGTCCCTGGGCCTCGGCCGCCCGGAGGGGCGCGCGCCTCCCGTCCCGCAGGAGGGCCAGGCAGCCCGGGGGGGCGGCCCCCAGGTCCACTCACGGTGGTCACTCCCCAGTGGTAACTGGCAATTCTGTGTGAGATGAAAGGTGCCCGATTCCAAGTGACGTGGGATTAAATGTTGGAACCACGTTAACAATAATAGATTCTGATCCTTCAGCGGTATTGAGTTAAGCTTGATCCCAAAACAACAATGATTGACATTCGCTGGGTATTTCTTAGAGCCAGGAGCCGTTTGGCCAGTGTGCTAGTCCTCTGCACTCGTCCTGCGTCGTCCGCCAGCGCCCTCTTGCACGGGCTCCAGAAAGAAGCGTGCAGCCCGCAAGACCCTCCTTTTCTAGCCCATAGGATATGGGCAGCTGTCAGACGATTCATTCTGGAAGCTGCTCTACACGAAGAAAGTTGTTCACACGCGTGTGTCTTTTCCCGCCGTCTCCATGGTCTGGAGAGAGTCGCTGCTTGTAGCCCTGTGGTCACTCAGAGCCGCCGCCGTGGGGGGTTTCACCAGCGGACGAGTGCACTTTGGACTGTGTTTTGTGAGCTGGCATACGACCCCCCCACGAGTGCCGGCGTGAACGCGGTTCGCTGAAACCTTACGAACTAATCACCGATGATCTAGGGGAAGCCCGACGCCTTCTTGTCCTTCTGTGCTGCGGGTGGCCGACACCCGAGCGGCCGCTGTCGTCCCCTGCGGGAGGCACACCTCACATTTGCCGGGCGTCCGGATAGGGCCCTGCACGTGGACTCTGGGCTTCCTGGCTGGCTGGCCTCAGCGGGGCGCCTGGCTAGTCCCTCTGAGCCTCAGTTTCCCCATTTCTTTTTTTTTTTTTTTTAATTTTTTTTTTCAACATTTATTTATTTTTGGGACAGAGAGACCGAGCATGAACGGGGGAGGGGCAGAGAGAGAGGGAGACACAGAATCGGAAACAGGCTCCAGGCTCTGAGCCATCAGCCCAGAGCCCGATGCGGGGCTCGAACTCACGGACCGCGAGATCGTGACCTGGCTGAAGTCGGACGCTCAACCGACTGCGCCACCCAGGCGCCCCTCTCCCTCTCTGTTTTTATCTTAATTTTGCTTCCCTTACCCTATGTTCATCTGTTTTGTTTTTTTTTTTTTAATTTTTTTTTTTTCCCAACGTTTATTTATTTTAAGGACAGAGAGAGAGACAGAGCATGAACGGGGGAGGGGCAGAGAGAGAGGGAGACACAGAACCGGAAACAGGCTCCAGGCTCTGAGCCATCAGCCCAGAGCCCGACGCGGGGCTCGAACTCCCGGACCGCGAGATCGTGACCTGGCTGAAGTCGGACGCTTAACCGACTGCGCCACCCAGGCGCCCCAAGTTTCCCCATTTCTAAGCCAGTGGTAGTTTCGCCTTGCAGAGTTGTGGGCGCAAATGAGGAGTGTGAAAGCATCTCGCGGTTAAATCTGCAGCGAAGCCCGAGGAGTGGTTATCGATACGAATGTTTCTCTGGGTTACGTATTCGTGTTTGCCAGCAGCACCTGCTTAGTGGGCTGCCGCGTGAGGGTCTCCGGGCAGGGGGTGACGGTGCAGGCGTGACGGGGTCTCATGGCCCCTGGGGCCTCGTGTCCCCTGCAGGGCAATCCGGCACCGCGTGTGTCCCACAGAAGGAACTTTACCCTCTTGTTTCGTGCAAGAAACGACGTGCGTGTCGAACGTCCTGTCCCGTCCCGGGCGTGAACGTTTTCCTTGCGAATTTGTTTCGTGACTTTTAACCTGAGGTTTTTGCGAAACTTCTCTCACAGGCAGCACGAGTGGGAGAAGCACGGCACGTGTGCGGCCCAGGTGGACACCCTCAACTCTCAGAAGAGATACTTCGGGGGTGGCCTGGACCTGTACCAGAAGCTGGCGCTTAACAGGTAGGGGACCCTCTGGGGCCGGGCCTCGTGAGCGCCACCCTCCGCAGCCGGCTCTCCGGCCTGGGGGTGAGCCTGGAACCGCGCCGTCCGGAGACCGAGGGCCCCTCTGGGCCCTGACGTCGTCGGACACGGAGTCGGCCCGAGGGAACCAGACCGACCAGGGCGTGCGTCTCTCGGCCGGGATTTCCCACGGAAGGATCTTGCGTTAACACGACAGTTTGTGTCGACTGCGCATCACCAAGCGTTTGGGGCCCTGCTCTGGTGGCCCTGGAACAGGCAGGGCGGGGATGCGGGCGGGGCTCCTGGCGCGGTCGAAGTGACCCCGACCCGGAATCCCACACCGCCTGCCCCGTGCCTGCGCTCCGGAGACGAGGGGAGGCTGGCTCACGGCCACCGATGTCCCTGCCGGGGACCGGGGCCCCCCTCCCGCCCACCAGGGGCCGGCCCGTCACCGAGAGATCGGGCGGGGAGGCTGGGCAGCCGCCATCCAGACGCTTCTGGGACCAAGCGTGCCAGGAATTCGTACTCTTCCTCACCTGAGTCATAATACACTTGTGACCTCATTTTCAAGGCCATGACAGGAAATTCTACCGTTTGCTCTGGTCAGAACAAGCCAGAATCCCGCCAGGCACCCGTGTAGGTCGCAGTTGCCGAGAAGACGCGCAAGCCTCCGTCCGTTCCCTAGACGCCCGCTCTGCTCCCTCGGCGTGCAGGGGCGCCCGCAAGGGGAGTGTCCCGTCCCGCACAGCTGGTCCTCTGTTTCACTGTCATCAGGGCCGTGCAGCCCCCGGGGTTCGGACGGGACCGGCCCAGTGTGGAATGGGCAGGCGGTGCCTTTGCGGGGAACAGCATTGCAGGGGCACAGCCTGCAAACACGGCCTCAGAGCTTGTGCTTGTTTTTTTGTTTTAATTTAGTTTTCATGTTTGTTTATTTTGAGAGAGAGAGACGGGGGAGGGGCGGAGAGAGGGAGAGAGAAAATCCCAAGCAGGCTCCCAGCTGTCAGCGCAGAGCCCGATGTGGGGCTCGAACCCACGAACCATGAGATCACGACCTGAGCCAATGTCCAGACGCTCCTCCAACTGAGCTGCCCGGGCGCCCCAGGTTTTGTATTACTTAACCCAATATGTTCAGAACATTAATGCTGCAACTTGAAAGAAATATTTAAAAATCTGCAAAGTTTTGTACTTCTAGAGCACAGAGGCTTTGAAATGTGTTTACTGTGCGTGGATAAGGCGAGGGCACGTTTATTTCTAGGGCCCTGAGGACCTTGCCCACTACCCCGTCCTGCCTGTTCCAGCAGAGATGCAGATGCTTGTTGGGGTCCTCTTTACAAAAACTGCCCTGTTAACGCGGCAGATAGCGTTGCCGGGATTCGCGGCCGGAACAGGCGTGCCCCGGTCAGTCTGGAGCAGGCTTCCCTGGCCGTGTCGGCGTCCAGAGAGGCAGCCCAGGTCTCTGTGTCCGCTCTGTGTGATCGTGGCCCAGATGATCCGGGGGTGGGGGGGGGGGGTGGCAGTGGGGGCATGATGGGGTCTCGAGTGCTGGCTGGGGATTCTCAATCTGAGAATTGTTGATCTCCTGCTCCATAATTGAATGAGGGAGCTAGCCATGTGCTATTTTGACGGGATGGCCGGTCAAAACCGTGTGCTTTGGGAAATGAGTTGGGTCTGTGGCTGTTTGAATGTACGTAAGGATTTGCTCAGGTGTGGTTTTTCCGGGAGGAGCCTGGGATCCCAAATCAGTTGCTAACTATCTTTTGAAAAGCCGTGGCCTGTAGGCGGTCCCGTGTGTGCCAACCCCCTGGCATCCTGCCCTCCGGAACGCCGTTGGGAAGGACCCCGTGCTCGAGAGAGAGCCGGATCGGCAGTGTGCGCTGAGGGTGAGGGGTGGTCAGGGAGCACGAGCGCTCTTTATTTGCCGTCCTTGCTCACACAGGTTTATCGCCCAGGGTGTAGACGGCAAGTGCTTTCTGTGCCGACTGTCTTAATTTTTGTTATGAAAGAGGGTGTTTGAGAAGAACAAGAAAGGAAAACGTACCGCACGATACAAGTAATTTTTCTACTTTTAAATTTTAGCATGCTCCAAAAGTTGGGAATAAAGCCGTCTATCAATTACTACCAGGTAAGTCTCACGTGGAGCCCCCTGACCCAGCACGGGGACACCCGGAAGCGGCCCCGCGTCACTGCCTCCTGTGAGTGACACTGGGGTTCTGCAGTGACCCAGACGAGCCCCCTCCTATTCCGCTATTGGGTTTCCGATAGATTTTATGTGAATTCTGTTTCCCTGTGCACGTTGAGCGTAAACTGCAAACGGCTTACGCCCATGGTTTTGAAGCACGGACTCGCGGTCCCCTGGTGAGAAGCGTGTTCTGGGCTCGCGCAGGGCAGGTGCCGGGTGCGTTTGAGAAGCACATTCGGTTTTTGCGGTATTCTGTGTGAAGAAGGCGGCCCAGGAGTTGATTTTGTTGTCCTAGTAAAACGATAGTCGTGTAACCGTGACCAGATCTTGCTGTCTGGGAAGCAGATACGGAAGCTAAGTGTCGTCCGCTCAGGACAACCCGTTTTCATAAACAGGCTCCTCCCGGCTCGCGGCCACAGCCGTTCCTCCGCGGTCACCTGCGGTCGCCCACACGGCTCAGGGGTCGGACGGGGAGCGTCTGAGTGACCCCCGGAGCCTGAAGCGCTCACTCTGGGCCTTGGCAGAATAAGCTTGCTGACTCCCACTTTAGAGGGCCTGTCTTCGCTATTTAAACTACTTCGGTCCCCGGGGGTTAACACGAAGATGTGAAGTGACTGGTTTCAGCGGCTCCTTGTCTCCAGCGTCATGGCTGCGTCCTGGGCCGCTTCGCAGGTCTCTTGACTGTGAAATTAACCGGCTCCCCTGCGCAGTCGGCTTCCTGCTCCCCTGTTCTCCTCCCTCCAGTGAGAGCGGGGGTGGCAGGTGACCCTGCGGCGAGAGCGTCAGCTGCGCCTGCGAGAGGGTGTTTGCGGGGCCCCGTCGGTCCCCTGGGCTCCTTTCTGCCCAGAATGTGCCCATCGGGGAACTGATTTCAAGCACATACTGGCACCGAGGACAACAGACGTCGGAGGTCTGTGCTGCAGGCGCTTTGTTAGGTGGCAGAGGCAGCAGGTTGTGACCCAGACAGAAGTCCCCGGGCGGCGAAAGCTGATCTGACCGCACTCGGGAGACTCTGCTTTTGCGCGCGGCACCCAGGCTCTGGGTGTGGACAGAAGAGCTGGGCGGGGGTGGACAGAAACTGGGGGGGGCACCTGTGGGTGCCACTGGGTGGAGCCCAAGCAGGCGACAGCCCCTCCCCCGGCACCTCCGAGCCTTGTCTGCGAGCCCTGGTGTTAGCTGTGCGCATCAGCGACGTCTGCGTGGGGCAGAGCCATCATACTGCCTCTTGCCAAGGGTCATTTCTTTGTTTTTAATGTTTTTATGTATTTTTGAGACAGAGAGAGACAGAGCACGAGCAGGGGAGGGGCAGAGAGACGGGGAGACACAGAATCTTTTTAATTTTTTTTTTCCAAGTGTCATTTCTAATGCACCGTGTGTCATTTCAGATTTCAGACATTAAAGACGCCCTTGCCAGCATATATGGAGTCATCCCTAAAGTCCAGTGCCTTCCACCAGAATCGGTCAGATATGCTACATGTTGTTGTCCTTTCTGTCTTTATCAACGAGACAAGTTCAATTCCTTTGACATCTTTGTGGTCACCACGGAGCTCCCAGGGCCAGAGCTGTGCGTGTGTGTGTTTGTGGGTGTGTGTGGGGGGGGGGGGGGGGCGTGTGCACAGGCACGTTCCGTGACTGTTTTCACATCACGGATGGGACGCATGTTCTTGGATGTTTCTGGCAGCGTTAGCTCCATTAGCCAAATCACGGAAGCAGCCCAAGCGTCATCGACTGACGAGCGGACAAAGACGACGTAGCGTCTATACGATGGAGTATCACGCAGCCACAAGACAGAATGGAATCTTGCCGTGTGCAAGTGTATGATGCCACGTGAAACAAGTCAGTCAGGGAAAGACAAATATCACATGATTTCCAGTGAAATGCGCAATTTAGGAAACAAACGAGCAAAGGAAGAGAGGCGAACCAAGAAACAGAGTGTTCGCTATAGAAGGCACACTGATGGTTACCAGAGGGGACAGTGGGGGGGTCACGGGTGGAGGTTAAGGGGGGCACTTGCTGTGATGAGCACCGGGTGACGTACATTACTGTGAGTCACTCTGTCGCACAGCAGAAATCGATGTGACACCGTGTGTTAAGCACCCGGGACTCTGTTCATACGTAAAGCGGGTTGTTCTTTGACGCCACACTAGGATGGGGTTTGTTTTCTCGAGACTTTGTCCCGGCAGAAGAGCACGCGCGTTCTGCAAGGGCTGCTGGGGGACAGGAGCAGGGAGGTGGGCATCTGGAACGTTCGGAGTCAGAAAATTTCTCAGGGTTTACGTTGTTAGTTTCGGTCACGTCAGTCGTGGGTATTTGCCTCATGGGTGAATTGTAGTTTTTTCCGTCGGCTTTGGTAAAGACTTAAATCCTTTTACCAGGGTGCCAGGGACCCAGTTCTTGTACAAAACCACCCGTCCCGATGCCGTGACGCACCCGCTGTGTGCACAGAGGTGTGCGTGTCTAGGTCTAAGCGGTGTCCCTGCACACGGGGCTGCCGGGCCGGCACGGGGAGCGTCTGGGCGGTGAGCCGGATGGCGGGCCCTGCGGCCCGCTGCCCCGTCACCTTGGGTGGCGCCACTGGAGAGAGGGGCTCGTTCCTGGCGCCTGGAGCCCCGGGTCGGCAGTCACCCCTTGTCTCTTCAGGGCCTGGGACTCCAACGCCATCGATGACCGTCTGAGATCAGAATCCTTTTCCGTCTTTCCCTTTCCCTTCCTAGGGTGAGGAGGTGCAGACCATCGGCCAGATAGAGGTGTGCTTCACCAAGGGGCTGCAGCTACGCAACTGCACGGAGCCCGGGGAGCCCGAGGAGCCCGCGTCCCGCCGGCCCGGAGCGGGGGGCCCGGGGCTGGAGGTCTGTGAGGACGGCCCCGCCTTCTACCCCCCACCCGACGAGACTCGGAAACACTGAAAAGCGGGAGAGTCACAGACGGCCGCGTGTCTACAAGCAGCTCCAGAGCGGAAGTGTCTGTTCACGGCCGTCCCTCCCGGGAGCCTGTCTGTTTCGCCGTCTTCGCCGCCGGGAGCCGATCCGCAGGCCCCGCAGGGCCGGGTGCAGCGTGGGGACACGGAGGGGAGGAAATGGCTTAGGCCTTCGCCCGCTCTGCGGTTGGAATAAAGGATACAGATTTTCCTTGTTTCTCCCTTACTGAGCGCTTCGGCATCCGAGACGAGGCGGGCGCCCTCGGAGTTCGGGCACCTTCCGGGGGTTCGGGAGGCCTCCCGCCCTCACGCCGGGATCAGGCCGACGATCCGACGTCAGGCCGGGTGTCTCCGCCAGCTGCCTCAGGGGGACGCATCTTGTTCCTCGCGGCCAGAGGGGGCAGGACACGTTCACCCGCGTCCCCCCCTCCCCCTCGATGGCCTCGCATGGGTGTGTCCCCTGAGGGCCTGGTGCTGGCAGGCGAGATGCTCTGAGGGGCCGCGGGGAACACTGGGTGCGCGACAAGGTGCCGGCCGGCGTGCCCGCCCCGTTGGTGCTCTGACCTGCAGACTGAAGACCGGTTCCAATCCTGCCTCGGTTCCTTTCTGTGAGGAGGTAGCCCAGACACAAGTGCGGGGGCCAGTGGCAAATCAGTCCTCAGAAGTACCGTGACGGGGGGTGGCCGCGAGGGCAGGGCTCCCCCCGTGGACACCGCGCCCCTCCGTTGGGTGCAGGACGAAATGGCTCTGCTGCTGGGCGGTCGGGGCCGCAGGCGCTGCCCAGACTCGCCACCTGGCGCATCTATGAACGGAGGACACGGAGGGCTCTGTGAAACGGGCTTCCCGAGCTTTGGGAACCCTCGACGCCATTCCTCCTCACTCTCGGCCCTTTTCACACGTGTTTGGCTGCGTGGGTTGAAATCCGACCCATCTATCTGTCCTGGTTCTTTTCCTTACCAAACACTTAAAATAGAATTTACTCGGTGCCGGGCATTGTGGTCGACCCTTCAGAACGTTGGCTTACTTGACCCTAAGACCACCCGCACGTTCCGAACCTTGTCTATAACAGAAGCCCCCCGAACTGAGTGGCCGTCAAAGGTGATGCTGTTCGGGTAACTGATGCTTCCTCTCACGTCTTCTGATTATTGTTGGTTGCCAGGTGGGTGCGATCGATTCCAACAGCAAAAAGGTTTTTAATAAGATGCCGAGTTTCTCATCAGAGTCTAGTCTTGATTCTGTTTCCCTACAGGGTGAATCTTTAAGGCTCTGTGCGTGTCCCCAGGGCCACCGTACAAAGGACCACAAACTGGGGGGCTTAAAACCACAGAAATGCCTTCTCGTGGTTCTGGAGGCCAGCTACCTGAGCCCACGGTGTGGGCGGGGCCGCACTTGCTCTGAACGCTGGAGGGAGAGTCCTCCCGTGTCTCTTGTGGCTCCTGCCGGTCCTTGGCAAATGGACACATCATTCCAGCCCCTGCCTCTGTCTCCCCGTGGCTCCCCGCTGTGTGTGCCTGTCTCCATGTCATATCCCCCTCTCCTCTCTCTGAGGAGGACACCAGACACCTTGGACAAGGGCCACCCCGACGACCTCATTTTAACTTGATTACGTCTGCAAAGACCCTATTCCAAATGAGGTCCTATTCACAGGTCCTGGGGATGGGGCCCCAAGACCCCTACCAACCGGACAAGGATGGGGACCCAAGACCCCAGTGGACAACGCTGGTCTGGCTGCTGGTTTTTGGATTCTGTAGAGTAGGGCTTACACACTGTGACGCCATTACTCCGAAGAGGAGCCCGCTGGAAAATGGTCCTCCTACAAAAACGAGGACCGTGGGACTTGTTGGACGGAGGTCTCTGAAGGATCTCAGCACAGTTAAAACCATGCAGTAAAGTTGGCTGACTTGATCAGGGCTACAGGGATTTTTTTTTTTTTTTTAAACAAGATTGAGGTTATCCTTTGTAACATTTGCCTTTCTGGCAACGCACAAAGACTACAAATGAGAAAGCACTTAATAGATTCCCAACAGGTACAGTTCAAGACGTGAATAGTTAATACCCAACCGGATGGGTCACTTTGATGTGGGAAACATAAGCAAAAGCAAAAATTAAATTTCCTTATAGTTTCCAGCCCAGTCCGGGTCCGTGAAACAGGCAGAGTGGCCTCTCTCTAGGAGCTCAGCTCCTAGATGATGATGACACTTTGCTGAGGGCAAGAGGTGACCTTAGCTTAACATTATCCCCACCCCCCCCCCCCGAAAATCCTCTGAGGATTTAGAAACATTTAGAAATTTCTTTGGAAACTTCCTTTATCTCTAGTCCCTCTAGATCTATGTTGACAATCATACTCTAAGCTCATGGCCCCCTCATAGACATCTGAAGGGTCTCATGACTGAGTTCTTATTAAACAGTAATAAATGACATTTTCCTAACAATAGCGAGCCCCCTCAGGGTCCTGGAAATCTTGTTTCCAACATTCCTTGAAAGCTTGTGCTGTCCCTAACCCCTCCCAACTTGAACGGATGTAATTGGTCACTCCCCGCAACCCCAGCACAACTCTTTCTGCCTCCGGTCCTGTCCCGGTGCTATGAGAAAACCACCTTTTTGTACTGAAGATGTCGCAACAATTCTTTCTTAGCCATTCACAGCAAACCCCAACATTTCCACATCAACGTTGGCATGAAGATTATTTTGACTTAAAAAGGCAATCAAGGGGCGCCTGGGTGGCTCAGTCGGTTGAGCGTCCGACTGTAGCTCAGATCACAATCTTGTGGTTTGTGAGTTCGAGCCCCACGTCAGGCTCTGTGCTGACAGCCCGGAGCCTGGAACCTGCTTTAGATTCTGTGTCTCCCTCTCTCTCTGCCCCTCCCCCAAAGGTAAACATTTTTTTTTTAAGTTAAAAAAAAAATCAAAACACACAAGATTCAGGGAAAGCTCTTTAAGTCCCCCTCAACGGTGGAAGAAAGAATTTAGACCGAGGCCCTGCTCCAGGAGAGCTCACAGTAAATAACCACAGTTCTACCATGAACTAGGGGTGTAGATGGGGAGCAGGAACCTAGCACAGCCGGTTTGATCCAAGTCCTCTGTGTCCCAACTGTCTGTGTGGCCACGAAAACATTTTTTTTACCATTTACTCTCCTACATCTCCTGTGAATGGAATTTCTTTCCTGGAAGTCCCAGACGCCTGCCCGCTTCTCCTTAGTTCAGAATGACATTTATACCTCGTTTGGCCTGTCTGGGATTTCTGTCCGTGTGGATTCCCTGTACGTACGCTATTAAATTTGATTTTCTCCTGTTAAGCTGTCTCATGTCAATTTGATTCTTAGTTCAGTTAGAAGGACCTTTGAAGGGGACAAGAATGCTTGCTCCCGGACAGCTGACGGATGTATCAGTAAACTTCTGGAAGGCAGAGAAGGGCGCAGACAGCCAGACCCTGGCAACGGATTGAGAGAGGACCTGGTATTTACTTAGTTCCATGGAGGTTTGCTAGGCTACGTCTCACGGATCATTCTGGGCCAGTTTCTCCTGGCACCCCGCGGGTCCTTTCCAGTGTGTACATTCGCATCGTTTATCTCTGGAATGTCTTCGAGGGATGTAATTGTAGAGGTGAGTTCTGTTACCTTGTGAAAGCTTTATTTTTCAGGGACACCACGTGAACGCTGTGAAGTCTTAATCCAAAGGTGACCGCTAGAGCGAAAACACAAACCTTCCCAAGAACCAAAATGGATTTCTCGCAAAAAGGACACACCAAATAAGGTAAGGACACATTAACGGTAACATAACCCCCGCAGTATTTGCCACATGATATAAGTGACCGAGTTGAGACCACACATACCAGTCATATGAATACACGTGGGTGCACATCACTTACCCATTGAAAAAGAAGCTTTTTTAAATGGCTCCAAAGCAAACCCAAATTCCACAATATCAAGGAGACACGCCTGAAACACAGCGATTCGAAAGGCAACAGGTAGAGAGGGACAGAGAGGGATCGGGCAAAGGGAGACGGTATTGGTGAAGTTTTGGGGTGATGGCGGGGGGGGGGGTGTGTGGGTGGGTGGTCTAGAGTTGATGGCCAAGAAAGAATTCTTGAGACATCTTTGGTGCAAAAAGGTGGTTTTATTCCAGGGACAGCACCTTTGGGCAGAAAGAGGGGTCCCCCCCTGCTGGAGGACCAGGAGGGGAGACTGGTTATATATTTGGGAACTGGGGGAGGTAAACTTAAGGGGAAGTTTCCAAAAGGCTTTCGCATGCTAAGGAAGGCTCACCGGATCCTGGAGACCTAGCTCTTGTCCAGCGAAGGTTGTTTTTCCCTCTTGGGGAGCATTAGCATTACGACGGTAGTAGGGAGGTCTGGAGAAACATTTCACTCCATTTGCCTCGAGGATCTGTCAATGGGCTGCAGGTTATAAGGGCTTTAATTAACTGCCATTTCCTTCTGCCTTTCTTCCCCACATCACTGTGGAGGGGAGGGTGACGTTGGGCTCCAGGAAACTGAGTCTCTAGGAGTTTCTGGAGATGAGGCTATTGATAAACTTGCCTTTTTCTTGTAATTTAATTTGTAGGCTGACGGAGACTCCTGTCCTGCATGACTGTGATCTCTATTCAGTGAACCTTCTGTTTCCTTTCCTCTCCTTTGTTCTTGGGCAGCCAGGAGAGCCTGAGGAGTGTCACACACATCCCACCTTGGGGTACTTTGTCCTCAGCCTGCCTGAGGCTCCCTCATCAGTGTCATAGCAGGTGCCTCAGCCTCAGAAATTGGACTCCCCGAAGCATTCAAGGCCCTGCGCAAGGCAGGGTACTTGGGAACGCATAAAAGTAAGCATGATGCTAAGTTAGACCTGGTTTCCCAAGACAAAGATGCTAAAGGCTAAGTGATTGCTCTGCCTGGGTGGTCAAGTGGCCGTATCCGGAGTTCGATCAAAAGCAGTCCCCTTTTTCTGTCTCTGTGACGGGGAGAGGGACGGCGCGCTGCCTTCCAGGAGCTGTGGGCGGGGGCCCAGGCTCAGCCTCCCAAGAAGGAGGCAGGGGTGGGTGGTCCTCGCCCCTCGCCCCTCGCCCCAGGCTTTCCCGTCGGCCTGCTGCCTCCCCCCCCCCCCCCCCCCCCCCCGTGTCTCTGCTTCTCTTCTGCTTGGACAGGCTGTGTCTCCTGTCTGTGCAAAGGCAGAGGGTGAAGCAGAAACCGGGATTTTGTCTGTGTCTACACTGGCTGGAGTCCCTCATCACCTTGGTCGCCTCCAGCAATGTCCTTAGTAGACAAAGAAACTTCGTACCCCAGAGGGTCATTGAAAAGCTGGCTATTGTTCCTTTGAGTTGTTTTGCAAAGACGCAGCTCGAGGCTAGGGTTTCAACTTCATTATTTCTGGCCTAGCCAGTGAATTCGAGCAAACTTCACGTTTGAATTGTATTTATTTTCTAGCCCCGGGGAATCAAGGAAAACGGTTGCGGCTCAGACACCCTCGGATCTAAAGTCTGCCTTCTCTTTGTTCTGATGAGCCATTATCTTTTTACTTAGGGCGTATTTGTGACGATGCTACTCTGGGCATTGCCTGCGGGTGGACGGACCCGGCGGGGTGCCGGCAAGGCCGGCCCAGGTTCGGGCTGCCGCGTGGCCGATCAGGGTCAGGGGCACAGAAGGCTTAGCGCGCAGCGGACAGCTTGCGCCCAGTGACCGTTCCCGAGCCCCCGTCTTGGCCTGGAGCTGGGTGGAGGGTGGCGGTCACCTGTTCGGTGACTGGGTCGATGCCAGCGAGTACCGGCGCGGCGGCGGCCGAGGACACCGGAAGGAGCAGACGTCTGCCCTCCGAGGGCTCGGTCCCGTCCAGAGACACAGAAGCGTGTGTGCGCATCGCTCACTGTGATGAGGGAGCGTGGGGCAGGCCGACGGCACCCCCGTCCCCCCAAACCAGGAAAGGACAAAAAACAGAAGGTTAAACGGATAAGGTCTCCACCATTTTTCCAGGAAAAGGCAATCCCATCACAGCCTCAAGTCCAGGGACTCCCTGCTCTCTTGATGCTGATGCTTTGCTAGAGGGAAAAACAACCTTAGCTTGACCAGAGCCAGGCCTCCAGGAAGCCTTGAGCTTGTGAAAGCCTCTTTGGAAACTCCCTCTTGGCTTTATCTCCCCGACTCCATAAAATGCCGCCCCCCCCCCCCCACACACACACTTACAGGGCAGCTCTTTCTGCCCACGGATCCTGTTCCCAGGCTTTAATAAAATCACCTTATACACCAAAGACATCTTCAAGAATTCGTTCTTGGCCCTCGGCTCTGGACCCCACGAACCCCAGCCATCAGCCCAAAGCTTCGTCAACTGGATCCAGCTCTGCCCACGCCCTTCTCGCTGCAGACCCTGGGCGGTGGGGCCAAGGGCCCCCCCACCCCCACCCCCACCCCCACCCCGGAGAGTCAGCGCCCAGTGGGTGGGAAGCAGCGGTTGGGAGAGGGCAAGCCGGGAGGGCAGGGACAGGGGTGTCCCTCACGGCCGAGGGCGCTCCCCCCACCCCAGAGCTGAGGGCCGGCGTCGGGGAGACCCCCTTGCCTGAAGCACCACGGGAAGAGGGCCCGCGAATGGACTCAGGGGAAGATATGAACAGTGAGGTCCGGGAGCGACATTGGGGCCGCCAGCACCCCAGCGCGGGGAAGGGGCCTGGCCCCTGGTGCTCGGCCCCCCACCCCCTGCATCATCTGTGAGCGATTATGGTGTCCGGCCTCTGCTTCCCGTGGAGGCCTGCTGGCCCCCTCCGTGAACGTCCCCTCCCCTCTGCCTCCAGGAAACCCCAGCATTAACTTGGAACTTCCTTGTCCTCCGTTCTGCTGCCCTCAGTCAGTCAGAAAGTGTCCGAATTACACTCATTTTTTCCTTTCCAGCGGGACTTGGTTCAGACCCCCCCTGATTCCTCAAGTAGACACCCCCCCCCCCACTGGCTCCAAGCCAATCTTTCCTCCAAGTGCACCTCAGGACCGTGTGCACCTGACTTCATCACAGCAGGGAGCTCTCTGCCATGGGGTCAGGCCTGCGGTCCTCAGTGTGGGCACCAGGGACCCCCCAGTCCCCTCCGCCATAACACCACAGCAGCACCAGCACTCGGCGGGCTCTGGAGGGGTCTGGCCACCACGTCCCCACGGCCTGAGGTGTCCCTGCTTTGTGTGCCTGGAACGCTCTCCTGCGGCCCCCAACCACCGCCCCCCCCCCCCCCCACACACACACAAGTCCACTTTCACACCAGCTCCACTGTGACCCTCAGAATCTTCTGCCGACTTCCTGGACAGCACTCTGCCCCCGTGTCTGGGGATCCGGGGTCTCACCTCTGCGAGGGCTCTTGCTGAGCGAAGACAAGGGCTGCACCTCACCTGCCATTAGACCAGGGGCTTCTTCATTCACTCAACAGACGTTTTAGCGCTTCCGTGAGCCAGGCAGGCTTCCGGCACCTGGACCCAGCTGTGAACAGATAGACAGAAGCCCTTCCTCTTGGGGCCTACATCCTAGGACAGACAGGAACAGACAGTGAATAAGGACTGTGGTTGGTCTATTTAATGGTGATGAGTATCCGGGGGGGTAGGGAGGGGCTGTGTTTTAAAGAACGTGGTCTGGGAAGGTTCTGGAAGAAAGCAGCTGTCAGGGGCGCCTGGGGGGCTCAGTTAGTTAAGCATCTGACTCCTGATTTCGGCTCAGGTCATGATCTCAGGGTTCATGAAATCGAGCCCCTCGTTGGGCTCCGTGCTGACGGCGTGGAGCCTGCTTGGGATTCTCTCCCTGTCTCTCTGCTCCTCCCCTGCTCACTCTCACAGTAAATAGATAAACACAAAGTAAAAAAGATATTTTTTTTTTAAATTTTTTTTTCAACGTTTATTTATTTTTGGGACAGAGAGAGACAGAGCATGAACGGGGGAGGGGCAGAGAGAGAGGGAGACACAGAATCGGAAACAGGCTCCAGGCTCTGAGCCATCAGCCCAGAGCCCGACGCAGGGCTCGAACTCCCGGACCGCGAGATCGTGACCTGGCTGAAGTCGGACGCTTAACCGACTGCGCCACCCAGGCGCCCCTAAAAAAGATATTTTTTAAAATATTGAAGTGAATTAGTTGGCTCCAGTAATTGAAAACTCTATCTTCAGGTATAGTTTGATCCAGGGGCACAGTTCGATTACCACACAGATGGCGACTGGCATTAAGAAAGGCACTTGAACCTTTGAAAACACCAGCTGAGCACGCCCCTATCACACAGCAGGTCTGCTGTGAAAGGCATAAATGGGTAAATAATGGCACCCGCGTCTCGCTGTGTGGCCCCCCACACCCACCCGTGCTCCGTGCAATCTGCCGGCGCCTGCCCGGTTGAACTGAGGGCATCGTCAGGTTCCAGGCCAACGTGGAGAGCCGCCGGTGGCTGGCATCCTCCAGCTTCCTTCAACGGTGAGGCGGGCTTGTGGTGTGGCCTTGTCACTGGCTCCTTTGGTCCCTCGCTCCTGCAGAGATGACAGGGGTGGGGAGGCCGCCATGGGGCAGGGCAGAGGCAGGGCCATCCTGGGCCAGCAGAGGACGGCAGTCAGCAGAATGCGGCCTTGCCCCCACTTAGTGGACACAGTGGGCCCAGGGGCCGCGTCCCCAACATACAGTGGGTCTCGGACCCTGGGCATGTCCCCAAGCAGAGCACGAGGGGTGACTCTTTGCCGGGGGAGCAAAACCCAGGCGCACGAGTTCCAGGAAGGTGTTCGGTGTGGGAGCCGTGCCATTCAACCCCCGGGTGGGGGGTAGGCAGTGCGGTCCCCTCGAGGGCCAGAGGACACGGCGAGGCTGGGAGTCTATTCCTGCTGAGACCCAGGCTCCCTCTGGGGACTCGCTGGCCGGGAACGCACTCAATTACTGAGCACTTTCTCTCACTTAGAGCGAAGGCGTTTGTGCAACGCCTTTTTCTCTGCTGTTCCTGCCGAGAAAAGGTGGGCAGGCGGTGACTCAGGCCTCGTCATGCCGGCTTTGCGCCCCCCAAGCTCCACGTGGCCTTGCGGTCACCAAGTCCGGGGGGCGGGAATGGACTGCACGGACACCTGCTTAGACACAGAAAGCTCGGGAAGGGCTCACCGACGTCCGCGTTCTGGGGGTGAGGCCCCGAGGCAACGTGAACCCTCCTGGAAGCAAAACTGTGCCCCGTTTGCCTCGTGTCGCACTTCGGTGTTCCCGAATCTGACTTCTGCCCAGTGCGTCTGTTGGGTGTGGAGGCGCCCAAGCCTGGAGAGCCGACTTGAACTTGGGAAAGTGTGTGCGGAGCCCCGTCCTCTCCTCTCCTCTTCATCACGGGGCTGGGAGGGAGCACCGCTCAGGCAGGTGGCCAGAAGGAATCTTCCCAGCGACGACGACCGTGTTTGTAAATCGGGATGACAGTTTCCAAGGTGATGACAGGTGGGCAGATGGCAGCTAGCTTTCACTCAGGCCAACAAGGCTTCTCGAATATTAAAATCAGGAGCTCTTGATCCCTCTCCGGGGCTGCTGTGTTAGTCTGTATGCAAAAGCAGGGGTCGTCGACGTCCAGAGGTTGTGTCCTTTATAAAGCTCGCCTCTGCCTTCCTGATAATATCTGTGCCTTCCCTGTCCGATGGGATCCACGTTTCCCCCACTGGTGACTTTCCGGGAGAATGTCAACCTCTCAAGGATGCGGTACATCTTCCGCTTAATTTCCACAGGCCGCTCGCTGATTTTAAAGCTGAGCTCGGGACAGGCCTGCCCTTGTGTCGTGTGTACGGCTGCCGTGGGCCACTGCACCTTTGTCATAGACGGTGATGCGGAGAACGGGGACCCGGCATTTACAGCGGACCGCAGCTGTGACGTTCAGGCAACTTACCACTTCCGTATTCAAATAATGAGACTCTTGCGTGAAACCATGGCCCCAAAGACTTGAAAAATCGTTCTGCTTTCCTTTTGGGTCTTGCGTTCAAACGTCTTGATCCGTTGTCAGGGTGAATTGTTTGTGTCAACTTGGCTGGGCCACGGTGCCCAGAGATGGGGTCAAACATTATTCTGGATGCTGCTATGAGGGTACTCCTGGATGAGATTAACTTCGAAATGGGTAGACGTTGAGTTGCACAGGTTGTCCTCCGTAAGGGGGGTGGAGCTCACTCAGTCAGTTGAGGCCTGAATAGAATAAAAGGCTGACCTCCCTGGAGCGAGAAGGGGTCTCCTCTGTCTCTCTCTCTCTCTCTCTCTCACACACACACACCCTACTGGTTCTGTTTCTCTGGAGAACTCAGACTAATATGCATGCTTTATTTTTTTAATTTTTTTTAACGTGTATTTATTTTTGAGACAGAGAGAGAGCATGAACAGGGGAGGGGCAGAGAAAGAGGGAGACCCAGAATCCGAAGCGGGCTCCGGGCTCCGAGCCATCAGCCCAGAGCCCGACACGGGGCTCGAACCCACGGACCGCGAGATCATGACCTGAGCCGAAGTCGGATGCCTAAGCGACTGAGCCACCCAGGCGCCCCTGCATGCTTTGAGTGAAGGTAGCTTTGGCTCATGCGAGCCACCCACCCACCCGAATTCTTGGGGTCTCTGTCTGACGGACTTTCTGCTGTTCTGTTTCTCAGGAACGAATGAGGAGTTAACGATATGACTCCCTGCGGGCTCCCCGGAAGTTTCCACCGCCAAGAAAGAATGAGCACGCACAGACACGGGTTGTAATGGGCAACCGGTCCCCAGAGAGCTGGCAAGCATCGTCACCGGGGGTGTCCGTGAGGGTGGTTGTGCAGGAGGTGAGCATTTGACTCGTGCACCCTCGCCACCGTGCAGGGCACTGTCCCACCCGTGGGGACCACCGCACGGTCCGATCCGTGGGGGCCACCGTCCCATCTGTGGGGGGCACCGTCCCGTCCGTGGGGGGCACCGTCCCGTCCGTGGGGGGCATCGTCCCGTCCGTGGGGGTCACTGTCCCGTCCGTGGGGGGCATCGTCCCGTCCGTGGGGGGCACTGCCCCATCCCTGGGGGGCCTGATGGAATACAAAGCCAAAAGAAGGGCAAAGTCCTTTTCCTGCCCTTGGACACGGGAGGAAGGTTCTCAGGCCTCGGCCTGTCATAAGCCTCCTGCTTTCTCTGCAGACCCCCTGACACAGGGGTTACTGCTAATATGGACAGAAGTGGAGGAACAGTCAAATGCGGAGCCGAAAATGTGGTGACCAGTGAACTACCCCCGCCCCGTCCCGTCCCCGAGTCGCTCGGAGACACTTGGCCGCCTGTACCTTATATCTTCCTCCTGAAGAGTTTCAAGTTTACGGGAAGGTTGGCAAGAATGGTGCAAAATGTCTCTCCTCTGAGGCCTTGGAGGGTAAGGTGCCACCATGATGCCCATCGACCCCTGAACCTTCGGGTGTGTTTCCCACAAAGGACGTTCTCTTAGTTTCTCACTGCATCGCCATCCGGATGATGGCCCACTGCCCCCCGACCCGCAGACCTCGCTCCGTTTCCACCAACACCTTAGAGAAAAAGCACCTCCCCAGGACCCCTCCTTGCTTGTCGTGGCCCTGCCCCTTGGTGTGCTTCGATCTGGAAGGTTCCTCGGGACTTCTGTGACCCTTGTGTCCTTGGCACGTGGCAGATGGTGATGTAGGCTTCGTCTGGTGCTTCCTCAGGGCGTGCTGCTCTGTCAGGCCCGCGGGAGAGGGGGGCCTGGTCTCCTGCGTCCCGTCGGGGCGCCTGATCTCCACGGCTCCCGGCGGGCGTGTATCTGGCAGCTTCCGCACCGTCAGGTTTCTGGTTTCTTCCTCTTTGTTAGTAACTATTTTGTGTGTGGACGGACTCTGCGGTTACGTAAGTATCGTTGTACCTCCAATCTACTAATTTAGTCATTTAGGTCGGCGTGGGCTCGGGCTTCCTGCCTTTTCCCGTGAGTTATAAGCCAGTACTTTCGTCATTTGGTGCTCAAATAGCCCCCGACTTGGCCGGTGGGAGCCCTTCGGGCTGGCCTCCGTGTCTGTCCACGTGGCCCTGCCGTTGCCTGAGCCTCTCCTCGGTTTCTGGCACAGAAAAACGCCCTTTGACACTTGACCTCTACATCGATGTCTATACTGGCCCACCCGTGTTGTCAAGGAGCTCACGCTGAGGGCGCCAATGCCAGTCGAGCGCCACGGCGGTTATTACAGTCTCTCCCTCTCCACACCTGTGACTTCCTCGGATGTCAGCAGAGCTGGCTGGGACCGGTCCGTGTCCTGCCGTGCCCCACGCGTGCACTCTGACACCCGCGCTGGACCTCTTTGTCCTCCACCCCTACGGGGTCTCATCCCACCGGGGCCAAGCCGTCCCGGGGGGCCTGAGGGGGCAAAGGAGGGAGAGTAAGTTGGCGCCTTGCAAGGCTGTGTCTAGAGTCCGCATTTTCACCATCTGTAAATTCATGCACCTGCGCTTACGGAAGATGTCAAACGGAAGCCGGGAGACCAAAGAGAACGATGCGTATTTAGTAATGACAGGGTTCTAACAGCTAACACTCAAATAATTCTATCCCGGTTATCTGCTGTGCAAACCCACCCAGAGGGCTGCCAAGAGCCTCGTCTGAGGGTTAAATTAACCCGGGGGACGGCCTGGATTCTCCCCACCATGCAGGGGTCTGGCTGGCCTGTAAGGTGGAGTCGCAGGGTGTCTCTAGGTGCCTTCATGCTGGATCTTTGGGACGCCGTGACCGTTTGCTTTGCCACATCTGTTTCCCGAGCTGACTGCAGCGCGGAGAACCAGGGCCTTTCCCGGGATGTGTCCACGGGAGGCGCGGGAGGGCGCCGAGCAGAGTGGACAGAAGCTCGTCGCCCCGAGGAAGGCGGAAGAAGCAGCCAGCATTCCTCCCTGAAGAGCCAGCCCGGCAGAAATGTCCCTGAGCTACGAGGACAGCCATCGCCTCACTGCACCTGCCGCCCAGATACAGCTCTGTGCTCGGGCGAGCGCCAAGCCCTCTCAGCGTCCTGGTTTCCTGTCTGGCCTCGGCGTTCTCACGACAGGTGCGCTGCAGCGGGCGGTCTCTGCCTCAGAAACGGCGCCTTTCCCCTCCCCGGTTTGTCTCAGAAACCCCCGTGAGCAGGACACCGAGGAGGCAGCATCTCTGGGTGGGAACAACTCCGTACTTGGCACAGTGGTCGGTCAGTGCCCGTCCCCCTGCGGCCTGTGTGTCCCCACTGAGATGACAGCAACGTGAGGCCATCGTCCCCCGTGAGTCAGGAGGCACAGCGCCGCCAGCTGCCCGGCGAGGCCACGCGAGGCACACACGCAGACCCAGGCCCTGGCCCGACAGTCGGTGGGGCCAGGGCAGGCACAGAAGGTGGGCGGGTGTGACTGCCACGTCACCGCCTCGGGGCCCCGTGACGCACTTTGTCCTCCCTAGATGAGCCTGCCGTGGGCTCTGTCTCGATGCCTGCTCTTCACAGGGCGAAATGAAGCAGAGCGAATCCCAAACAGACACGGCTGTACTGAAACTTCGGTGTCCCCACTAATCCATAGTGGAGTCGCTTAGTGGGAATCAGGAAAAGCGCCCAAGGGCTACTTAAAGAGTAAGACCCCTAAGATGATGCCGTATGAGGACGTGAGGGCAGGGCTCACACAGCGTCCCCGGGGCCGGGAGCGGAGGACCAAGATCCCAGCAGACAGGAACGCATACAGGAATTGGCGAACGAAAGCCCCCTTTCTGGATCTTTTGCGCCGTGATGACTGGTTTCCAGCTTAAGAAAGATGTCCAGCTGGCTCCTGAGGTTGCCGGTGGAGGAAGCTGTCACCTGGAGCAGACGCAGGAGGCGTGGCTTTCACACGTGCTCCCAGGACGCCCTCCGGAAGGGCTCACCAGCCGGGACTAAAGAAGAGCGTGCAGGCAGCTTCGGTCCACGCGAGGCGACGCGAGGCGGAGGGAGAGCTCGCCCATCGGCAGGTGCACGGCTCCGACACCGCCCCGGCCAGTCCTCTGCTCCGTCAGCGCCGCGAGGTCACCTTTGTGTCACCGGGGCCAGGCCTGCTCTCAGCCTCTCAGCCTCTGCTTCCGGAAGCAGGCACATCGGAGACCAGTGGCTTTGCTTCCTGCTGGTGGGAGACTCGAAGGGGCCGTTACCGAGGCTCCCTTGCACCCGGGGCAGCTGACTGTCCTTGTAGGGGTCGTGCTTCCCGGCCCCTCCCCTGTCCCTCTGGTGACAGGCACCTCACCGCCTCCTCCCACGGCCTCCTGGGCCTTCTAATCCGTTCTGCAGTTTTTATTACTAGCGTGTTAGCAGCGCTCACGGAGTGCTCACCGCGACACGGAGGGAGACCCTCCGTGGCATCCCTGGTCTCACAACGTCACGGGTGCCGAGTGCGGACATTGGGACGGATGACGCGGCAGCAGCGGGGGCGGGGGGGGGGGGGGCGAGGGACCCAGGCCACGCGGACGCGAAGTGTCAGGCCAGCAACTCAAGCTCAGGAACGTCCGAGTCTGAGGCCAGCTGCCACCTGTCCCTTGTCGATGACGGTTTTCATCTCTCCACGTACACAGCCGCCCTCGATCGCTTACTACCAACTCCTTACGGATGAGCCGGCCACCGGACACGTCTGGAAATCGTGGGCACGGACTGTGTCCAAAGCGACTCTGCCGAAAAGCACCCACCGTGCCCGGGACACACAACCCGAACCCTGTAGTCAGGTCTCAGTCCCTCGGGCTGCGGCCGCAAACAAAGCCCGTCCTGAGCAGCATAGACACGACAGACCCTGGTTCCTCCCCGTTCCGGAGGCTGCAAGTCTGAGGTCAAGGTGCCAGCGGAGGCACCTCAGCAAGTCTGAGGTCAAGGTGCCATCTTGAAATCTCAGCGCCCCCTGGGAGCCGTTTGGAGCGCGCAGGTGGCCGAAAGGGTGTCTGGGCAGAAGATGTTGCCCGTCACATCTCCCCTTCCCCGCTCCTGGGAAAAGCAGACGGCCTCAATTCTCCCCTCTTCATCGAAAGGGTGGAGCTGTTTTTCACGTCCCCTTCCTGCAGAGGGACCGTGCAGACGTCTCTGCACAAGAGGGAAAGGACACCGAATGGTGAGCCCGTTATGATCAACGATTGCCAATCATAATGTCCCTAAACTGGGCTTAGTTGAGTCAGGATCAAGGCGTCATTGTTTCTGGAGGAACAGCTCACCGCAAAGGGGAAAGCCAGCTTAAAAGCAGTCATTTCTGCAAACTACAGGCTCAAGAAACGTGGCTCTAATGAATTCCCTCATGCCAACGACGACGGACTGTAGTTTGTGAAAGATCGTGTAATTCAGAGTGTTCGCCGCCTCAGAGGGGACCCGTATGTTACCCGCCTTGTTTCACCCCTTTATTTTTCTGAGCCGATGACCTTTTCGTCCTGACACGTCTGGGAGTGCTGAGGAGTATCTTCACGATCAACGAAGCTGGCCTCTGAGAGCACAAGGGAAAATGAGACATGGTCCCAGCCTTCTAGAAGCTTGCTCTACAGCTGCGTGAATGGGATGTTCAGAAGAACTACGATGCGGTACGCCATGCGGCTGGTACGGAAGATTGGTACCCGAGGGGCCTCTGGAGGGTCCTGACAGGTGGGGGAGCGCGGCAGGGCCTCCCAGCAGGCCGAATCGTTTGGCAACAACACGGAGTTAAGAAACGAGCCGGGCACGTGCGAGGGAAGGGTTGGGGGCGGTTGAGCCGGGTGGGGAGTTTGTGAACCAGCGTGGAGAGCCTGGAGAGCGGGTTAGGGGCCCTGATGACCGTGGCAGTTACAGGAAGCTTAGCAGGAAGGGGCTTTACCAACACCGCGTTTCCCAGATGAGAAGGTGGTCGTACTTACGGACACGGGGCTGGGAGCTCGGCGGGGACACAACCCCCGGAGGTCGGGCACTGGCGCTCAGAAGGGGTCCAGGCGACCTCGGAGGAAGAGAGAGGGTGGAGGAGGAAGCGAAGGGCCCCGCGCTGGAGACTACAGCCCACGATGGGAAATCGGAACTCATTCTAGGGGCTGGCCGAGTGGGAGGAGAGAGAGCGGCCGTGGCCGTGGCCGTGGCCGTGGTCGTGCCGGGGTTCAGGGGCATGGGACGCTCCGTCGGGAATGATGAAAAGGCACTAGGAGGGGCCTGCCCAGAGGCCTCCGAGCTGAAGAGTCGTCGAGACCCTCTGGGGGAGGATTATTTTACCAGACCGTCCTGTGCGTCCTAAAGAAAAATACACGAACTCTAGAGGGACACATGTGGAGTTATGTTCTGTGTTTCTACGATACGAGGAAACACAAATGTGCAGATCGTGCTGTGGTGGGAGATTTCCCAGTTGAGAGGGTCTGGTTGCACGGCTGTCCCTCCCCCGGGGACAGTTCCACCTTTGCTGATCAGTTCACTTAGTCAACACCTAGTCTCGGAGGGCAGAGGGGTGCCGAGGGCGAGGCCGGGTCCTGCGTGGGGGGTTGCAGCGCATGGGGCCATCGGGCACGTCATGGGTCACCCTCACCGTCGGGTTTCCCCACGTGTCTCTCTGCTCCCCCTGTGACATTCTATCTCCCGTCTCGAGTAGAGAAACTACCCCTCCCGGTCTCCATGGTTTCCAGAAACAGAAAAAACCCCTAAGTCTCTGCAAGCAAACCCTCCCAGAGACTCTGAGAAGGTCAGGACCCTGGCTGCCCTCGCGCTTCGGCGGCGGACGTGGTGCAGGTGCGTCCAGAGCAGAGGCTGCGTTAGTGTGCGCCCCCACCCCCGCCCCGCGTGCAACGTCTCCATGGCAACAGGGCTCCGTGCTCCGAGGGGCGCCTCCCACCCGCCCGTCAAGGCTGCAGCAGAGGGAGGCGGGAGGCAGCCAGTAAAGGCGAGAATTATGTATTGTGACATGAAACACAGAAAGCCACATGCTGTACTTTTCATCTCGGCGCTGCGAATTGTGACCTTGGGATTTAACGCCCACACGCAGTCAGGATCAGACTAGAACTCGGCGCTCAGCTCCCCAGATGGTAACTAGAATGCCCCGTGTTCCTTCCATGTGGCTCGTGGTGCCACACTGGGTGTTTATTTGCCGGCTGTGTGGTGGGCGCCGAGCCCCCGGCCGGTGGCCCGGGACCCGGGTGACGCTGGGGTTGCTCCTGCAGCTGGGAAGTCGCAGGTGGGTGTTCGGTGGCGCCTGTGCTCCTTTGTAACCTTCCAGGAGCGAGATGCCACCCCTCTTCCGGCCTGAGGTTGCATCGGGGCTGAGATCCTTGCCTGCGACTCACCCAGAGTCCTTTTTGCCCGCGTGCGCCTCCCACAGACCTCACCCGCTGGGAGCTGCTCCCGCCGTCTTCCTCCTCGTCCTCCGTGGGGCCTGTCGTCTGCACTTCCGGGCCAACGTCTCCCCTCTAATCCACAGGGACTGGCAGCAGGAACCCAAAAGGTCTACACAGCAACAAGCCACTTAGGCGTGAGCTGTGCTTTATGCGTTTCCTCCTGCTGTTTCCCACTCGGTCCTCCCCGCGGGCCCGGGGACGTGGACGGAGCAGGTGCACTCACACCCACTGAAAGGTTACGCGAAGGCCTCCTCTAGGTCCGTGGTCCTCCGGCGTGGGCCCTGGGCCTCCGGCTCCGGAATCAGCCGGGGCTGGTCAGAGACGCGGTCCCCTGTGTCTCGGCTGTCTGCTAGCACCCGGTCACTGCTCCCACGTGCTCGACGGCGTCCGGGAAGCGTGGCCTCAGGGGCACAGAGCCAGGAGTTCCCACGGTTCCTCCACACATGCCCACCCCGTCCTTCCGACGGCAAGCCCAGCCTTTCCCCTGCTTCACGCTGTCCCCAGTCAGGTAGCTCAGGACTAGGGTCTGGGTCCGGGACGCAGAACCAAATGTATCTACAGCCCCCGACGCAGCGACTGCAAGGCTGAGCCGAACCAGCGGGGACGGACAGGGAGGGGTGAGCGAGAATGGCATCCGACGACGAGGGTCCGGGACAGAACGCAGGGTCCTGGGTTGGAATCCCAGCTCTGTGCTGTCCTGGCTTCCCGACTCCGCCTCCCTTGCGCCACCTGCCAAGTGCAGACAGCATCGGGGAGTGGCGGGGGAGTCAGCACACAGACGGGCTGAGACGTGCGTCTGGCACGCATGAAGATCTCAAAGACGTAGCGGCTGTCACGGCCCCAGACGTCCCTGGGGCAGGTGAGAGGCACCGGTCGTGCTGGCCGAGGCCCGAGGCTCACCCCCCTCCCCCTTCCTCACGTCCTTCTGCGCCGTCGCCGGCTGTGCTGGGAAGAGAGGGGCCCGGTCGCGCAGCCCTGGGATCTCTTCACTCAGTGACCGCGTCTGCTCCCCCTCGTCACTGCAAGGCCAGTGGACGACGTGACCCGGGGGCTCATTTCCAAAGCAGAGCGATAATGACACGACACCCTGGGTGTGAGCGTCGCCAGTGGGGCTGAGGAAGGGGCCGGGCAGAGCTTGGCAGACGTGTGGGCGGAACAGCAGGGTCCGCCTGACCTGCAGGACACCCCGCGCCCCGGGCAGGCCCCGTGGCACAGGGCCGGTGAGCCACAGAACAGGCTGGGTGCCCGTGGCGGGCTCGTGTCGCCGTGTGAGCCGGGGCCGTGCCGGCCGCCACGGTAAACACACGCCGACACCTCAGTACCCGGGCCGGCCGGGGCATCCTCCCCGGGTTACCTGTGTGGCCGACACGTGGAGCTAAGCCTTCCAGAGGGGCGTCTGTCAAAGCGAGGGTGGAGCGGGGGCCAGTGGAGCACGCCCGGGGGTGGGCGCCAGCCACGCGGGGACAGCCAATGTGTCAGTCCCCCCCCCCGGAGAGCAGGACACGTAGCTTGAACGACAGGTCTGGCTTGTCCTACTTTTCCGGGGCTGTCGCGGCCAATTACCACGCTGGGCGGTTTAAAACACAGGCGCTCTTCTCTCCCCACCCCCACCCCCACCCCCACCCCCTCCACCCCCCAGCCCGGCCTGGAGGCCAGGAATCCAAAGTTAAGGGGTCAGCAAGGCTGTGCTCTTGCCGGAGGCTCTGGGGGACGCTTCTTCCTGCCTCTTCCAGCTTCCTATGTTGCCTCCTCGTTCTCTGGCCCTGCCTCAGTGGTCAGCGTGCCCCCCCCCCCCAAAGCAGACGTCATCATTTCAGAGGAAAACGAGCAATAACGATGAAAACGCACGGGCGCCGTCTGAGCAGTCGCGTTTGCTCGTTATTTCAGAACAGATCGGGGGCGCCTGGGTGGCGCAGTCGGTTAAGCGTCCGACTTCAGCCAGGTCACGATCTCGCGGTCCGTGAGTTCGAGCCCCGCGTCAGGCTCTGGGCTGATGGCTCAGAGCCTGGAGCCTGTTTCCGATTCTGTGTCTCCCTCTCTCTCTCTGCCCCTCCCCCGTTCATGCTCTGTCTCTCTCTGTCCCCCCAAAAATAAATAAACGTTGAAAAAAAAAAAAAAAAAAAAAAAGAACAGATCGGCCTTGGGCCGGCACTCTTGAAGGACTAATTTTTTTCAGGCGGGTGTTTGCTGGGAAGGGGAGTAGAAGAATCTTGACTCACGGTGCCTTTATTTTCTCAGAAAAGACAGAAGGGCCGTCGTTTCGATTTCCTTCCGCCAGGACCACAGGCGTGAGGAAATATCGTGGATGACAGGCGGGTTTGAGTTTTCATCCTGCCACAGACTCGGGGCAGGTCACTTAACCGTTCTGAACCTCAACGTTAACCGTGGAAAGTGGGGCCACCAGCCTGACTAGCGGGACTGAAACTACCAGGTCAGGGAGGGAGGGTTTTGTAAGGTGCGCCCGGCTGCGAGGCCAGGCTGGCTGTGGCAGGTGCCCTCGGTCTGTCCAACATTTTTGAGGACCCGCTAAGCTGTCCTTCCCTGGGCACTGAGCCCATCTCCCCTCCTTGAAGGGACTATAGCCACTGGCGGGGACAGGCGTGCACACGAGCGAACCCTTCCCTTCTCCTGCTCCTTTCTCTGGGGGAGTTCTCCTTGTCCACAGCCACTTCTGTCGCTGTGTCTTCCTCCCCAGAGGCCCCCTGCGATTCTTCAGATGAAAAGCCTCTTCGTTCCAGGACCACATTGCCTGAATTTTTATAAAAACTGGTGAAAACCAGGTAGCATTGGTTGAAAACTTGTTGGGACAACATACCAACAAATTGCTTTGTTTTCTTAAACCCTAGCTCCTCTGGTCTTGCTTCGCACTTGGCCCTTGTGCTGCCTACCCGGGGATCCATGGGGGTGAGGCTGCCATCGGCCTTGACCTTGGGCTTCAAAGACCAACCTTGCAGTTTTTATAGAACCCGTGATTATTGAAGAACACTTAGGAAACACAAATGAATATAAGGAAGAGAATTAAGTTCAGCTATGATGCCACAATGCAAAGGGAGTCATTTGACAAAGTTCTCTCCTTGTCTTTCTCCTCTGCTCCGTAACACGGTCATTTTCAGCGCTGGTTACAAAATGCCATCTGAGCGGTTTTGGAAAACAATCACTCAAGGCTGGATCAGTTATAGCAAATCCGTGGCAGCCTCAGACATGAGCTTTTTAAGAAAGTTCCCCAACCATCTCCCCACTGATGTAAAGCTTTGGGTTTTCGGGTTCCAATTTTCGTTCACACTCTTCCTACACATCCAGTTCCTTCTAGAAGATAAACAATTTCAAACAAACGACAAAGCTGCAGGACTATCTCAGCAAACGTGTGCTCAACAGCTGGAATCTCCCGTTAACATCTTACCACGTCCGTTCTGCCATCGATCCGCTTATCCGTCCCTCTGTCCGTCCACTGAGCCATTTGACCCATTTCAAAATAACCTGCTGGCATCGCTGTCCCTTTTGCAAATATGTCACCATATGCGTCAGTAACGCAGTTGGCACTTGTTTATAGGTTTTCACTTCAGGTGTAATTTAATTTGTGTGTGTGTGTGTGTGTGTGTGTGTTTGAGACAGAGAGAGGGAGAGGGAGAGTGCTCACGCATGGGAGAGGAGCAAAGAGAGAGGGAGAGAGAGAGTCCCAAGCAGGCTCCACGATGTCAGGGCAGAGCCCGACGCGGGGCTTGAACTCACAAACTGTGAGATCACGGCCTGAGCCAAAATCAAGACTCAGACGCTTAGCCCACTGAGCCACCCAGGTGCCCTGAAAGGCAGATCGTAAGTGTCCATTACCTGGGCTTGGACAGAGCACACACTTTTGTGCCCCTGACCCTATCAATCCAGAGAACATGACCATCGACCCAAGGGGTCCTCACGTGTGTCTCTGTTACTCCCCCCTGCCATCCCTGTTCTGATTGTTTTCCCATAACACACGTGAGACTAGCCTGTTCTAGAACTTTACAAAATGGGAACCATCCAGAATTTGCAATTTCACATTAGCATTCTTCTACTTAATTGCACTGGGTTTCTGTGGCCGTCGCAATAAGTTATCACAGATTTAGCAGCTGAAACAGCACAATTTCATCTTCTCACCATTCCCTGGGACGGAAGCCTGACCTGGGTCTCCCCAGGCTAAAATCAAGGTGTGGCAGGACCGGCTCTTGTCTGGAGGCTGCGGGGGAGAGTGTTTTCTTGCTTTTAACCAGCTTCTAGAAGCTTCCTGCATTTCTTGGCTCATCCCCTCCAAATCCCTGTATTTTTTTTTTTTTTTAACATTTATTCATTTTTGAGAGACAGAGCACGGGCAGGGGGAGGGGCAGAGAGAGAGGGAGACACAGAATCCGAAGCAGGTTCCAGGCTCCGAGCTGTCAGCACAGAGCCCGATGTGGGGCTCGAACTCACAGACTGTGAGATCATGACCTGAGCTGAAGTCGGACGCTCAACCGACCGAGCCACCCAGGCACCCCAATGTTTATTTATTCTTGAGAGAGAGACAGAGCGTGAGCACGGGAGGGGCAGAGAGAGATGGAGACACAGAATAAAGCAGGCTCCACGCTCCAAGCTGTCAGCACAGAGCCTGACGCGGGGCTCGAACTCACGAACTGCAAAATCACAGCCTGAGCTGAAGTCGGATGCTCAACCGACTGAGCCACCCAGGCGCCCCTCAAAACCCCTGTGTTAAAAAACCCAATTCCTGTTTTCCTGTTACTCAGCCAAACGACTTAGTTGCTCGATCACTGACTGATTACAAGTGACATTAAATAACACAGATGAATGGTCAGATGAAGCCATACACAGGGTGAGGTCCAGAAGGGTCCCACGCACAGGAGCTTCTGTCCCCTTCGGGCCTCACCACACTCCTGGCACATGGATATGTTCTTGTTAACCAACCCAGAAGCTCTCTGAACCCCGTCCTTCCTAGTTTTTATGGAGGTTTCATTACACAGACATGACTGATGAAATCATCGGCCACGGGTGGTTAATTCAACCTCCAGCCCCCTCCCTGCGTTTGGGGGTGGGGCTGAAAGGTCCAGCTCCCTCATCACGCGGCTGGCTCCTGGGGTGACTGGCCCCGTCCCCAAGTCCCCCCGGAGCTCTCCCAAGTCACCTCATTACGTGTGCTCAGCGTTTGTCACGAACGACGAGAGACACCCACGTCACCTTTATCATTCCGAAACTATTTCAGGAAGAAAGGACAAAACCCAAATATAACGAAAGGTGCCCCTGTGGCTCTAATCACTTAGGAAGCCACGAGGGTTTGGGGAGCTGAGAGGTGGGACCGAAGACCAGGTTTACATTTATCATGTCACGGTCACACCCTCGTCCTCCAGCTCCAAAGCCAGCCGTGGCCTCTCTCGCCTCATGCTTCCTCTTCAACTTTTAGGGAAAGTGACGACCACCGCCCCCTTGGGAGTCGGGATAACGTCCCTATTGGAGGTGAGCTGATTAGCACCCCGAAGGCCTCGTGTGTAAGCAACACGGTCAGGGTTCTGGGGATCAGCGCTTGGAAGTCTTTCGGGGGCGTCATTCGGTCTACCCGCATCCGAATGGCCGTCTTGAGAATCACCAGGGTGGCTCATGTCCCAGCGGTTCATTCCTGCTACTGCTGGGGAGATTTCCACTGTATGAAATTACCAGCGTTTACCCATCCTGCTGACGGACAGCTGGGACCCTCCCCGTTTGGGGCCACGATGAGTAAAGCTGTTTTGATCGTTTCGATCATTGTTGTTCAAGTCTTTTGATGAGGTACGTGTTATTCTCTTGAGTAAACACCTAGGAGTGGAACTGCCGGGTCACAGAGCGGGTGGTGTTTCCGTTTGAAAGGAATTGCAGCCCTTTTCCCAAAGCGGGACGTCCTTTGTCACAGCAACGATGCGGTAAGAGTCCTTTTTGTGCCACATCCTTGCCAACATTGGGCGGTATTGATCGTTTTAATTGTAGGAATTACAGTAAGTTGGTGGGTGTATCTCATGCGGGTTTACTTTGCATCTCCCTGATGACTAATACCGTTAAGCACTTTTTCTTGTGCTTATTAGCTGTTTCTGTACCTTATGTTACGAAAGGGCTAATCAAACCTTTTTAGGGGATTGTGTTTTTATTACTGAGCTGTAGGAGTAGTTTTCATGTTCTGCAAACCAGTTCTTAGATACGTGTTTTGCGATTTTTTTTTTTTAAGTTGTAGTTTGCTCAGCTGTGTCCTTAACGGTGTGTTTGGATGAGAAGGTTTTATTTGGAGGTGCCCGGCTGGCTCAGTCAGAGCACGTGACTCTTGATCTCAGGGTCGTGAGTTCAAGCCCCACCTGGGTCATGGAGCCTACTTGAAAAGAAAAAGAGATTTTTTTTTTTTAAGTTTTTTATTTCACTATAATCTAATTTTTTTCTTCTATGGTTCTTTCTTCCTATGACCTGTTTAAGAAACATTTGACTACTCTTGGGGCGCCTGGGTGGCTCAGTGGGTTAAGCATCCGACTTCGGCGCAGGTCATGATCTCACGGTCTGTGAGTTCGAGCCCTGCATCGGGCTCTGTGCTGACAGCTCAGAGCCTGGAACCTGCTTCAGATTCTGTGTCTCGCTCTCTCTGCCCCTCCCTGCTCACACTCTGTCTCTCTCTCAAAAATAAATAAATAAACATAAAAAAAAGAGAGAGGGAGAGAAACAGTTGACTACTTTAAGTCACAAAGATTTTTCTCTTACATTTTCTTCTAAAGGTTTTATGGTTTTACCTGTGATTTATGGCAAATCACTCTTTGTATACTGCATGACAAGGAGTCAAGTTTCCTTTTCCTAGAAAATGGAAATCCGGTCATTTCAACACCATTTGTTAAAAGGATTGTCTCTTCCTGGCGGGCGGGGGGGTTGCTTTGGCACTGGAGTTGAAAATCGGCAGACTTTCTAATAAAACGTCTATCCCTGGGACCCCCGTTCTATTGTATCCATTTGTCAATCTTTGTGCCAGTTGTCACGCAGTCTTGATTACTGGAGCGTTATGGAAGTTCTAAAGTCCGGAAGTTTAAGTTCTGGACACATTTTAGAATCTACTTACTGATGAAGTTTTGGGGTGATGGTGGGCGTTCGTAGGGTCCAGAGACGACGACCAAGAAAGAATTTTTTGAAAACGTCTTCGGTGCAAAAAGGTGATTTTATTAGAGCGCGGGGACAAGGACCCGTGGGCGGGAAGAGTTGTGCTTCAAGTGTGGGAGGTGATTGTTTTAAGGAGTGGGGGAGATAAAGCCAAGAGGGACTTGCCCAAGAGACTTTCACATGCTAACGACTTCCTGGAGGCTTGGCTATGGTCAAGCTAAGGTTGTTTTTCCCTCTAGCCAAAAGCATTAACAGTGAGCATAGGAGTTCCTGGAGTTTAGGCTATGATGGAATTGCCTTTTTCTGGGAAACTGGTGGAGACTTTTTTCAGTTTCACCCTTTGTTTTTTTTTGTCCTGTCTTGTCTTTATGGTTTTCAAGGTAGAGGTCTTACATATCTTTCGTTACATTTGTTCCGAACTATTTTGCTTTTGACGTTATTATAAATGGGCTTGTTTTAAGTTTAATTTTCCAGTGACTGCTCTAAAGATGAGTTTTATTTATTAATGTGATAACCAAGCACTGGTTTTAAATTCACTCATCACAGTGATTTCATGGATTCTTCAGGATTTTCTAGATTCACAGTTACGTCATCTGCAAACAGAGTCAGCTTTTCTCTTTTATACCTTTTGCCCCCTGCCCGGTTAGACTCTTCAGGACAATGTTGAATGAAAGTGGTGACACAAGGTATCCTTGTCGTATTTTTTGCTCCTAAAGAGAAAGCTCGTGATTTTGCACCAAGGGCGACATTAGCTGGAGATCTTTCCTCAGGTTGAAGATGCTTTCATCCATTTCTGAGAGCTTTTCCTTTAATCATGAATGGGCACTGCTCTTTGTCAAATGCTTCTTCAGAACTATTAAAACAATCCTGTGGGAGGGGCACCTGGGTGGCTCAGTCAGTTAAGCGTCCGACTTCGGCTCAGGTCACAATCTCGCGGTCCGTGAGTTCGAGCCCCGCGTCGGGCTCTGGGCTGATGGCTCAGAGCCTGGAGCCTGCTTCCGATTCTGTGTCTCCCTCTCTCTCTGCCCCTTCCCCACTCATGCTCTGTCTCTCTCTCTCTCTCTGTCTCAAAAATAAATAAACGTTAAAAAAAAAAATTTAAAAAAAAAACAATCCTGTGGGCTTTCCTGTTTTCTATTAACTTAGAATTCATCTTTTTTACTTTTTTCTACTAACATGGTGATTGAGCTTTAAAAAAAAATTTTTTTTAAGTCTATTTATTGATTTTTTTTTTTTTTAATTTTTTTTTTTTCAACGTTTATTTATTTTTGGGACAGAGAGAGACAGAGCATGAACGGGGGAGGGGCAGAGAGAGAGGGAGACACAGAATCGGAAACAGGCTCCAGGCTCTGAGCCATCAGCCCATAGCCTGACGCGGGGCTCGAACCCACGGACCGCGAGATCGTGACCTGGCTGAAGTCGGACGCTTAACCGACTGCGCCACCCAGGCGCCCCTATTTATTGATTTTTGAGACAGCGTGAGTGCAAGCGAGGGAGGGGCAGAGAGGGAGACAGAGGATCTGAAGCGGAAGCCCGGTGAGAAGCTCGAACTCGTGGACCATGAGATCATGATCTGAGCCGGAAGTTAGACGCTTCACTGACTGAGCCACCTAGGCGCCCCCAGGTGATTGATTTTGAGTAGGGTTAAACCCATCTCAAATTTCTTAGATAAACTCTACTTAAGTATATGTTCTCCTTTTCATAGATGTTTAATTTATATTTGCTAGTATTATGTTAAGAAAATTTGTATTCATGAAGGTTACTGATCTATGCTTTTCTTCCTATGTTTTGTTTTTGTTAATGCTTTTGTCGGATTTTGGTATAAATGTTAGATTGGACTCATGAAGTAATTGGGGTGTTCATTCCTCCTTTGTTTGCTGGAGGAATTTCGGTGACATGTCTACTATTTTTTTCCTACGGTGTTTGAATTCAATGCTAAAACCATCTGGGCCAAATATCAAAAGTCTTTTTGATATTGATTCCATCATGTGAGTAGATAGAGGATTATTTAGATTTTCTGTTACCTGTGCCAATTTTGAAAGTTCTGTAGTTTTCGGTCTAGAGAAGTCCCATTGGATCTTTTCTTCATAACTTTGGTTTTTTCTCCTCTTTACACTCCTGCTTTCTTCTACCTGCTTAAACACATAGCACATATTTATAATTGCAGTGTTCATATCTTTTTCGGTTATTTCTATCGTCTCTGTCATTTCCGAGTCTGCTTCTTCGATGATTTTTCTGCTGATTATGGGTCATATGTTCATGGTTTTTTTTATTCAAAAAATTTTACAATTGAAGTGTAGTGGACATGTAATATTATATTAGTTTCGGGTGTACCACATAGTGATTTGACAATTCTATACGCTACGAAATGCGCACCACAGGAAGTGTAGTTATCACCTGCCGCCGTATTTATTACAATATTATTGACTGTATTCTCTGTGCCGCGCTTTTCATGCCTATAACTAATTTATTTTATAACCGGAAGTTGGCACCTCTTTATCCCTTTTCTCCTATTTTGCCCATCCCCCCATCTTTCTCCTCGGTGTATTCCCTCTATGAGTGTTCTATATTTATGAGTCTGTTTCTGTTGTTGTTTTCATATTTTCTTGTTTCTTTGTATAGCTAAACATTTTTGATTGGATGTTGGACATTTTCTTTATTTTTTGTTATTTTTTTAAATGTTTATTTGTTTTTGAGAAAGGGAGAGACAGTGCGAGTGGAGGAAGGACAGAGCGAGGGGGAGACACAGATTCCGAAGCAGGCTGCAGGCTCCGAGCTGTCGGCACAGAGCCTGACGCGGGGCTCGAACTCACGAACCACAAGAGCATGCCTGAGCTGAAGTCGGACGCTGAGCCCAATGAGCCACCCAGGTACCCCCAGATGTTGGACATTTTCAATTGAACATTGCTGCGTGCTGAATTTTGTTGTGTCAGTATTGTTGAGTGTTGTCTGGGGATGTGGTTTAGTTACTTGTAAAGAACCTAAACTCTTCAAAGCTTGCTTTAAAACCCCGTTACATGGGTTCGGGACAGCCTCTAGTCTAGACCTAATTTGTTCCTATCACTAAAGCAGTACTCTTTTGAGGATGTTACTGATGCCCAGGTATTAGAAGGTCTTTCTACTCAGGCTGGGAAAACATGAACTGTTCTCAGCCCATGTGAGCTCCAGGGATGGCTCTCCCTTTTCCTTTACTATGGCTCTTTCTCTGCCTCTGGCTCTTTCCCCACGCAGGTGCACATGTGAGGATCAGCCACGTTTTCCAGGGTGCATCTTGTCACGTTTCTGGAGCTCCTTCTTCATCGGTTTTAAAACCAGAAATTATAATCTCCCCAAATCCTAAATCCTTCCCCAATCCCAAATTCTGTCTCTTCAATTCAGGGGGGGCCGCTGGGCTCTGTTCGGACTCTGCTCCTTTCTCTGTCACCTGCAAACTCTCTCCAGACGATAATGTGGGCAAGTCTTAGGCTCCTCTTACCTGTTTCCCTTTTCTCCAATAAATGGTCCGTGGGATCTCTGTCCTGAGCTGAGTTGAAAATGTCCAGCATCGGATCAAAATTGTCAGCCATGCAAAGAAACATGAAAATATGACTCATATCCATTGTTTCACATATTCTGAAAAACATATTTCTTTATGTTTCTTTTTGTTTTAGATAGGAGGATAAATCCAGCCTCTCTCACTCCATCCTGGCTGAACAGAAGTCTCTGCGAGTTTTGATCACAGTTTTCAGCCATACCGTACTGTTACTGTGCCTAAAAGTCATAAAACAAGAAACTCGCCATGTGGCATTTCTTTCTCCCAAATTGTGCCTCCCTTCCAAAATATGCTTGCTTTCGTTCACTCTCAGAGCCTCCTAGTAGTTGTTTTTGTATTTTGCACATAGCCAATGATTATTGCATTCAAGAGGTTGGTCTGATGAGGGATGAAACCAAACTTTATCTTTCCTTTAAAAAAAAAAAATGTAATTTATGGAGCACCTGGGTGGCTCAGTTGGTTAAGCATCCGACTCTTGATTTCAGCTCAGGTCATGATGTCAGTTTGTGGGATCGAGCCCCGCATCAGGCTCTGTGCTGATAGCTCAGAGCCTGCTTGGGTTCTCTCTCTCTCGCTGAACTTCCCCTACTTGTGTGCATGAATGTTCTCTCTCTCTCTCTCTCTCAAAACAAATAAGCGAATGTTCAAAAAACGCAATTCACTCCATCTTTAACACTATCCCTATTAATACTGCCAACCAATGTGAAAATATCCTCCCATCCTTCTGATTCATACTCTCGTTCTGCCTAGGCTGGACCCAGTGTATTTCTAGCCTGCAAGCTCTCTCAGTCAACCGTGACACCTCCCTCCCCACCAGCCCTTCAGTTGCACATCTGTTTCCTGATCTTCACTTAGCCTTTGGACCACGTGGGACATAGTCCCGCTTGAAAGGAGCTTCGATCATTTCTGTGATGGAAGCAGCTTTTAAGTTATAATACGACACTAATATTCAAATTATTAATTCATTAAGGAAGTTCCCAGGCACTCTGCTAGAGATACAGTTGACAATCAAGGTCTCTGTTCTCAAATCCTTGGATTCTAGGTCGGAAAAGTGAACAGGGGACATCAAGCATCAGGGAAGGCGTGTGAAGGAAAGTGTAACACACTTGGGTCATTGTTATAATGGCCCTAATGAAGTCCAGCGTGGATTTAAGGGAACTATTGTACAAGAGGGCCAGCAGAACAGGGGCCCTGCACACAGCTGTGTAGGCACAAGACAATGCTGGTGGTACCACTGATATCTCGGCTTCCCCCAAGTTGTGCAGTGCAACCCCTGTACAACAGTACGCCATAACCTTGGAAGAATTCAGCAAAGCCTCGGGAGAGGCTAATTTTGAAGAAAGACTTGAAGTATGAACATTCATGTGCCAACGATGGGTTTTGGGTTCACACCATCCGCGATTTGGGCTGCTTGTAGCGTGAGGGGCGATGCTCCTCCCTCCCATCCGGGAGCCGAGGAAGCTCAGGCGGCACCGTGGGGTTGTGCCTTTCAGACACGCGAGGTCGTTACCGCGGTGATTCCAATACTGGGCGGAGACAGAGCTCAGAGAAGGGAAGCCTTCGACCACAGGGCAACTAAATAACGGAGTTGGGGAGTGGACTTTGGGTCTTGGGCTTGGACTTGGTGGTCTTTCTACTCCACGCCCGGGCTCTTTCCGTAAGTGGATCGAACGCCTTCTTTTTATTCACACGCAGGTCACGTATCACCTGCTGAGTCGCCTGCTCAATGGTGCTCATGGGATGTCCCCGTCTTCCTGATTCTGTATTTTGTGAGTGTCCAGCACCACCAGCCTGCCGTTCCCTAGATCTGGCCCCCAGGCATCTAGGTCTGTGTTTTGTTTGGTTTTTGATCCGCTTGAAATTTTGCCTCCGGGCCACATAGACGTTTACATTTCTGTGCTCCCAAAGGGCCCTGGGGAATTCAGGACACACGTGTGTATTTAACCTGATCATCTTGAGCTGCCTGTCTGGGGTCCTGTTTCCACACCTACAATTGCCCCCTCATTTTCTGGGAACATTTCGCTCAGCTGGTAACCATTAAGTCACCACCAATAATACAAGCAGAAACAAGTCTCTAATTTACCCAATTACTAATTTCTCAAGTTTTGAAACTAATTTTTCGACAGATGGCTCATTAAAATGTAGTAAAAAGCATCAAGAGTGTTACAGACACATAATGAAATATATAGACAATGCTTTGATTTCATGTTTAAAAAAGAGTCCTTTCCCCTCCAATTAGGGGAAAAGGCAGAAGTTTTTATTCCTAGGCAAAAAGGATAGGGAAGATTTCATAACTATGTTCACGTTAATGAAGATTTGGATTTGTCCGTGCAGTTCAAATCTTACAATAACTGAGTTATATAAGAGGGATTATTGCAAACCTTTACGGTCCACTCAGTATAGTCTTTAACTTTTATGTAGACAAGTCTATTAATCTATTCTTTTGTGATTTATTCCATTTTTAAAAGATTTTATTTTTAAGTAATCTCTACACCCAACGTTGGGCTCCAACTTACAATTAACCTCAAGATCAAGAGTTCGGTACCCTTCTGACTGAGCCAGCCAGGCGCCCCTGCTTTATCCCATTTTTTATGCTTAAAAAGTTATTCCCCAAACAGCTATCCCTGTCAAAATAACACCAGCATTCTTCACAGAGCTAGAACAAGCAATCCTAAGATTTGTATGGAACCGGAAGAGACCCTCAACAAAGCGATCTTGAAAAAGAACCAAAGCTGGAAACATCACAATTCCGGACTTGAAGATGTATTACAAAGTTGTCATCATCAAAACAATACAGTACTGGCACAAAAACAGATACTCAGATCAATGGAACTGAATAGAGGACCCAGAAATGGTCCCACAAACATATGGCCAACTAATCTTTGACAAAGCAGGGAAGAATATCCAATGGAATAAAGACAGTCTCTTCATTCAGCAAGCGGTGCTGGGAAAACTGGACAGCGACATGCAGAAGAATGAAACTGAACCACTTCCTCACACCAGACACAAAATAACCTCAAAATAGATGAAAGACCTCAATGTAAGACAGGGAGCCATCAAAATCCTCGAGGAGAAAGCAAGCAAAAACCTCTTTGATGTTGCCCGCAGCAACTTCTTACTCAACATGTCTCCGGAGGCAAGGGAAACCAAAGCAAAAATGAACTACTGGGACCTCATCAAAATAAAAAGCTTCTGCACAGCGAAGGAAACAATCAGCAAAACTAAAAGGCAACCGACGGAATGGGAGAAGATATTTGCAAACGACATATCAGATAAAGGGTTAGTATCCAAAATCTATAGAGAACTTACCAAACTCTGCACCCAAAAAACAAATAATCCAGTGAAGAAATGGGCAAAAGACATGAATAGACACTTCTCCAAAGAAGACAGCCAGATGGCCAACCGATACATGAAAAGATGCTCAACCTCACTCATCATCAGGGAAATACAAATCAAAACCACCATGAGATACCACCTGACACCTGTCAGAATGGCTAACATGAACAGCTCAGGAAATAACAGATGTTGATAAGGATGCGGAGAGAGAGGATCTCTTTTGCACTGTTGGTGGGAATGCAAGCTGGTGCAGCCACTCTGGAGAACAGTATGGAGGTTCCTCAAAAAACTAAAAATAGAACTACCTATGACCCAGCAATTGCCCTACTAGCCATTTATCCAAGGGATACAGGTGTGCTGTTTCGAAGGGACACATGCACCCCCATGTTTATGGCAGCACGATCAACAACAGGCAAAGTATGGAAAGAGCCCAAATGTCCATCTATGGATGAATGGATAAGGAAGATGTGGTCTATATATACAATGGAGTATTAGTCAGCAATCAAAAAGAACGAAATCTTGCCATTTGCAGCTACGTGGATGGAACTAGAGGGTATTATAAGTGAAATTAGTAAGTCAGAGAAAGACAAATATTGTATGACCTCATTCCTATGAGGACTTTAAGAGACAAAACAGATGAACGTAAGGGAAGGGAAGCAAAAATAATATAAAAACAGGGAGGGGGACAAAACATAAGAGACTCTTAAATATGGAGAACAAACTGAGGGGGTTATGGGAGGGGTTATGGGAGGGGGGATGGGCTAAATGAGTAAGGGGCTTATGGAATCTACTCCTGAAATCATTGTTGCACTATATGCTAACTAACTTGGACATAAATTAAAAAATTAATTAATTAATTTTAAGAAATCCAGCCCCGCCCCCCCCCCCCCCCCGGCCACCGCCCCCGAAAAGAAAGTCTAGTACCAATAATCGCAGCTCCCATTTCAAAGCTTAGGTTCCATCAGGAGATGCTTTGCCCTCAGGGCTCCCACCCTGAGCTAAGAGACCAGCTGCAAGGAAGAACCAGCAGGAAAACAGGACACATTGGGTGTGTGTTGCCCTGGAAGGAAGGAAGGGGGGGCGGGGGAGAGCCCATTCACCCCATGGGTCTCCACTACCAAATCCTCCCGAGAGCAGTACTTTTCTTTTTTTTTTTTTAATTTTTTTTTTTTCCAACGTTTTTATTTATTTTTGGGACAGAGAGAGACAGAGCATGAACAGGGGAGGGGCAGAGAGAGAGGGAGACACAGAATCGGAAACAGGCTCCAGGCTCCGAGCCATCAGCCCAGAGCCTGACGCGGGGCTCGAACTCACGGACCATGAGATCATGACCTGAGCTGAAGTCGGACACTTAACCGACGGAGCCACCCAGGCGCCCCTTTATTGTAGTATCGTAACCGCACACACAGTACCAATGTTCCTGTCCACGGCGCAAAAGCTCTATGCACAGAGATGTTCACTGAAGCAAAAACACTCATTTGTCGGGAAAGATCAAGGTAGGTCAACGGAGTGGAATGTTCCATAGGAATTTAAAATGATTTTGAGGATGTAACAATGCTGGAAAACATTTTTACCAGGCTGTGTTTTAAAAGGTGGGTCTGACGGTCTGTTCTCTGTAAGAATTTCTTCCTTAATGCTTTCTACGTTCACTCCTGTTTGCTCCACACCAGCCACACCTACTCTTTTATGTTTCTTCTACTAGTCCATACACGCCTGCCTGTATATACGCCCAGTACACGCCTGAGTATGCACCCGAGTGCAATCCCAGTACCTGCCCTAGACGCGCCCAAGCGTGTGCCTCGTTACACCTTCAGGCATCTGCACCTGCTATCTGCCCGCATCGCCCCACCCAGAAGGCCACGACACGCAGCTCTCTCACCCCCTCCGAGGAGACTTCACACGACTTTTCTTCCCGCGGGCCCTGTCCCCCTTCCCGATCGTCACGCGACGTACGACACGGTACCGATTTACGTGTTTCCTGTCGGTCCCCTCCCGCCCCGATGTGACCTGGACAGGGAATTTGTCTATCTGTGCAGATGTTTATACCCAGGCCACGTGGAGAGGCACCTGTGCACGTAAGCAGTGTTCACACGTTAAGTACTAGAGGGGCCCAGAGACTTCCTTGCGTTGATCCTCCTTCTGTCGTGATGATGAGCGAGGCCTGTCCTGACTCCTGCTCGAAGCCGCTCTGCCCACCCACCCTCCTTGGTTACTGAGGGCATCTAACAGGTGCGAAACATTCAGGTGGATGGACGGGCTGACGGAAAGTGGCTGCAGTCCCAGCCTGTTCCTTGGGGGCACCGGCATTCTGGTGGCCACACACAGACTCAGCCCTTGTGCAGGGAAAGTGTCCCCCTCCCCGTGTCCCCCCCATCCACCCCCCCCCCCCATGGGAGGGAAGGCTCTGCGGTTTCTGGTGGGCGTGGCTCCTCTCGGTATCACCAGAGCGGTCCCTCTGGGGCCTGGTGACTTTGCGGTGGTCGAGGAGGCAGACACAGACAGAGGCCAGGCACCCGAGCCCCATGTTCACACGGGTCACGGCGGCCTCGGTGGAGACGTCCTGGCCAGACTCCAGCCGACATCTCGAGTCCCTCGCCCGCCCCGCTTCCCAGAGGAAGGCTTGCTGACCTGTGTCGTGTCTTACTCCTCCGTCCCCAGACGGCCCGCCAGATCATCAGCGACACAGGATCTAGAGGTCACGAGAAATGGATGGTCTGCCCTCTCTCCTGGTTTTTCAGGAGTTCATTTAGAGAATGTTCCTAAGAGAGAGCCAAGATTTATATGCATGAGGGCCCGGCACGTGGCAATGCAGAGGAAATGCCACGAGCTCCAATCAGAAAACATCTATTTTTACCGGAGAAGAAAAAGTCCAGGCGAGCTCTCTCTGCTGACGGAAGTGCCATCTAAAAGACTGCGGTAATCAGCTGCGGGGAAGAAAACAGATTTGAGAAACAGGAGACAAAAGGCTGTTTTTAAAGAAAATCAAGCCCTCTAACAGAAAAGCTGGATGAGATAAACATATCAGAAGGGCTATCCGGCTTCTTTGGCATAGCTGACTTCAGTGTTTCTGTAGGCAAGGAATCCGGGTCTGGGAAGACGCGTAATGAAACGAAATCGTTGGCAGAAATGGGGGATTGTTGTTGTCCCAGCGTTCAGGGCTCCGGTGGGTCAGTTTGCGGGGTTAGGGTTAGGGTTAGGGTTAGGGTAGGGGCAGGCCTACAAGGAGAGGGGATGTGGATTCGAATAACCATCAATTTTAACCACATTGTGGATGCTGCCTTCTGGGGACCAACTAGAATAGCTGGAAAGAACAGCACAAAGTCATTTTCTTTTATTCGGCCTCTCACTGTTCCACATGTAATAGTAGTCATGTGACTGGAAGGTGGCACCAGTCCTTCCCACCTCAAGCCCTACCCCCCCCCCCCACCAGACCCCACTCCTGAGAGGGGAGAGGAGCTGGAGGGTGAGTCAGCCAATGGCCAACGGCTTGGTCAATCGTGAATGTGTGACGAATCTGCCGTAAAAACTCACGAGGTCAGGTGTTTGGACATTTTTTCCAGAGAGCTCCCACGCTTACCAGCATCCTTCCACATGCCCCTGAGCCAGACCTCCAGCTCCAGGAGGGTAGAAGCTCCTTAGTGCAGGACCTCAGCCCACACATCTCTTCATCTGGCGGCTGATTTGTATCCTCTGTCACATCCTGTAACAAGCTGGCAAACCCGAGTTCCCCTGAGTTCTGCGAGCCGCTCTACGAGTCCATGGCCTCTCTGAAGGAGGTCCCGAGAACCTCCGATCTGTGTCCTGTGGGTCAGATGCCCAGGAAACAGCCTGGGCCTGGCGCCTGGTGACCTAAGTCTGCGGTGGGGACAGGGGCGGTCTTGCGGGACTGAGCCCTCACCTATGGGGTCTGATGCTGTCTCTGGGCAGACCGTGCCGGAACTGGCTTGAAATCTCCGACAGCCTGCTGCTGTCTGAGAGCTGCTGGGTGTTGTGTGGGAGGCGGGGGTGGGGAAGGGATTGGGCCCAGGAGCTCTAAAAAAGGAGGGGTCCCCTGGAGACTTGGGGGAGGAACAGAATGGACTTTTCCCAAGACTTTTTACCCTTACGAGAAGTGCACACAGCTTCATCCAAAATTAGTCTGAGGATTCAAAGGTAGGATAAATTATTCTTTTTTTTTAAATTGTTTTTATTTATTTTTGAGACAGAGAGAGACAGAGCATGAATGGGGGAGGGGCAGAGAGAGAGGGAGACACAGAATCGGAAACAGGCTCCAGGCTCTGAGCCGTCAGCCCAGAGCCTGACGCGGGGCTCGAACTCACAGACTGTGAGATCATGACCTGAGCTGAAGTCGGGTGCTTAACCGACTGAGCCACCCAGTCACCCCAGGATAAACTATTCTTGAAAAACTAGCCCAGTAATACAAAAGGGGCATTTGCTTTTTTTTTTTTTCTTTTTTTTTTTTTTTTTTTTTAATTTTTTTTTTTTTTCAACGTTTATTTATTTTTGGGACAGAGAGAGACAGAGCATGAATGGGGGAGGGGCAGAGAGAGAGAGAGACACAGAATCGGAAACAGGCTCCAGGCTCCGAGCCATCAGCCCAGAGCCCGACGCGGGGCTCGAACTCACAGACCGTGAGATCGTGACCTGGCTGAAGTCGGACGCTTAACCGACTGCGCCACCCAGGCGCCCCACTTTTTTTTTTTTTTAATGCCCTGCCATCATGATTCTTTTACAGGATTTGTATTAATACGGTCCATATTGATCGTATAGATTTTACACTCAAAAGTAGGGCAAAACCCCCTCACTCTTCTGCTCATATCACTTTGGCAAAGCCCATAATCAAAGTGCTCAGATCAATGCACAGGTCTCGTTGGCCCTGCACACGATTTTTTGTCTCCCTCTGCCACTCCTAACCATCTGAAGCCTCAAATATCCCTCCGTTTAGCAAAGACTGGACCGAAGACTGTGAACCAAGCACTTTGCTTGACTGCAGAGACGTCCAGGACAAGACGTCCTGCCCCTGTGGAGCGAAGGACAGAGGAGTCACCTGCTGGCAAGCTGTTTTACTTGGATGGTTAAAGAATCAAGTCAACGGGAATGCAAGCTCGTGCAGCCACTCTGGAGAACAGTCTGGAGGTTCCTCAAAAAAACTAAAAATAGAACCACCCTACGACCCAGCAATGGCACTACTAGGCATTTATCCACGGGATACAGGTGTGCGCTTTGAAGGGACACATGCACCCCCATGATTATAGCAGCACTATCGACAATAGCCAAAGTCTGGAAAGAGCCCCAATGTCCATCGATGGATGAATGGATAGAGAAGATGTGGTTTATATACACAATGGCATATTATTCGGCAATCAAAAAGAATGAAATCTTGTCATTTGCAACAACGTGGATGGAACCTGAGGGTATTATGCTAAGTGAAATTAGTCAGAGAAAGACAAGAATCATATGACTTCACTCATAGGAGGACTTTAAGAGACAAAACAGATGAACATAAGGGAAGGGAAACAAAAATAATATAAAAACAAGGAGGGGGACAAAACAGAAGAGACTCATGACTATGGAGAACAAACTGAGGGGGTTATGGGTGGGAGGGGGGATGGGCTAAATGGGGGAGGGGCACTAAGGAATCTACTCCTGAAATCATCGTTGCACTAGATGCTAACTAATTTGGATGTACATTGTAAAAAATAAAAAATAAAATTAAAAAAAACAAGAATCAAGTCAGAGGGGAGAAAGACCACTCGACAATTCTGTAAACTTCCCTCTTCCCAAATCAACGTGTTTTGTGGATGCCTTGTAAAATTCCCTTAGCAACTAACTGATTATCATTTATTTATTTAAAAAATTTTTTTTCAATGTTTATTTATTTTTTTTGGGACAGAGAGAGACAGAGCATGAACGGGGGAGGGGCAGAGAGAGAGGGAGACACAGAATCGGAAACAGGCTCCAGGCTCTGAGCCGTCAGCCCAGAGCCTGACGCGGGGCTCGAACTCACGGACTGCGAGATCGTGACGTGGCTGAAGTCGGACGCTTAGCCGACTGCGCCACCCAGGCGCCCCTGATTATCATTTATCAAGCACTAAGCTCCTTCAGGTCTGTTCTGGTGAACGCGACGTGACTTCTCTTCCAGGATTGTGTCAGCGCTTAGCTTTCTGCTAGGAAACACTCCCACTGCTCGCACAGGGGTGACAGTGACCGCACAGTGAAGCTGTACAGGCACCTGCACACAGGACACCTCCATTCTCCACCAGGCGGGGGCTGTCATTTGGCTCCTGACTCGTGTGGCTTCTGGCCAAGCCCGTCTTCCAGCTGGTGCTTTCTGGGGGTCTTCCAAGCTCCCTGACAATCTCAGCCTCGAAAGGGGTCACCCTGGTTCTGCCCGCTACCTGGCCGTGCGGGTTTCTGGGGCGAGCAGACGCTGTGCGTGGATCCCAGTTCACCTTCGCATAAAAGGAATGTTACTGCACTCTTCCAGATCAACCAGGGCAAGTGAGACGACACAGGTTTGTTTGGTTAGCAGCAGGCTGTTAGTTTCATTGGTCTAGTACCCTAAGGGGTATCTTTCCATGCCTTTGCTCTGTATAATTCTGCTCATATCTCAAACATCCATATAGAAATGGGTAAGCCTGTCATTTTTACTGTCTTAATCATTCCTTGAGTCAAGCACTTCATGAAAATACTATTTGTTTTCTCAAGACCACGTGTCAAGATGAGCTCAACCATTCTGTTCTTACATTTCCCTAACAAGATAAGGTTTTTCTTTAAAAAAATTTTTTTAATGTTTATTTATTTTTGACACACACACACACACACACACACACACACACACACACACAGAGTGAGAGCGGGGGAGGGGCAGATAGAGAGGGAGACACAGAACCCGAAGCGGGCTCCAGGCTCCGAGCTGTTAGCACAGAGCCCAACGCGGGGCCCGAACTTACATACCGAGAGATCGTGACCTGAGCCGAAGTCGGATGCTCAAACAACTGAGCCACCCAGGTGCCCCAAGTTTCTGATCTCAGGAACAGTGACACCATGACCTGAGCCGAAATCAAGAGTGGGATGCTTCTCCCACTGAGCCACGCAGGCGCCCCTGCTCACCTGAGTGCTAACAGAGGGGCCCCGGGGGGCCCCAGCCAGTGTCTCTCAGATGAGGTATGGCTTTGAGAAAATGACAAAGGCAGCATCTTTCAGACCGTGTTTTGTTCGTGTGTGTTAGTTGAGGGGCTATACGATTGGCCTCGTGAGATCTGAGATAAATTTTGGAGCAGATAGGTTTGGCTTGAAGCCGAATGTATTTAATTTAAATAAATACATTCTGATTCGCCGAATCAGAGGGGTGCAGCATTTGTCTCACGATCTCCCCGCAGGACCAGCGAGTTATAAGCCTCCCCGCCGGGAAAGCTGCTAAACACCATGCAGGCTTTTTTTTTTTTTTTTTAAACAAGATTGTGCTAACTTCTGGGAAGTGTTATATGTGGGCAAATACAATGAGGGAACTGCAAAGGTAAATGTAGATGTGTTATCATTTTTACTTCCTTCCATATTGTGTGTGTGTGTGTGTGTGTGTGTGTGTGTGTGTGTGTTCTTTCTTATCTCAGGCGTGAGGTTCACGTGATCGGTAGGTATTTGTCAGGGCCGTGTGCGTCCCTGCGGGAGACACCTTCGGAACACGCAGGGAGACCTGGGGCCCAGCTGGTGGCGGCCGAGACATCACGGGGCTCGGTCACATCGACCTTCCTCATCTGTGAGATGAAAAATTAGCTGCAGGACTGCAGACAATAGCTCCTTCTTTAAAAATGTTCTCCTAGCTTATAATTTACTTTTCGTGGTGAAGAGACGTGGTTTACTCTGTTCTCGGCCTTTTTTTTTTCTTCCTTGTGAATGATTTCTTTTGGAAAAAAGCTGCTGTTATGGCTCAGTGACCCACGACTCTGTTGTGTTGGAGATGGGGCCTGGGGTATTTCCCGCCAAAGGGGCTGATTTGGATTCCAACGACCTTTTGTGTCTTTCTGGACGGGCTGCAGCATGTTAGTATGTAAAGTGGCTTCTGGAAGCCTGTTAGCCGCCAACTAAAGCGACGTCCCCTGTGCCCTGGCCAGTCCCCATGGAAGGAAGATGCAGACTGGGGTCTCTAAGCAGCGGTTTTCTTTGGGCCTCTGGTTCCTGTGGCACGCACCGTGCTTTCTGAATAAGTACAGTCTCTCCTCATTCTCCGGTGTGTGTTTGCTTGGGCCTCCATGACAGAGGACCACAGACGGCGTGGCCTCCCCGAGAGAAACTCGCTGCCTTCTGCTTCTGGAAGCTGCGAGCCTGGGATCCGGGCGTCGGCAGGGCCGTGCTCCCTCTGAAGGAGCTGGGAGATCCGGGCCGCCCTCCCTGCTTCTGGAGGCTCCCGGGCAGGTGGCAGAACTCCACCTTCCACGGTGTTCCCCGTGGGTGCCTCTGTGTCCACATTCCCCATTCAGAGGGACACCAGCTGCCGTGGATGAGGGCCCACCTACTCCAGTGTGATCTCACCTTAGCTAACTACAACGACTTGACAGGAACCGCACTAAAATGGAGTGGGGAGGTTGGGTGGGGGGGTTCTCACGCCCTACGGTTTGAACTAGTAGTTGTAGACCCAACAGGAAGAGCCAGACCAGACCCTCCATGGACTTGACCTTGCGCGTGGACACTATTACCCCACCCGCTCCCTCGTCCCTCCACTGCTCAGCCAATGAGAAGCCGCCACACTTCTGCCAACTTCCGGTGGACCTTCAGTTTACGACAGCCCGCCCACTTACTCCTTTCCTCCGCTAAGAAGTGTGCCTCTCCTTTGTCCTCCAGAGTCCCCTAGGGTTTGGCCAGAGCTCTTTGTCCCAGGTGGCAATTCTCCTTCATTCCCGAACAAACCCGTCTTTGGCTGACGGAGTAACTCGTAGATTTATTTTGCAGGTTAACACTACAAAGACCCGATTGCCAAATAAAGTCACATCCTGAGGCGCTAGGCTTAGGATCATGCCATGCGGACTTGGGAATGGGGGAAAACACAGCCCCCTAACAACGGATAGCATGCGTCTTGTTAAAATTAATTTGGTTTCGAGGGTCTGGAAAGGTTTTGTGACATTCTGGAGATTGGAAACGCCCAGGCCAGTGATCACTCCCCTAGAAAAATTAGTACTTCTCTTCGTTTTAGCAAACCCTTCCAATGTATCAACTTGCCAAATGCAACGGCCTGGGATAAACCATGTGGGTCATTTAAACATGCCCGTCACAGCACGGAAGCCTTATCATCTCCTCAAGCACCAGATGCCTCGGAGTCAGCCGGGGTCCTTTCTCTCGGATCCTGCCCCATATTCACACGCACTATTTCTGATGAGAAGATGAACTTCAGACAAGTTGGGTCTTAGTTGCAGGATGGGGCCACAATCAGATTTCCCGATTCCCACTTCTGGTCTCGGGAGGATTTGGTAGCGGAGACCCACAGGCTGAATGGGCTCTCTCCCGCCCACCTCTCCTTCCTTCCAGGGCGGTGGACACACGGAGTTCTCCCGGTTTCATTTACTCAGGAGAGTGACTTTTCATGGGGGCCACGTTTCAGTGAGCTTGGTGCCAGTCCACACCTCTCATGTTGAGAGAGGACTGAGGCTGCCTCCCCTTTGACCTCACGCTTCCCTGTGGGTTCTTCCTTCCAGCTGGTCTCTTGGCTTGGGGCGAGGGCCCTTGAGGGCAAAGCATCTCCTGATGGAACCGAAACTACCCCTTTGAGCATCAGGACTGAGCTGAGCCAGCAGGACCAGCCGGGATCACTGGGAGACAAGCTGCCTTTGACCTTCAGTGCCCACCTGCACAGACCCACCTCTGCCCCACGTTCTCCTCGCATACACCTGCAAGTATCTTTGGCACTTTGGAGACTGTTTTTGAGACGCCAGTCCGCCGTCTTCCCGGAGCTGGCCTCCCTGAAATCAGTCCCTTTCCTGTTTCTCCATCACTCCTTTCTCTGCCTTTGGGAACCTGGTGTGTTTGGGGCCCCGGGACCAGGTGCTCGTGGGTCCCTGCGCCCCGGCTACAATTTCACGATGATTCCGTGGCCAGGGTCTCTTGAAATACTGCTTTTAGTCCATAGGGTTGGCTTCACGAAAGACTCATTTCAGCAAGTACTCTTCAACTGCCTTCTCTTCTTGGAAACTGAGGCTTGTGGGTGGCGTTCCTGGAAATCAGCTTTTTGAGGTGGCGTTCCTGTTGAAAAAGCTGTTCGAGTTTTCTTGGGATTTAGTTGGACACGCTTCCCCCGTCACTCGTGATTTCTTGAGTCTTTATTTGAAGCTTTATCTTTTTAGGTATTTAGATAAAACCATCCTTTCCTTTCAGAAAACTTGCCTTTCTCTTCTCTAATTGTCCACGCTTCCTAATTGCAGTGTGAGCTCTTCCAGATGCGGCCAACGCTTTTCCTGGATCGGTGCGCTTTTTTTAAAGTTGTCTTTTCTATCTGACTCTGCGTTTCGGTCTCGCAGTCTGTTTCACGGTCCTCTCCGTTCTCTGTCCAGTGCGCCTGGCACCGTGTCTGGGCATGTAGTCCCAGGGAAGTGACACGCGCTGAGAAACCAGTGCCGAGGTGATTCACTGAGGTGGCTGTTCGTTTTTCGGTAATAATCTTGGGTGCTTCAGGAGGCCACGGTGCAGAGCGATTAAGCACGGAGAAGTGATTCCAGAGCTCCCAGATTATGTAAACTCTCGGATCCCTCCAGGGCCCTGGCTCCTGTGAAGCAGCTAAATGATGTTCAGCCCCTTTATCGGTGCCACATTTGCATAGGTTAAGACGACCTCATGCTACATTATGAACCATAGTTTCAGCAATTCCTAAGCTATGCCTTGAATAATAGCTCTTTTGTGTTTGGTGACAGCTGATTGTGGTAAGGTTCTAGCACAGGGGCCAGAGGCTGGTCCCAACTCGCTTCTTTCCCTCCATAGTCCTTCCCCCAGATGAAAGGGCCGTGTTTCCCTTCAGTCTGCCTACCTCAGAGTGCCTGTGGAAAATTCCGGAAAGTACAAGTTTTAGGAACACGCAATGAGGAATTCAATTCCACTTCCCTCCCCACTGGTTTCAGGGGCTTCATGTTTTCAGTTCCTCAGATGAAAAGATCTTGACATCTCGTCAGCGCTATTTTTTAGGTCAACCATTTCCCTATTGTTGTTACATAAATACCATTTCATGTTATCAGTCTGTGAGCCTATTATATATTATGTTATATTATAAATGACCTTATATTATGATGAACCCACTGGAACCCTTCACTCTACTGGCGAATGTCGACTTTGAAAACAAACAACATTATTATTTTTATTTTGAACGGACTTAATTCTCAAGATCCTCGCTGGGCTGATTTCGTACAAGGAGAAAGTGACTCACAAATCAACACAGAATAGGATGGAGCCTCTTCCGTTAACTCTGGCTCTATTCTTTTAGCTCTGAATTGCAAAGTATCTGGGACTTGGGCTAGTTCGGTGTGTGTGTGTGTCTGCGTGTCTGTGTGTGTGTGTTTTGTCATCGAGTGGATTTCTTAGTGATTTTATAAAGACGAAAAAGACAAAGGGATTGCTAAGTTTTGGAAGCAGTAAGCCTTTTTCTTGGATGTTTTTCTCAAACATCAACGACTCCGGAAGCAACACTCTGTTGCATTAGACTTTAACACTGTTTTCCCCAAAGAGGGAAGCAAACGTGAGATTCAGCATTCAGGGTCTGGGAGCTGAATGCCCTTCACTCGAGGGCAGAAATGGAGTAAGACAGAAGCAAGGAGGGGGAAGGAGAAGGAGCTGGGGACGGAAATGTCCCCTGGAAAGGTGTTCCCCCGGTGACCCCTGTCTAGACGCTGGGGTCCCCGTCCGCAGTTCCGGGCCTGCGCAGTGGGCGGGGGCCTTGGGGCGAGTCCTTCCCTGGGAGCCCCAGGACGCTCTCATCTGTGAAATTGGGTGGTTAAGTCCACATTAGGTGGAAGTTAAACGGGAACATGTGCGCGACGCGCCACATTCTTCCTGGAACTTGGTGAACGACTGACACCACACTGTCTGACTTCGTCTTCCTGCCCCCAAACCCCGTTCCGACGCCCACGGATCCTGTTTACTCCCGCACCTGTCCTGTCCGCTCGGGGACCGCCGGGCCGCCGCGTGGCTGGAACCCGCTGGGGCGCCCTGTGCGGTCACGGGCCGCGCCCCCGGTGTGTGTGTGGGGTGGGGGGGTGGTCCCAGCGCTCGGGAGGGGGCAGGGCGGGCGGCCCGGAGGAATCGCGGGAGGGGGGGAGGGGACGCTGCTCGGGCCGCCGGGTCCGCAGCGGTTCCCGGAGGCGAGAATTTTCTTCAATATTCGCGCAGGAGAAGCTGCCCGTTGCATCCGGCTTCCTGCCTGGCGGCCTGGTGCCCGGCTCACGGGGCCTCCTGGGGCTGAGGGGGTGGCGGGCAAAGGAAGGGGTGCGTGTGTGTAAGGGTGTGCGTGTGCGCGCGCGCCAGTGTGTGGCGCGCCGGGAGGGAGAAGGGCAGAGCCTGCCGCAGGGCCCCCTCCGCGCCTCCCCTCTTCCCGGCGCCCGGTTGCTATGCAGTTTCTATGGCAGCGGCATCCTCAGCCCCAACTTGCACCCATCATTTAGAGCCAATTAAGGTAAAATAGTGGGGGCAGGGAAGGAGGGAGTGGCGGTGCAAGGGGGAGGGGCGAGGCCGGGAACCGATCTGAGGCTGCTGGTGCAGATCCGAGGTTGTCTGCTCTGGTCGTCGGCCCGGCCCAGCCCAGCGCAGCCCAGCACACAGCGCAGCCCCAGTCCAGCCCAGCTCAGCACAGCCCAGCCCAGCCCAGAGCAGCCCAGCACCACCTGGAGCAGCCCAGAGAAGCCCAGCCCAGCCCAGAGCAGCCCAGCCCAGCACAGCCCAGCCCAGAGCCCCACAGCCCAGAGCAGCCCAGCCCAGCCCAGCAGCGGAGCCCGGCCTGGGAGGGCATCAGACTCACCGCTCAGCCGTACTGCAGACCCCTGCCCACCCCCGGGACCCTCTCCCCACGGTGCCTGCCTCTGCCCGGGCGCCGACTGTCTGTCTGCCCGCCTCTCCGCGCTGTTCTGTGCCTCTGCTGCTCTTTTTCCTTACCGTCAGTACTTGATCGGAGGGAAAGGAAAGTTGTAAGAAATGCCGATCGCACAGTTGCTGGAGCTATGGAAGAAGATCGAGGTGGAGCCCATGGAAATCGAGGTGAGTCCCAGAGAGGGGTGAGTCCTGAAAAAGCCTCACTTAGGACTGAGTGCGTATTTAACAGAAGGGATGCTTATTCGCTGGGGACTACTGGGTGACAGAAGGTTGGGTGTTGAGTGCGTGTAGAGCTGTGGATGTAGAGTCCTGCAAATGCGTGTGTGTGTATACGTGCCCCCCCCCCCCCCACGGGGCACTGAGTGTGGTGCAAATGTACGCGTGAGAGCTAACGTGGTGAAGAAAAAAATCGTCGCCCTTAAACCAAACTTCGGGATGCTTCTTGAAGTCTTCACAGGCTTCCCGACTCATCTGCATCAGTTTGGTTTTCCTTCAACAAGTGGCTTTACGTTGTGAGAATTCCATTTGCTGCAGTCTAGGCTGAGCCAGAAAGCCAAACTGTGGTGACTTAAGAAACAGAAGGCAGGAAGATCATGCAGTGTTAATAGCCCGTGCGTTCGAATAAAGAGGAAAGAGAGACTCATAAATCTGGAGAACGAACTGAGGGTTGCTGGAGGGGTTGTGGGAGGGGGGGATGGGCTAAAAGGGGAGGGGCGTTGGGGAATCTACTCCTGAAATCTTTCGTTCACTATATGCTAACTAATTTGGATGTAAATTTTAAAAAATAAAAAATAAAGTTAAAAACAAAAAAACCAAAACAAATAAAGAGAAGAGATAATGAAAGGGTCTGCGGCCCCCTCCCCAGGGCTGGCTGGGAGGGAGGCAGCACCTGATACTGTTTGACTACGGGCTTCCCTAGGGACGTGGAAGTCTCTGGAAGCCTGTTCCATGGAATTCGATTTGCTTAATTTGAATTATGGATGATCAAGGTGCATTTTTCTGTGAGGCTCAACTTTCTCAAAGTTTTGAATTATTAGACGTACCTACTGAATAATGAGACGTACCTACTGAATAGGAGGTACTGCTCCTAGCTACTCAAATTGCTTTTACCCATGGCAGATTACTAACTTACTAAATGTTTACAAAATGCAAGCTTTAATTTTTGCCTTATCCCCCATCTCAGCGTCAGGTCTATAAATTCTTCTCTTAAGTGTTATTTATTTTTATATTACACACTCTCTGTGGAGACATTCACGCAATTTTAAACCGAATGAGAGATTCCGTTTTAGAAGAGAATTTATTTAATATTTTATATTTAATGCTTTTTGGGGGAGCCAAGCTAACGTAATGCTTGCAGTCTGTGGATGTTCCACAGACACGGTTGGGCACGGCGTAGATATTCAGCCTATTTTTTTGATGGAACAACATTGCCGTCGCTGCTGGTGACAAGTAGCTAAGCCTAGAGAGAGGACATCCCACAGCTGTTTGTGGTCATTGACTGTTCTGTTTGCACGTGATGGTGTTCTTGGCGTTGAAGACCGCGCCTTAGAAAGAGCCTCTCTCTCACTCACATTTGGGGGGCCGAGGACGGGCAGGAGTGAGGAAGTGGAGGGGCTCGGCAGACTTCCTCGCCAGGCTCCGGACTTGGCATCCGGCCAGTGACCAGGGCTCCAGGGAGCAGCTGGTGTGATTTCTGAAATCGATTGAAACGGACCACCAATGAATATACCTGTGTTATTTTCTTTTCAGCTTATTTATTTGGAGGGAGACAGAGACAGCGTGGATGGGGGACGGGTAGAGACAGAGAGAATCCCAAGCAGGCTCCGCACTGTGAGCCCAGAGCCCGATGTGGGGTTTGAACCCACGAACCGTGAGATCACCACCTGAGAGGAAATTGAGAGTCGGGTGCTTAACCGACTGAGCCACCCAGGCGCCCCTGTACTCATGTTATTTAAAAAATACATCATAGGGACTCCTGGGTGGCTCAGTTGGTTGAGTGCCGACTTTGGCTCAGGTGGTGATCTCACCCTTCACGCGTTCCAGCCCCACACTGGGCTTGCTGCAGTCAGCACAGGACCCCTTTCGGATCCTCTGTCCCCCTCTCTCTCTGCCCCTCCCGGCTTGAGCTCTCTCTCCCCAAAATAAAAAAACAAACAAAAAAAAAAGGTCATAGACACCACTGCCTTGCCACCCCCTGTAGAGGGTAATTTAAAAGTCTTTGAGTTGATGCATATGCAGCAGCGAATCACGAAAATTTGATAAAATTTTCTTCCTGCTTCCCAGGTAAATGTTTTAGGATGGTTTATACCATACACAGTATGTTTGTTAAAATAGAGCATCCAGTCCTATTTCTCTGAAACCCAGAAAATCAGAGCTTTTTCTGGAAAGACTGAACCAGAAGAATTGGTCCTGAGGTCCTCTGGGTCCTGGGGAAACCTATGACCCCCCCAACGTGTGAAAGCTATCCACCGTGGGCCCCCCCCACACATTAAATCTATCCACCATGGGACCCTCCCACGTGAAATGTATCCACCGTGGGCCCCCCCACGCACGTGAAATCTATCCACCATGGGACCCCCCCCCACGTGAAATCTATCCACCATGGGACCCCCCCCCACGTGAAATCTATCCACCATGGGACCCCCCCCCACGTGAAATGTATCCACCGTGGGACCCCCCCCCCCACACACACACACTTGAAATCTATCCACCGTGGAAATCAGAAGCTGGTTTTACTTCCCAGTTTGTCCATGTTTTACGTTGTATGACATTGAAATAAGTCACATACCAAGAAAATGGGCAGAACAGATGGACAACGTGTGGCCTCTGAACTCCAAACTAAATATTACCGGATCCTTGCACGTAAAGCTCTGTGCCCTTCGTAGGAGAAGATCCGCTGTGGGTATGGTGCTTGTGACTCCATGATTTGCTTTTACACAAATTTAACGTGACTGACGACCAGTCTTCCGGTGGAAGTGACTCCCGGATTCCAGCTTTATTCTGACTTGGGTGCCGCTCTCCCCCCCGCCTGGTGTTCTCATCTGTAGCCCGAGGGCCTGGCCTGGGTGGGGCTGGAGGCTGGCTGTGCTGGGGACGCTGTGGGTTTCACACAAACGTCTTGCCCCCGCACACAGGTCAGGGGTGAGTTCATCTGGAGGTCTAGGGAAAGTATTTGCAGTTTTGTGAGTTGTTTTCACGTGTTTCGGGCCGTGTGTTTTACCAGCTAATGAGGTGTATTGACAAGGAGACGCGTGCTGATTAAAAACTGGGCCCTCCATAAGTCCCTGGAGGATCTGGCCTTAAAAAGCAGCAGCGTGGTGGGAATTGCTTTCGCAGGCCTCCCAGTAGCTGCTTTCAGCAGGTTCAGGGTGGCCAAGGGCATGCCCTGGGGGGGTGGGTGCAGGGCAGAAAACGGGAGATAAGATTGAGTGAAGGGGGCAGAAGCCCACCCCCAGGGTCTGGCTGACCCGGGCGTTCCTTTATCGGAGTTCTTTCGAAGCAGTAAGCGTGACCTTTCTTTCCCGGACGTCCTCATGCATTAAAGGAAAAGCCCCTGTTTTTGAACAATGCAGATCAAATAGGACTCCCTGACAGGTCACGGTCCGGTCTGGCTCGTACAGTGACGTTATCTGATGGCCGGTTCCCTGGACACGCTCCACATCCCTGCTGAACATGTTCCCGACCTGTGTAGGGAAACTGAGGCCCACGTTAAGCAAGGCTCAGGCCCAGAGCCTCCTGATGAGGCCTCATCCTGCAGAAACACTCTGCTTTATGTGTTTACGGGCCAGGAACTTCACTCTGTCTGGTTTAAGTCATTTTCTGAGCTTCAGCCGAGACTGATTTTATTCCATTCGAACAAGAGTGGTCCAAACCCCCTCCCTTTGTCACTCCTCTGTTTCCAACTTCTCTCTGTCAGTGTCTGAGCCCCATCTGAATCCACGGCCCCCGACTCGCTGGTCAGGGAGTTCCGTAAACCACCCGCTTCTCCTCTCGCCTGTGGCGTGAGCGCGGCTGACCCAGTAGCCTGGTTACTCAGATGGTTCCAATGGAGTCAGGTGGAGATGTCCTCTTGCACTAATACGGAAAGTCTAGTTTGCCCATTGTCTCGAGGACCTGTGGGATGCTGTTTTTGAGAATGTTGTCACGCTAACTCTCTTCCGTGTATGTCTTTGTTATCAGACCCCCGAGGAGGATCTTAACCTGGACTCGGAGCCCATCGTGCAAGATACCGTGGAAGAAGTAACTATACATGTTTTATTCCAGTCTGGTTATTTGGGGGGGGGGGAATGGTGGGGTGGGGTGGGGGGGCAATGGAAGTGTGAAATTAATAGCCCGTGAGCAGTTGTCGTGGTGAAATATGTGTCTGCACGCATACACCTGCACAAACACGTTATGTGCACGGGTGTAGGCTGTGTGTGTATTCTAGTCGATTTCCCCCAACAGGGACACACAGAACATAGGGAATGAGAAGAAAAATCACAAGCCAAGGAAAAAGTCCCAGCCGTTGGGCATGGACTTTTCCAAGGGGGAGATGATGGATTTAAAGACGGGCATGTGGGTAACGCAGCCTCTGACAACGTTTGGGGCTGCGTTTGGGACAGCAGAGCGAGGACGTGGCCGCTGTCCCCGGAGCCAGGCCGGTGGTGGCTCGTGGTGTAGGCCAGCAGCCGAGGGGGGTTCGGAGGGGAGGCTGGGAGGAGAGGTGGGGGTTGGGCAGAGGGTGATGCCCTGCGGGGGGGGGGGCGCGGAGTGGCAAAGAGCATGAGGTGTCACCGACTGTGTCAGTCTCGTTTCCACGCCGCGTGGGGCCACGTGCCTGACCCAGGCAGTGGGAAACCGGGCTCGACCTTAAGGGAGCCCAGACCACAAGGGCGTCGTAAGGGACCTTGTGGTGCCAGAGCGCTGAACTGCAAAGGTGAACGGAAGCCGAGGGCAAGGAATTCTATGTAAGCAGCCGCGTGTCTGTCGCTGCGAAAGAAATGCCCTCGCGCCCTCCCAGGCAGCTGCAGCCGCGGAGAGTTGACGAGGCCATTAAGAAGCCTCAGCTTCCTGAGTGGCTCAGCGATGCTCCGCTTGGAACCATGGAAGTTGTAGAATTTGCAATTCTGCCGACCTCAAAATAGCTGGCAAGGTGCCGTGGCTGGGAGGGGTGGATCCGTGAACGTTGCCGGCTGCACAAAATCGTTTGCTCCGATGCCGAAAGCCGCGTGTTGCGTCTGTCTAAACGTGGGCGCGCCAACCCGCGTTTCAAGCCCAAGTGCCGCTTGGTGAGTGATCACGTGACACAATATGTTGGTTAAATGAAGACAAAGGGCACAAAGTTGCCTCGTCATTAGCTGGCGGCCTTTCAGTTCTGTGCTTTTTGTTCCCGCTCCGGGAGTGGGCAGCCTGGCTCTGCCCCTTCCTGGCTCTGCAGGAAGCTTCCAGCATTCTGGAGCAGAACATTTGGCCTGGCGTGTGCATTCCCTTGCACTCCCTGGGACGGGAGGTGTAGCCCTGTTTCTGCCAATTCTGCAGGGGTCAAAGGCTCACTGGACTTCTAGCCAGTGACTTCCCTGAGAGGGTGGCCGGGGGAACGGATAGCCGCCCCTCGACGGGTGCAAATAAGGAAGGAGTGCCCTCCTTGCACGTTAATGAGGTCGAAGGCCCAGGGTCTCAGAGCAACCAAGCCGCACCTGGGCTGCCACTCTTACGCCTTGCTGGGCATCTGTGGGAAGTTTGATTGCCAGGAACCTTCGAAGTGTTTCTTGCAGGCAGATTCATGTATGTGAGCACTGAGCAGTTACGTTCTGGAGCTCTCTACGGCACTGAGCTACAGGTGTGCGGACCGTTCCTTTGGGTAGGCTGAACTGACCCTGTGATTGTGTGATGTGCAATGCAGTTAACGATCTTTTAAATCATTAGCGATACTTGTTTCCTAAGACCTCCTAGTCTCCAGTTGCCTTGCCCTTAACATTTTGGATAGAAATGCACATGGTAACGTGATGCAGAAAAGCAGTAAAATCAATCAACCTCTTTCAAGTTATTTTTGCTGATGGAAAGTACGATACAGCAAGTTATTACCATTTCCTGATGGTGGAAAATCAATTTAACTTTGACTCTTAATAAATGAAGGAAGACAGTTCCAAACGCATTTTAGGAGTATTCTGAAGGACGTAATGTTGATACGTAGTACATCGGTGCTGTTTGCGGGAGACAGAAATTTCAGGACAATGAGCCGTTTACCCAGGCTTCTGCCAGTGCTGGGAGCCACACGCAGGGTCGGCCACACAGCAGGCGGGTGCCGATGTCCAATGCTCAGTTACAAGCAAGGACTTCCTTTCTTGTCCACGTTGGCCTTCCGAGTGTAACTGCACAGCCTCTGTTAAGGGTTGATGGTGCAGACACGCGATGGGAATTAGAGTATAAAAGTCTCATACCTTTGGCCAGTCTGACGCGCATGATGATGGAAAATCTTATTGAGGAAAAAAAATCGAGTCAACAACAGTTCATTCAATCAATCGATCAATCAATCGAGAATACCTATTGACGACCTGTGGTTAAAACGTGGTGCTCAGGGGCACCTGGGTGGCTGTCGGTTGAGTCTCTGACTGCTGATTTTGGCTCAGGCCATGATTCCACGGTTCATGAGATCAAGCCCCACCTTGGGCTCTGTGCTGACTGCTCAGAGCTTGCTTGGGTTCTCTTGCTCCCTCTCTCTGCCTCTCCCCCTCTCTCGCTCTCTTTCTCAAGATAAATAAACTTGAAACCAAAACGAACATGGAATGATGACCAGGCAAGTGCGTGTGCCCTGGAGGCGTGCCGGACCCTCCAACCTTGTGATCATGCTGGCTGATACGGCTTCTTTTTTTTTTTTTTTTTTTAAATTTTTTTTTTTTTTTCAACGTTTATTTATTTTTGGGACAGAGAGAGACAGAGCATGAATGGGGGAGGGGTAGAGAGAGGGAGACATAGAATCGGAAACAGGCTCCAGGCTCTGAGCCATCAGCCCAGAGCCTGACGCGGGGCTCGAACTCACAGACCGCGAGATCGTGACCTGGCTGAAGTCGGACGCTTAACCGACTGCGCCACCCAGGCGCCCTTGATACGGCTTCTTTACGTGGGAGTATTCTCCGTATAGATACATTGAAAGCAGAGAACACGCTTGGGATATTTCATGTACAAATAAATATCTCCGTGTGTGAATCTCGCTCAGTTGTATTTCATCTCCTGCTCTGTCCATCCTGAAGGAAGGTCTAGAATAAAGATTGCAGGTGGGCTGGAAGTTGGTGCCGGAAGCTGGGTGTTGAAGCCTCACCGCAGGGAGAGAGGCTCCTTCCCCACGAAGTCGGTGTTGGTGCAGGAACTTTGTGTCAGAAGTGCAGAAGGGTGGCTGTTGGTCTCATTTCCCTTGGCACCTCCAAAGTGGGCACCCTTGAGAATCGGGGAAAAACAACAAACTCCAAAGGAAAAAAAACCAAAACCCTTGGCAGATCCCGTTAGGAAACACTTCTTCAGCTGTATCTTTAAGGGATTATTGGAAGCGGCTGGGGACAGAGGCGACAGCTCACAGTCTTGGGAGGGCACGCTGAGAGCAGAGATGACCCACGGATGTGTCCGAGGCACCTGCTGTGTGAGGTACGTGCTCCTGTCCCCCATCTCCTTTGTGAACATTACATGTTGCAAAGCCAGGCAAAAGGTGGGCATTCAGGACCTACCGAGTTTACAGGCGACATGCTTCACTTCGGTGCACGCCGCGGAGTTGATCCAAGGTGACTAAGTCTAGGTGTCTGGGAAGCCTGTGGGGCCGGCCTCACCACCCGGGAGCCCATTTGTTAATCTCTGGGGGGAAATGGTGTGGTGTGGGGAGGCGGGAAGGAGAGGGCGCCTTCCAGGATGCAGAAGTCAGGCCCCTGGTACCGCCCAGCCCGCGACGCCCACAACCCTGCCTCGTCATTCACCCTCCGGTCCCTGTATTTTATGTTTTGTTTTATTTTATTTTATTTTATTTTATTTTATTTTATTTTATTTTATTATTTATTTTATTTTATTATTTATTTTATTTTATTATTTATTTTATTTTATTATTTATTTTATTTTATTATTTATTTTATTATTTACATCCAAGTTAGTTAGCCTATAGTGCAGTGATGGTTTCAGGAGTAGAACCCAGTGCTCATCCCAACAGGTGCCCTCCTCAATGCCCCTCACCCTTCGAATCCCTCCCCCACCCACCTCCCCTCCATCAACCCTCAGTTCGTTGTCTGTATCTAAGAGTCTCTTAGGTTTTGTTCCCCTCCCTGTTTTTATGTTATTTTTGCTTCCCTTCCCTTGTGTTCGTCTGTTCTGTGTCTTAAAGTCCTCATATGAGCGAAGTCCCAAGATCTTTGCTTTCTCTAATTTTGCTTAGCATAATACCCTCCAGTTCCATCCCCGTAGTTGCAAATGGCAAGATTTCGTTCTTTCTCCTCGCCGAGTAATACTCCATTGTATACAGATAACCACATCTTCTTTCCATTCATCAGCCAATGGACATCTGGGCTCTTTCCATACTTTGGCTATTGTTGATAGTGCTGCTATAAACATTGGGGTGCATGTGGCCCTTCCCGTCCCTGTATTTTAGACACAGGTTTTTTTTTAGGCAAGTTCCTAATTTTAGAGAACAACCTGTGAAAAATATTGGAAATTGGTATATGTAGAGTAAAACCTTGGTTCGTGAGCAGAATTCATTCCAGGAACACGCTTGTCATCCAAAGCACTCGTATATCAAAGTGAATTTCAAGAACCATTGGCTCAGTTGTGATCATGTGACATTCGGCATCACAGATGGCTCGTATTGCAAGATGTCGCTCATTTATCAAGTTAAAGTTTATTAGAAATCTTTGCTCGTCTTGCGGAACCCTCCCAGAGCAAGTTACTCGCAATTCAAGATTTTACTGTATTTTTAAAAAGTGCCTAGAAGTCAGGATTATGTTTATTAATAAAGACCATTTTCTTGTTTGGTCAACTTTAGAAACCAGGTCCAGATAAGTTATTCTTTTTTTTTTTTTTAAAGTTTATTTTGAGAGAGGCAGAGACGAGTGACGGAGGGGCAGAGAGAGAGAGAGAGAGAGGCTCTGCACTGTCAGCATGGAGCCTGATGCGGGGCTCGCACTCACCAACCATGAGATCACGACCTGAACCAAAACTGAGTCAGATGCTTAACCGACTGAGCCACCCAGGCGCCCCAGATAAGTTATGCGCAACATCAGCATGGCTTTTCTTAATTTCCTCATGACTGCTGGGGTGTTGCCCTCTCTTCCCTCCCCCTCCAAGCTTCTACCCTCGGTTTTGATAGAGATTCTGGTGTCTGTAGGGCAGAACAGAGTGTGGGGAGGGTCGCAGCTGCTGAGGTCAGCTGCCACTTGGTGGAGAGCTTTGTGGGGGATCCACCAGGGGGGTACCGGTGGAGGGAAGACAACCCCCATGGCCCGTCTGAGGATGCTTGAGGATGTAGTTCCGGTCCGCCCGGGCCCTGGCCTCTTCTCCGGGTCAGGTGCACCTGTGGGCGGTTATTCGGGACAGGATGTTCTGTGCTTTCTGAGCATCTGTCAGAGTGACCTCCTTCAGTGACCTGACTTCCAAGCAGCTACAGCTTGGACCCCTCGATTTCTCCGCTCGGTGGGGAGAGGGGCCCGGAGCAAAGCCAGGGGAGAGATTTGGGGAAGCGGGAAGAACCCTTCCTGCTCGAAGGAGGGAGCAACCCAAAGGGTTATCAGAACCCTCAGGGCTAACATCGTGGTAACATCGGGATGTCATCGGGGTCGGGGCTGAGCCACCTGGACCCAGACCACATGTCGAGGCCAATGTGTCATCTCCTACCTGTCCCGCCCTGGGGTGTAGACAGCGTTTCGTTGTTCCTTTAAAAAAAAAAAAAAAAGGAAGAAAACGCCATCCAGACTGGTGTGAATAGAGATGAGACCAGAATAATGAAGCCTCCGAACTAATAAAGCAATTAAGAGCAGTGCAATTACAGTTTAGAGCGATAGTTAATAGTTTGGAAAAGAGATTGACGAGAAGGTCTTTCGAGCCTGCTTATTATCTTCCTGCCTTTCAAGCGCCTGTCACATCTCCTGAGGCTGGTGTCGCCTACATCACACCCACCGTGTCAACCCGTTTACTTTTGTGGGTCTTACTGTCTTTCTGTCCAGCCAAAGACAGGCGTCCCTTCCGTCCTCGCAGAGACTCTGGAAAGGGGGACCGGAAACCTGTTTCGGAGGGAGGGTGACAAACGCGGCTCAGCGGGTGAAAATTCCATCTGTGTTTCTACGCGCCACGGAGTAGGCAACGGGGACAGTGACTTTGCGGCACCTTAGCACCTCCTCAGACGGAGAGGAAGGAAAACGGACCACTTCGTAATGCGGACCGTGCTGCCTCTTCCTGATGTGTCTGTGCTAACAGTTCGCAAGGATCCCCCCCACCAGACAGGAAGCAGGCCTCTTACCACCCTGCCGACCTCTGGCGTCCTGGTCATCGCGTGGGTGTGGTCACTCCGCGGGGGCGGAGGGGGGATGGCTTCAGCTGGTTTCGGTTTCTCAGAGCCTCATCCTGCTGCCTCTGTAACGCAGTCAGCAGCCGGTACGTTCTGACAGTGCTCTCTCCGAAGACGCGAGGTGTGCTCAGTCAGCGCTCGGGGGAGCAGCACCCTCTAGGCCCCGGGGCACCCGCCGGGGACTGCGTCCTGCTGTCTGAGCCCACCCATCAGGAGGCGGCGACGTCCCGCATTCGGGCAAGCAGAGCAAATTACTCGCACGCGGCACCTCTCTGCGTCCTGCGGGGGCCTCGCGCGGCCTCGGGGGACAGGGCCACGGCCCGATGTGACCCAGGCTACCCGCCAGCACGGTGATGTCACGGATGGTCTCCTAAAGAAAACACCGGTTCTCCCGGCGGATGGTGCTGACCAGTCCCCCCACAGCCAAGAATAACCTGTGTTGAGATGGTTGCTGGATCGTGAAGGAAACACCTGACTTAAAGCTGCCGTTCGACCCAGAGCAGTGGGTGGGAAGAGGCCCTGAGGTCAAGGCTGGGGTGTCCTTTAGGGCCTCCTGTGTCCGAGCCCCTCGGCAACGATGGTGCACCTGTCCCGCCTGCGAGGAAACCCAATGACTCGATGAGAACGCTGCCTTTTAGCGTGACTCTGACCTCTGTCACCTTCCGTCCTTCCCACAGCCCGGAGAAGTGGGAGGGAGGGCCATTCGTTACCTGCCCTCTGTTTTGCAGGAGGTGAAACTGAGGCATCCAAAATGATGTGGTTTGGGGCACCTGGCTGGCTCGCTGGAGCATGTGACTCTGATCTCAGGGTCGTGAGTTCAAGCCTCATTTAAAAAAAAAAAAAAAGTGATTTGCTAAGTATAACCAAGGACCAGTGAATAAGGGAATTGCAAACCAAGGCTCTTCATGCCGGTGATCTGTTGTCTCTTCTAGAAGCGGGCTCCCCCCACTGTGGTGGGATGGTGGCTGTTTGGCTAATGTGATCGGGGCCCGGGGTCAAATGCCATGGCTTGGTCTTTCCCCCTGGGATTAAAACCCTGTGCCAGGTGCCTCCCTGCCCAGGCTGCCTGGGCCTCCCCGGCCCTGCTGGCTCCTTTCCGTGCCCACTCTGGAGGCCTCGGGGGCAGCGTCACCATGGCCCACACCTGCACCTCCTAGGGCTGCGTGGAATTCACGAACCCTGCTGACACACTGTGGCTCTCCTTTTTTTCCCCTCAAAATCCGCTCCCCTGCTCTCTTCAAAGTAGGAAGATACAGAGTTGTTTTCTATGTGTACAAAAGAAAAAAAGTCCAAGAATCCCCAAAGTTCCTTATATTCTCTTAATCTCAAGTGAATAATTTGAATGATCATGGTAATTTAGTCATCCTCCATAGTAATGCTGCATGTGTGTGGGTAAAATGAAAGTGTCAGGTGGAAAGTTGTGTCGTTCGGCATCCTTTGGGTATTTTGTGACAATAAAACGTAAAACGACGAAACCGTGCTCTCGTGACATAGGTGCCCCTGGGCGCTGGGTATGGAGACCCGGACTCTGCAATTCACGTGAGTCCTAAAGATCTCCGGGGAATCATTAAGACATATTTTCTCCCAAGATGTAGTCCCAAACGCCCGTCGTGCCAAGTGCAGGTTGAGTAATCGTGGTAGCGTCTGCCCCCCGTTTCTCTCCTGTCCGGGTTTCCGGGGGCCCCGGGGAGGGGCGGGGGTCCCAAGCGCCCCAGGATGAACGGAGCAAACCCTTGTGTGCAAAGAAAACCCAAAGAACTCACAGTCTCTCGGGAGACGTCGTTTTGGAAGCATTTTATTGTCTGTTTTTCGGCTTGACGGAAACTCGAATAGGATCTGTTATTCAGGAAATCACAGCCTGTGACGATTCAGACACATAGATGCGTATTTCCAAAGTCCTAGGATAAATACCAGAGGGGGATTTCTCGCGTTCTTCTCGACACGATGAGGGTCTCTGGCGGTCGGGGGGCGGCCGGGCTGCTGGCCTCGGGCGTCACAGCCCCCAGGCGCACGTCTGTCCGTCTGTCCGTCTGTCTGTCTGCAGCCAGCTCTCCCCTCCCTCCGTCCCCCCACCCCCTCCTCCGCTCTCAGCAGATGTCTGAGTGAGCGCTGTGTGCCTGGCACCCGGGCAGGCTCCAGGATTCAGTGACTCAGATACAGGAGCCGGACAAGAGTCCTTGCTGCATAGACCTGACAGTTGAGTGTTCTTGGAAATAAGCAGCTAAATATGACCCTTCCGAGCAGGGGGCAGTGGATGCGGAAAGAAATGGGTGTGGGGCCGCGTCAGCAGAGTGGTGGGAAGTGAAGAAGTCCTCTCCGAGCAGGTGGGGTTCGGGTTGGGACTGGAGTGAGGGGACAGGACAGCTGCCAGATCTGGGGACACCTCCAGGCACGGGGCTGGCCCAGCGGCTTGGGAGCTTGGGGAGCCTGGAGAGCGAGGGGACCACGGGGAGCCCAGGGACCATGGGGTTGAGGGCGGAGGGGACGCGGTGCAAGGACCTGGAGACCAGGGGCAGGTCTCTGGGTTTTACTCCAGTTTTTCAAAGAAGCCACAGGGACTTCTAAACCCCCCAGGAGCTCATGGGGGAAGAGGAGAGTCCCCGAGGCTGCTTAGGGGCCGCGGGTGGCCCAGGCCAGCAGCGGGTGGGCAGCACAAGGCTGCCGGGCCTTCCAGCAGCCGTCTGTGCGGCATTCAGTGCTCCCGTCCGCACACCGGGGCTCGAACGACAGACACTCACACCTGTGGTTCTGGAGGTCGGATGGTGGCGGATGTGGGATACCAGGGGTTCCTTCCTTCTGTGGCTGCGAGGACAGCCAGCTCCGGGCTCCCCCCAGGCCCGGGGTTGCCTGCCGTCTCCGTGTCCCTGGGCTCGCACGCACGCGCGCGCCTGGTCCCTGCCTCCGTTGTCCCGTGGCTGTCCTCTTACAGGGACGTCAGTCATGCTGCATGAGACTTTCCCAACTCGATGACTTTCGTCCTCACTAATCACATCTGCAATGACCCTCTTTCCAGGTAAGGCTCCGTTCTGGCATCCTGTGGTTTGCGATTTCAGCATCTCTTTCGAGGGCGTAGTGCAACCCGTGGTAAATATGATGCTTGGGAAACTCGTTTTCTTGGCTTGATGGGTCCGGTCTCAGAGTCTTCGTGCAGACCTGCTTTTTAGGTCGTGAACTAAAACCCACGGGTGTTCGCTGAGTAGTTTCGTGGCAGTCTCTTCTCCCACGCCAGCTGGGCAGTGTGTGGGGCTCCCCCTGGCTTTGGGTGGCCACGAACTCCCGGCGGTGGGGGTGGGGGTGCCTAGTGTGGGATGAGGGAACACTTTTGGGGTGATTTTGCCTCAGGCACCCGTCTTCCGTCCGCACAACCCCTACCGTTGTTGGTCCTGGCCCCTCTTAGAGAGTGGCCGTGGGGTATGACGCTCACACCGTGTCACCTGAGAGAATACGAGTCGTGGTCTGCAGCGGGAACTCGCCTTTCCTCAGCCCGAGGCCCCCGTGCTGGGCCCTCCCCTGACTTGACCGCGGTGTGCCTGGTGGGGGGCCTGGTGCCACCCAGCCCTGTTGCCAGTGCTGTCTACACTGCGCACGTCTAAACACCACAGGCCCAGAGCTTTCTGATTGTTACGTTGTCTTGCTCTGCAATTAGGCTCCGTTCTTGGGTCCCCCCCCCCCCCCCCCCCCCGTATAACCTGAGGAAACCCCACCTTCCGCCACTTCCTGACACCCGACTGGCCCATCTTCCGCCTCTGGTGGCTGTTAACCATCAACCCCACGGCCGCCGCCTTGCAGGAGCAGGGCAGCCTCGATGACCAGAAGCCCATGTCACCTGCTTGGGCTTCCAGACTTCATTAACAGCACAGCGTGGAGTGGGAACGTTCAGCTTTCTTTTTCCTTTTCTTTCTTTTTTAAAGTTTATTCATTTATTTTGAGAGGGAAGTAGGAGAGGGGCCGAGGGAGAGGGAGAGCGAGAGAATCCTAAGCAGGCTTCATGCTGTCAGGGCAGAGCCCGACCTTAGGGCTCGAACTCACAAACCCAGAGATCATGCCCTGAGCCAGGGTCAAGAGTCTGATGCTTAACCGACTGAGCCACCCAGGCACCCCTTTCTGTTTTTGTTTATTTCAGCTTTTTAAAATTACTTTATGTGTATTTATTTTTGAGACCGAGAGAGACAGAGTGTGAGCAGGGGGGTGGGGGGAAGGGGCAGAGAGACAGGGAAACAGAATCCGGAGCAGGCCCCAGGCTCTGAGCTGTCAGCACAGAGCCTGACCACGAGATCATGACCTGAGCCGAAGTGGGACACTTAACCGACTGAGCCACCCAGGCTCCCCAGCTTTCTTTTTAAACAAGGTGAGACCTTGCACTTGATCATTCGTGATTAGTGACGCCCGTGCTCAGAAAGCAGCCCCCTGGTGTATTTATGAAAAGTCAGTGTGGTCACTACGGAAACCAGAACACGTTTGGTAGCATGCGTCACGAGCGCTGCTGGTGGGAAGTGAGGACCTGGGACTCGTACCTTTGTGTTAGCAGGTGTCATGGCGCATTTAGAAATCAAGTGCAAACCCCACCATTTGCGCAGCCTGGGCATAGGCTGTGCTGCCCACGCTTTCTGTGTCTTTTCGGTCGGGGCTGCACCACAGAGGCCCCCGGGGAGGCCCAGCTGTGCTCAGTCCTAGAGGAAGGCAGAGAGGGAAGAAGGCAGCCCACCCCCAACCCCCCCAACGTGCACACTCGCTCTTGGCCGTGCTCGACACCCACCAGGGATTTTGACAAAGCCTCAGATCTGGTCCAGTGTGTATCAGTGGGCCTGAGACTCAGCATTTCTAATCAGCCTTTCTGCCAGGGGTGTGCTGCTTCTGGTCTGGGGGTCACACCTTGAGTCTCAGCAGCAGGGAACCTTTAGAACAGGGGCATGATGCTCAGAGTTAGGAAAAGAGTAGCTGGGCCGCCTTTGAGAACACTGCCGTTGACGTCCAAATCCGTTTTTTCTCCAAGCAACTGGCATTATGTCATTGATTTTTGTTGTTGCTAGTATCTACAGTTATTGCTGTCAGAAATATTTTGCTATAGATGTGGATAATACAAATTTTATTCAGTAGCTCAACTCATGATCTATTCGGAAGGTAGATATTTGTCTTTTTCTATTTTCAGGATTACTAGTTTTTTAAGGTTTATTCATTTTTGAGAGAGAGAGAGACAGACAGACAGAGAGAGAGTGTGAACGGGGGAGGGGGCAGAGAGAGAGGGAGACACAGAATCCGAAGCAGGCTCCAGGCTCTAAGCTGTCAGCACAGAGCCCGACGCGGGGATTGAACCTATAAACCGCGAGATCATGACATGAGCCAAAGACGGATGCTTACCTGACTGAACTGCCCAGGTGGCCCTCATTGTTACTATTTCTAAACGACACGAGCTTACGATCTTCTGGTTCTGGAGAGCTGGCCCCACAGTCATTTTCACTGGGGTCAGATCAGGTGTCGGCAGGCCTTGTGTCCCTTATGGAAACTCCAGGGGAGAGCCTGCTTTCTAGTCTCTTCCTGCTGCGGACCCTGTCCGTGTCCCGGGCTGCTGACCAGCCTCTGTCTTCACAGCTGACAGCATGGCGCCTTGTCTCTGCTCTGACTTCCCCTTTGGCCCTTCCAACCCCCTCTGACCCTGGTCCTTCTCCCTCTCTCTTAGGTGGACCCTTGTGATTACCTGGGATGGCATCTGGTTTTAAATTGGTAAACTGAACTATCCAGAAGTCTCCATTATGAGGCAAGAAGCAAGTGAATTTAATTGGACATTTAGAAAATCATAATGTAACTAGGGGCACTGGGGTGGCTCGGTCGGTTAAGCGTCCGACTCCAGCTCAGGTCACGATCTCACGGCTCATGGGTTTGAGCCCTGCATCGGGGTCTGTGCTGACAGCTCCGAGCCTGGAGCCCGCTTCGGATTCTGTATCTCCCTCTCTCTCTGCCCCTCCCCTGCTTGCACTCTGTCTCTCTCAAAAATAAACATTAAACAAAAGAAAGATAAAAGAAAATAACTAACCATGAGATATGGCATAGTTTCCTCACTCCACTCTCCTTCACCTTCCTTAAAAGTTGCTATATGAATAGTAAATATCTATTCACTTACCTAAGAAATATTTGCTGCTTCTGACCTGAAAAGGCAATTTAGAAGACGTGGTGATGAATGACACGTCCCTTGGCTTCAGGGATTTTGTTAGAAGAATTGAATGTCCACAGTGGGAGGCGTACGACGATAAGTTCATAAGAACAGTGTAAGAACAATGCAGAAAGTTACTGTAAACACAGCTACCAAGTGAGAAGGGAAAACACAAAGGAAGAAACCAGGTAAGGAGCACCATGGTTTAGCTCTCAGGGGGCCCGAGCGATGGTTGTTCTAGTCTGTGATTGCTGTGGTCGAGGATGACCACACAGGTTGTGGCTCGAAGCAGCAAAGACTTGTCTTCGAGTTTGGAGGTCAGGGTGTCCTTCCATTCCATTCTGGAATCCGCTTCCTTGCTTTTTCCAGCCTCTAGTGATGTCTGAATTTCTTGGCTCACCACTCGCCACAGCAGTAGCTTCAACCCACCCTCTGCTTCCACCCTTACGTCTGCTCTTGGACTCCGACCCTCCTGCCTCCGTCTCATAAGGACCCTTTGATGACAGCAAACCCATCCTTTTATCCAGGATCCTTTCCCCAGCTCAAGACCCTTCAACACGGAAGGTCACCCATTCACCTGCTCCGGGGCTCACCGTGTGGAGGCCTCTGCGTGCCGTTATTCACAGCGATCGTGTCTGTGGGACGGCTGTCCGCTCTCTTCCCGAGCCTGGAGCAAAAGACAGGGAAGGGCAATTGCATATTCCAGAGACAAAGGAGACCCAATAAAATATAGTAAAATGTAATATATGCCTCTAGGCTAGTCCTGATTTGAAGAAACCAACTGTAAAACATATTTCTTGGGATAATTGGAAGATTTTGAGTGTGGCATAGGTAATATTTTTGTAGATTATTTGTTGTTAATGTTTTTTGCTAACGTATTTTCGGCAAAGTATAGGAATCATACATTTTACTGCTTAACGTTTCATTTCTTTCCCTCAAATGTAACATTTTCCTACGTAAGCACAGTGCCCGTTATGACCGACAGGTTGGTGCTTCCGTTCTGCCTTCCCCAAACCATCAGATTAGGAAGGTCAAAAACACCTCACTTTATTTTTTTATTATTTTTTAATATTTTTTATTTATTTTTGAGAGAGAGAGAGACAGACAGACAGTACGAACAGGGGCAAAAAGAGAGGGGAAGACACAGAATCTGAAGCAGGCTCCAGGCTCTGACCTGTCAGCACAGAGCCCGACACAGGGCTTGAACCCACGAACTGTGAGATCGTGACCTGAGCCAAAGCTGGACGCTTAACCGACTGAGCCACCCAGGTGCCCCGAAAACACCTCACTTTATAAGTTAAGAGCTACCTACCCTTCTGTCCATGTTATTTTACTTCCTTGAAAAAAATCAATTGCAGTTCAGTTATACCTCTGGTGGACAGGGCATTGATTTCTAGCTGTTAATTTTAACAAAGAGCATTAGCTGCTGACCTCCTCGTCCAAAGCTTTTAAAGACCGAGGTACTCAGTCCATGACTCAGACACTCCTAGTTTGCCATTCAGGGATTGGGGGTTTCTGACCTAGAGCCTTGGCCGATGAGTAACTTGATCGTGAACAGAGTCAGTAACTTGTGTGTGCCTTGAAAGCAGGAGTTCAAAAGAGGCCTTCTGCTAATTGTGACTTAGGACAAATCTGCTTCTTGATTGTCATTTCTCATGTGAAAACTTTATCTACTCCTGAAGGGAAAAATGCGCAGATAAATTATTGGTTAAAAGAAAGCAAGTAAACAGACAACATCAGCAACAGACTTTGATGCTCTGGTTGTGCTTAGGATGCAGAAAGTCACAGAGAAAATGTTCTCAAGAATGAGAAAAAGCCAGGTGATCTACAAAGTCATGACTTTCCTGAATCCATCAGAGGGCAAGGCACCCAGAGAGCTTTATCCTAGAGGATGACAAGCTCCTTCAAGGAGGGCTGGGACATGATCTATCTCAGCTGTGTTGGAAAATACGTGGCAGACACAGCCACCATGGAAATGGGGAAAAACAAAACAGCTGAATGTGGGCTTCTGCACCAGCTTTAGAATCCTGGGACCTGAGGCACAGGGGAGCCCACACTCCTGTGCGTCTCCTCCCCACACGCCTTCGCTGGAAGTGTGTGAGAAAGATTGGGGACAGGGCGTGACTTGAGGGAGACGCCACCCAGCTTCTAGCACTTCTCTCTAATGATGCAAAGGCCTAAGCCACTGGGAGGAGCCCCGTGCTTCCCTCTAATGCTCGGGACCCTGGGGGACCCTGTCTGTGGGGGCAGAGGTAGCAGCTAAAAGCTAGCTGCTGTGAGACAGTCTGCCCCCCTGTATATCTATATACTACCAATAAGAATTGAAAATTGAAATTAAAGTTATATTCAAAAGCATCCAAAGACTGTAATACATAGGGATACATCTAACAAAATCTGTGCGAGGTTTGTATATGGAAAACTACATAAAACACTGCTGGAAGAAAAAAACCGATGAAAGATTAAAGAAGACTCAATAAAGAGGTATACTATATTCATGGATAAGAAGAATCAATATTATTAAGGTGCTCATTTTCCAAACTGATTTGGCAATTCAAGGCAATGCCAACTGAAATCCCAGCAGATTTTTTTTTCCCTTTTATTTTTTAGGGCAGTTTTAGGATTGCAGAAAATTCTGTAGAAAGCACAGAGATTTACCAAATACTCCCTGCCCCCCCTCCCGCCTCCCTCACTACCACTGTCCCCCACCAGAGCGGTACGTTTGTTACAATTGATGGACCTACACTGACATGTCACAGTCACCCAAAGCCCATGGTTCACATGAGGGCTCACTTGTCGTGTTGTCTGGACAACATACAATGACAACTGTCCATTGTTATGCTATATTACAAAGTCATCTCGCTGCCCTGAAAATCCTGTGTTCCCGTGGGAATGTTTATACCTTCATAGCTCTGTGGCCTCTGTGCTCAGGCTCATCATCTGTGAGTGCAACTAAGATTTGTGTTGTCCTCGTGGCTGTGAGGATTCAGTGAGGAAATCCCGTGCAAGAGCTTGGCGAGCTGCCTGCACATGGCGAGCACTCAGTAAATGTTCACTGCCAGGGTGGCTTGCATTGTCCTGGAAGAAAACTAAGTATCTTAATGAGGCGAATTAAACTGTCTTACATAAAAAAGCAAGCTGTTTTCAAATACATTGGCAAGATCTGTTTACACTGAGACATTTTTTAATGTGGGCATTATGAATAAATTCTGCTCTTGAAGGCATCACGGACAAAGCTTTGGCTCAACAATGCTTTTCCAGCTTTCAGTTCCTTTAATTATGTGTGCTTGAAAGTAATAAGTGTGTATTTAGAAATTATGATATATGATTCATGGTTTTCATTTAGACTTATTTAAATATCGGGGCGCCTGGGTGGCGCAGTCGGTTAAGCGTCCGACTTCAGCCAGGTCACGATCTCGCGGTCCGTGAGTTTGAGCCCCGCGTCAGGCTCTGGGCTGATGGCTCGGAGCCTGGAGCCTGTTTCCGATTCTGTGTCTCCCTCTCTCTCTGCCCCTCCCCCGTTCATGCTCTGTCTCTCTCTGTCCCAAAAATAAATAAACGTTGAAAAAAAATTTTTAAATATCTATTCATCATCATCTGTTATCTATTATCTATCTATCATCTACCTGTTACCTATTGTTTATCAATCAGCCACTCCATCTACCTATCATCATGTTATCATCTACTTTGTTATCTCTTTATCAATCATTCTATGTATCTATATATCTATTTATCTATCATCATGTGCCTGTTATCTATCATTCTGTCCATCATCATCATCATCATCATCTACCTGTTATCTATTTATTTATCAATCATGCTTTCTATCCATTCATCTTCATTTATCTACCTATTCTTCGTATGTAATTATGAGATTGTGCACATAAATGCATGGATAGGTGGTAGAATATAGTTTGCTTGAAATACTTCCTGCTGTAGTTTCGTACTTAGTTTGGAATTTCTCTCTGTCGCCTTTTGCTTTTGTGACCAGGTACAGGGAAGGTGAGGACGATCATAGCCAGGCAAAGCGGAAAGAGGGGGTGTGCCCTAAAGAACGCTTACCAGTCTTTGATCTTGACTAGGTGCCTTCTGTTAATGGGAGCGTACAAGATTTGACTTTGCGTGACCGGCTTGTTTCACTGAGCGTAATGTTCTCAAGGTCCGTTCACGTCATGGTGTGTGTGAGACTTTCCTTCCTTTCTAAGGCTGAATAATACTCCGTTGTGTGTATAAACCACATTTTGTTTAGCCGTTAATCTGCTGGTGCACGCTTGGGTTGCTTACATCTTTTGGCTGTTGTGAATCATGCTTCTTTGAACACGAGTGTGCAAATACTAGTTTGAATTTCTGCTTTCACTTTTTATGTGTATGTACCCAAAAGTAGAAATTGCTGGGCCATGTGGGAATTCTGTTGAAGTTTTTGAGGAACCTCCACAGCAGCCGCCCTGTTTTACATGCACAAGTGTTTCAATTTCTCCATATCCTTGCTTGTTTTCCACATCCTTGTTATTTTCTGTTTGTTTGTTTGTAGCTTTCCTACTGGGTGTGAAGTGGTATCTCAAGGGGTTTGATTTGCATTTCTGTAATGGATGGTGATGTTGAGCATCTTTTCATGTGTTCGTTGACCATTCGGGTATCTTTTTTGGAAAAATGTCCGTGCAGGCCTTTTGCCCATTTTTAGTTGGATTATTTTTGCTGTTTGGAGTTGCAGGAGTTCCTTAAACATTCTGGATGTTAACCTCTTATCGGATGTGGGATTTGCCAACATTTTTCTCCCTTCTGGTGGTTGCCTTTTCACTCTGTTGATTGTGGCCTTTGGTCCTCATAAGTTTCCAATTTTGACTTAGTCTGTTACACGTATTTTTCTTTGTTTCTGTTCTTTTTGCATCGTATCTAAGAAATCATTGCCAAATCTAACGTCATGAGGCTTTTCCTCGTTTTCTTCCAAGGGTTCTGTACTTACAGGTTTTCTGTTTAAGCCTTTGATCTGTTTCAAGCCAGTTTTTGCACATGGTGCAAAGTAAGGCTCCAACTTCTTCCTTTTGCGTGTGGCTTAAATCCTTGATCTTTCTTCCAAGGACGAGGGCTCAGCGTCCCTGTGGTGTTAGCACGGTGCTCGGGACACAGTAGGGTCTGGACACAGCCGCTCTCTGGGGTCATCACATACCATGGGATGTAACATTTCAAACATAATGAAGACGTGGAAGAAGTCCTCATGCATCCCTGCATTTCTCAGAACACACGGAAGACTTTATATCAGCTTTTCTTTTCTTTTTCTTTTTTTTTTTTTAATGTTTATTTATTTTTGAGACAGAGAAAGACAGAGCATGAACAGGGGAGGGTCAGAGAGAGAGGGAGACACAGAATCTGAAACAGGCTCTGGGCTCCAAGCTGTCAGCACAGAGCCCGACGTGGGGCTTGAACTCACAGACCGCGAGATCATGACCTGGGCTGAAGTCGGACGCTCAACTGACTGAGCCACCCAGGTGCCCCTATATCAGCTTTTCAATTATAAATATAAACTGTATATTAACTCAGAGTTGACTTGGAGGAGGAAGAGAAAACGGGAAAAATGTTTTCTATGCTCCAGTTATTCCAGCCAGTTAATAAAATTTACATCTGTTTTCCTCAGTGAAACTTAAAATACCCAGCAACCTCGAAAATTTGTCAAAAAACCCATCTATTTATGTCCTAAGTGTTATTTAATGACTCATTGTTGTATTTGTCTTGATTCATTCTTTTGGGTTAATTTCATCGCATTTTCTTTATTTTCCACTCAAGATTATTGACGAGAAAGGCAGGACAATCAGGTGATGGTCACGACAGGGACTGGTCATCCCCACTGGGAGATCTCACTTGCGGTGTCCAGATTCCTCTCCCCCCACACCCCACGGCGAAGCCCAGCCTAGTCTGTTCGTGGCATTATCTAAAAACCAGAGTTCCGAGTTACTTCCTTCCTGTTAGAGACGGTGGCTCCTGTGAAGGCCCAGCTCCCTGGACGCAGCTCTCCCTGGCTGCACAGAAGAGTGGCCCCGTCTGTTCTCTCCCTGCTTCCCCACCGGCCGGCAGGTGCACACTCTCTTTCCTGTCGTCCTACCCGGAACCCACAGCATGCCTTCTGCACTCATTTGGAGAGCCTGTCACTGTTCTCACTTGGAAATGGGTTCCTGACCACCGAGTCCCTGAAGTTCTTGAAAGGATTTGAAAGTCTCTTTTTATTCATTTGTGGGAAAACAGCACCTGAAACATAGCTGTGTGGGGGTGGGGAGACTGAATGATGTTCACTTCCCGGCGAAGGCCACCCGGGGAGGGAAGCTCACAGCCTGAGAAGTGCTACAGCCCCCTGGGGTGTGAGGCAGTGGTCAGCAGGCTTGCAGGGGCCGGGCAGCGGATGACCCTAGTGCGTGGTGCTTTGGCTTTTAACTGTCTTGATGTGACAGGTTCAAGTACACACACAGGCACCTGCATGTACATGCACGGAAAGATTTGACACGCAACCCGATTAAATATCAATTTCGTTTCAACTCCATTGGAAAATGTGTCCCTGGAGCGTCTTATAAAGCGAAAATCCCAAGCTCTTCCTGCTGACCTAGGACACGACTCCCAGGCTGGGCAGAGCACGGGCTGGTATGGGTCACCCTGCAAAGCGGGCTGTTCGTACTCAGTGGCCGTGAGGCAGGGAGCCGCAGTAGCGCCCGTGTTGACTTTGGTTGAGATCACCGATGGCTCATCGTTACTGCACACGGTGCTCTCCTTGGCTGATTTATTCATGTATTTGTTTTCTAGAAACATCCTCCTGCACCTCGCCTGGAGTATGTGCTTAGGGGTTTCTCCTGGATACGTTGATGCGTCTACGGTTGTGTATATACATACACGTGTGCACATGCTTGTACACGTGGTACAGTATATGTGTCCCCCCCCCCAACCCCCCAGCCGAGATGGAACTGGTGACACGTGTATTATGAATGTTCAGTTTTAGGAGAGAGTGCCATGCTATTTTCTCAATCAGTTTTTGTACAAGGTAAGAATCTTCCTTCTCCACTGGAATCATGGTTTTGGGTCACGACCGCTCAGTCTGGGGGAGCCTGTGTATTTGTGTCTTGGGTGTAGATTCCTGGCGATTCTGTTCTGTGTTCAATCTAGGTATTTGTCAGCAGATTGCCGCTCTGCAGAGCAGTGCCTTGTGGGTTTTTTTTTCTCTTTCCTTACACCATTCATGTCTTAGGAGGGCACATTTAAAAGTGTGTCTTTCCCCTCCTGACCATTTGGTAACCTCCTGAGATATTTTGACTTTAATTTTGAATACTTCCCATGGAGTAACACAAGAAGTTCTGCTTTCAATTTTGTAAGAAGACTGGGTCCATTTATGTCCACCTATCATTTAGTATTGAGGAAGGCATTACCATCATCTTCCTATTCAGTTCAATTCAGTACTTTTTTAAGTACACACCATGTAGGTGCTAAGAAAAACACAGACCCTCCAAGAATCTTATGATGTGGTGTGTGTGGTTATGAGGGCAATGTTTTGGAGAATGAGGCAAGATTCTGCTATGTTCTAGAAGTATTCTTACCTTATTTTAAAATCTCAGCGAAAGCCTTTTCATCATCTACCATCCATATGCGGAAGAGGCATAAATAGCAACACCATTTTTTTTTTTTAAGTTCCTGAAAGTGCTCTCAAGGGGTTGGTGCTGCTGCATAGAAATGTGGTTCAGCTACCACCCTATATGAGCGACACTTTTGTGTGAACTCACTCCTTTTATTTGTGGAAGGAGTTTGTACAGATGAAAAAGTGAGGAAAAACTGACGCTTGCGAAACCTCTGTCCATGGTACTGAAATTCTCCTCACGCAGGCAGAAAGTTATGTGGTCATTCCAGACATACTCAATCAGTGCTCTTGAATTTCTCTTATTGTCTCTTCCTCTCCAATTCCGTTGCCGTGGATATATCCCAGGCCCACGGTGCCCTCCTGAAATGCCCATTGGCTGACTTGGCTGAATGAGGGGAAAGAGGTGGGAACATCCAAGCCCGTGGCCGCTCTCAGTGAGAATCTCTTTTGTGCCCTGGACTGTTTCCTAAATTAATTGGTATCTCTAAACCTAAAGTTACAGGCTGTAGGATACAGTTTTGGTAGAGCGCATTAGTTTGGATTTAGGTTTCAAGAATATTTGAATCATAAGGGTTTTACTGTATATTAGCAAAGATAAATCAGCATGGGCCAAAATCTATGAAAAACTATCCCGGTAGCTCAGCAGTTTGAAGAAATAAATGTTTATCGCTTCCTATATCACATCTAGTGGAATATTTGTGGGCAGCCTTCCCATGCAGTGAGCGGGGCCCAGCTCCTTCAAGGGCCAGCTCTGCCACACCCCTGCACACCCCACAGGTCACGCTTAGGCCCCCACATCAGTCAGAGGGGAAATGAAAGGCGTGAACATTCTTCTAGACTATAAGGAATGGTGACTGCGGAATACTCTTTAAATTCATGTTTCATGTGATTTTTTTAAATGTTTTATTTATTTTTGAGAGAGAGAGAGACAGAGAGAGAGAGAGAGAGAGAGAGAGAGAGAGAGAATAGAGCAGGGAGGGGTAGAGAGAAAAGGAGACACAGAGTCCACTAAGTAGGCTCCAGGCTCTGAGCTGTTAGCACAGAGCCTGACGTGGGGCTCAAACCTGTGAACTAGGAGATCATGACCTGGACACTTAACCAACTGAGCCACCCAGGCGCCCCATGTTTCATGTGATTTTTAACCCATTTCTTTAATCACGCACATGACCTAGTTCATGCCTTGGAGTGTCTCCTCTCTCCTTTGTCATACCACAGAACGCCATCTCTTAAATGCTAGGGTAACATATTTCTAGCTTGAGAGGATTCGTGAGAGAACATTAGCACACATTGCCAAGATATTTTCCTTTAGCTTTGGTGAATAATAATGAGCAGTTTAAAAGAAAGATATTTGTCTTTGCTCTACCTTACCTTAAAATGAAAGAGCTCATGTGATTTTTAGATTACATTTTTAAATTATTGTCTCTTGGTTCTTTACTGATTAATATAGCCAGCATTTAAAAAGTATTTTTGATTATAGCTGGTTTTACAGACTGTCTTTTTTTTTTTTCAACTTTTTAAATTTATTTTTGGGACAGAGAGACAGAGCATGAACGGGGGAGGGGCAGAGAGAGAGGGAGACACAGAATCGGAAACAGGCTCCAGGCTCCGAGCCATCAGCCCAGAGCCTGACGCGGGGCTCGAACTCACGGACCACGAGATCGTGACCTGGCTGAAGTCGGACGCTTGACCGACTGCGCCCCCCAGGCGCCCTCCAGACTGTCTTTTTTAAAAAAAATTATTTGCTTATTTGAGAGAGTGTATGTGCTTGTGCAAGCTGGGGAGGGGCGGAGACTGGGGGAGAGAGAGAATCCCAAGCAGGCTCCGCTCCACACTTTAGTGCAGAGCCCGATGTGGGGCTCGAACTCACAAACCGTGAGATCATGACCTCAGCCGGAACCAAGAGTCGGATGCCTAATCGACTGAGCCACCCAGGCATCCCCAGAGTCTTTTAAAATAACACAATGCATTTGGGGCACCTGGGTGGCTCAGTCGGTTAGCCGTCCGATTTTGGCCCAGGTCATGATCTTGCAGTTCATGAGTTTGAGCCCCACATTGGGCTCTGTGCTGACACCTCGGAGCCTCGAGCCTGTTTCCGATTCTGTGTCTTCCTCCCTCTCTGCCCCTCCACTGCTTGCGCTCTTTCTCAAAAATAAATAAACATTTAATAAAAAAACCATACCATAATATGCTGTGTCAGATGATCCTGTGCAAAAAAAAAATTAGGCGTAAAACAACACATTTTTGAAGAGCATTAAATATATTTTAAGTTGTTTATTGCAAGCCATATGTACACCGGTAGCATGGGGTTGATCAACAATCATCCAATTTAAAAACACTTATTGACTGTCTGCCATGTGCCAGATGGAGTACAAGTCAGCAGGCACTGTTTAGCTTTGAGTACAAGACGGTCTGACCTAGACATCTGATGTAAATATACCGGAGGAAGGCGACAGGAGAGTCTCGTCTCTCTTCCATGGTATTACTCCGTAATGTGCTCTAAATTTCATTAGCATTTTGGGGCGCCTGGGGGGCTCAGTCGGTAGAGCGTCCGACTTCAGCTGCAGTCATGATCCTGCAGTTGAGGGTTTGAGCCCCGTGTTGGGCTCCGTGCTCACAGCTGGGAGCCTGGAGCCTGCTTCGGATGCTGTGTCTCCTTCTTTCTCTGCCCCTCCCCTGCTCATGCTCGGTCTCTGTCTCTCTCAAAAATAAACGTTAAAAAAAATTACATTATCATTTCAATATATTTCCTTTAAATAAAAACGAGTAGCACCCAAAGAGTTTTCTTTACTGTGAAAGCAGTGCCGCCATATGGCGTTATGGGTTCTGTGTTGCGGGAGGTTGTGCGCTCCCACAGGGCATGTTGCGGACCTAGGACTGTGACCCCATTTGGAAATAGAGACTTTACAGATATAAACGGGTTGAGAGGAGGTCATCAGCGCAGGCCTTAGTCAAATGTGGCTGAACCCTCATGGGGAGGGGAGAAGTGTGGGTGAGGGAGACAGCATGGGTGGGGGAGGCAGGGGCTAGGGTGATCAGATGGCCAGTGACACCAGGGGCTGGAAGAGGCAGGAAGGATTCTCCCCTACGGGTTTCAGAGGGAGCACAGCCCTGCCAACAGCTTGATTTTGAACTTCTCTCCTGGAAGGCTGCGAGACGAGAATTTCTGTTGTGTGAAGCTGCCGGGTCTGTGGGACGTGGTTACGGCAGCTCTAAGAATCTAATCTGGTATGTTCTAAATGAACTTGGAGCACAGATAAATATAGAATGAATTCCCTTCAGTTTTGTTAGAGTCCAACACGGGCAAATCTCGAGTTTGAGCAGAGTACTGTACAGGCAAAGCTGATTCTAGGAAGCCCGTTGTGAGGGAGCGACCCATGGTTTGGCCAGAAGGAGCGTGAGCTGGGGAGGAGGTCTGTTCTCTCGTTCCTGCTGTGGGGCCTTCCCCTCCACCCCACCCTTTCCCCACAGACAGAGCTGAGAGAACATGGAGGTGCCGAGGGCCCCACGATTTAGTGTGAGTGATTTGAAAATACAATCCGCAAGACCGTTTCTGCTCGGGATGGTCTTAAAGTTATGTTCGGTTAGGGAGGGCATTTTCCGAGTTTTGTAGGAATTGCTCCTTGTCTGGGTGCTCTTCAGTTTTGAATGGGATCGTTGAGCCTATGACTCATCCAGTGCTCCCTGGCATATCTGTCTGTGAGCTGGTGGCGAAGCGCAAAGGTGGAAAGCACGAGAAGGTGTGAAACTGATCTGCTTGTTATAAGGCTTGAAAACATGCAGATGAGTGGGGTCTTTTAAGGTCTTTTACGTTTTTAGCTTAACCTTATTCATGAAACTAGGTGTGAAGTTGCAGGCACAGGGCCCCAGACCTGCCTGAGCAGGTGCTAGAAGCAGGCCATCTATTTACAGCCGGGTGGGGCAGGAGGGCCACGCAGGTGGAGGGGCCACTGTGTGGAATGTGACAAGGGCGAAGGCGGGGCCGCCACCGCTCTGGACACCTGTCCACCTGCGGACCGGGGAAGCCTCTCTGAGGAAGTGATGTTTCCGCTGGGAATTGACGGGTGGGGGGGGGGGGGAGGGTGCAGAGCGGGTGGGGGAGGGTTGCAAGCATCTGGGGGGCCCTGACACTGCCTTCTTCCCCCATCTCCCAAGACGAGATGACCACAGCGTTTGTATAAGAGGTTCCTCCCCAGAGCTCAGCATCCAGCCGGCAACCATTGTTCAGCTTTGTAATTAACATCCAGAATGAGATGCTGAAATATGCACCACGGACTTTGGAATCACTAGAGAAAGATCCAGTACGTTCTATGTCATTTTCTTGTTAAGCAAATCTCACTTTCTGAAGGCTATTATTTCAGGAACATATATGGTAATTTGATGAAGAGGAACATGCGATTAACTAGGACTTTTTGTTCCTTGACCACGGAGCTGAGGCAGAAACCAAACGGGGCTCATGCTTGCAAAAATGCCGCTTTAGACTTTAAAAGGTCAGGGGTGCCTTGCTTTTATCAAAGGATTAAAAAGAATTTTGGTGCATAGGCAGCTTAAAAAGAACAAGTGAATGTTGCTTCTAGCATGCTAAGGCTGTTGTGCTTTTAAGGGGTCAAAGGCTCATGGAAATGTTCCCCAGGATGAGTCAAGTGCTGTGGTTTTCGGTTTTGGATTTGGAGGCATTCACAGAGGGCCTGCTTCTCAACACAGACCCTGGACGTTGGCTGTACGCACTCCCTCGCCTTCAGGACCTCCGGAACGCAAGTAGGATACGAAGCATCAGGACATTTCCGCAGCCGCGTCTTTCCGCGAACGATAAGAACAATGACTTTATGGACGCGGGTGATCATACTGTGTCTGGGAGCCGCTGCACTAGGGAAGCTCCCTTCCTTCACCAGCGTGAGCCTCCTCTGCCCACTGGGCAGGCGTATTTATAGGCACAGAGACCGAACGGGGTGATGGCTCCCCGGGGGCAGGGCGTGTGAGGCTGGCCCCGCCGGCCATGGTGTGGTGGGCGCGCAGGATGGGCCAGGAGGCCGCTCTTGCCTCTTCACACAAGTGGTGAGGCTCATGGGCAGAAGTGATGTGGGGAAGGTGGAGTGGAGGACAGGAGCGCTGCCCCCTCGCCGTGGCCCCTGGCGCGTACGGAGCCACCAAACACCGGTCATGGTGACATTGCCTCCCCCGGTCCACGTCCTCTGTGTCGTCGTGATGCCCACGGTGTGAGGTGTCCTCCACGGAGCTAACACTCCCAGGGCTCATGTTCACGCTGTGCCGTTTCGGGGCGATTCGCTTGCTTCACAGCCAAGTTTAGGCGTATTTGGAAGTCTGTATGAAACTGACAGAGGACTTCCCCGAACCATGTGTGCTGGGCTGTGGCTGAGTTTCCAAACGAGAGGCCATCCTCTCGAGAGGCACAGTCAGTTCTCGATATTTGAGACAGTTATGTTCTTTTTTGTTTTCTTTTTGAGACAGGGAGAGAGAGAGAGAGAGAGAGAGAGAGAGAGAGAGAGAGAGAGTGCATGAGCAGGGAAGAGAAGCGGAGGGAGAGAGGCAGACACAGAGGCAGAGAATACTAAGCAGGCTTCATGCTCAGCCCAGAGGCTGACACCTGTGCTCAATCCAAAGACCCTGGGATGGTGACCTGAGCCGAAATCAGGAGTCGGACGCTCACCCGACTGAGCCGCCCAGGTGCCCCGAGGGAGTTACGTTCTAGAAAGTTTCTGTGAATGCTGGATTAGCAACTACGGACCCTCTGTCCCCAAGGGAACTGCAAGGCTAGGTTTCTGCACGCCTCTGGTGCTGACATTTTCATCAACTGACCACATTTTGTGTGTTGGTATGTTTAACCACGCCTGGTTTAGCATATGCCGGAGATTCCCGAACGTGGAGACTTGTCCCGGTGACGCCAGTTTGTCCCTCTCCCGGGGCATCGCATGTGCCTGGATTCCTGCGTGGGTCTGCAGGACCTCGTCATCTTCCTGACTGAGCCGTCAGAGCCTTGGCCCCGAGGGAGCAGATCCGTCTGAAACTTGCTGAGCCGCTGGGCCGCTGCACCGCTCTTGGGTGCCTGCTGTGGCCAGCTAGCCTGGGAAGAGGGGTCCTTTTCGACGGGCGCTGTTTTCAGTGGTCTCGGCTGGCGTGACGCCGTGTGGACACTTTGTGCGCCATGTCATTACTGTGTACGTTGGTGACCTCTGGTGCCACAAAGTCACGGTGAGCGTCCTCACATGTGCCGCTTTATTGACCTGTGTGCCTGGATATGCACTTAGGAGTGAGGTTTCTTGAGTCGTGGCTCCGAGTGTTTTTAGTCTGAATAAACATAAACGTGGCCAGGACGCCGTCCAGCCGGGCTGTGCCCGTCTACACCCCACTGCCGGGTGTGAAGTCCTGGGCCCCACATTTCCTCTGCCCTTGGTGCTGCCCGGCATTCTGACTTTGCCAATCTGGCGTGTGCCCACCGGTGTCTTGTTGCTGCCTCGGTTTGGACCCGTCCGATTAATAACCATTTTAACTCTTTCTTCACAGGTTTGGTGTCTGCTTAGCCTTTCTCTTCTGAGCATCACCGGTCCTCATTCTCTGCCCATTTCTGTATTTGAATTCTCATCTTTTTCTTTGGATTCATAGGCTGTCCTTATTTATTCCTTCTGTTGGTCCCTTGATGATGTAAAAAATCATAAATGCCGTTCTTTTAAAAAATTTTTTTTTAACATTTATTTATTTTTTTTGAGACAGAGAGAGACAGAGTGTGAGCAGAGGAGGGGCAGAGAGAGAGGGAGACACAGAATCCGAAGCAGGCTCTGGGCTCTGAGCTGTCAGCACAGAGCCTGACGTGGGGCTCGAACCCACAAACCGCGAGATCATGACCTGAGCCGACGTCGGATGCTCAACCGACTGAGCAACCCGGACGCCCCCGTAAATGCCTTTCTTAATGTAGCTACTATGCGGTAATTAATCTTGCCCTTCAGTGAAAAAAAAGAGTATAAAACCGATATGATCAAATCTACATTTTTTTTCTCCCACCTTATGGTTTGAGCTCTGGGAATTTTTTCGTCTAAACAAATTTCTTCATTCTTGAGTCACACAAATCTACTCCTCTTATGCAGAAGTACACTCCTATATCTTCTGTGAACGTTATAGCTTAATTTTCCAGTCGTGGCTCCTAATCTCCCCGGGCTCCATCGGTGCCCGTGGGGGTACCAGGATGCTGTCTTTGCCTCTCTTCGCATAGTGACCCAGTTTCCCCAAAGCCACTGACTAGAGGTCAGATTAAAGCGGACAGGGAGCCGGGGTCAGGCACACAGGGGATGTGTCCGGAGGTGGGACTTCTGGAAGGAGAGGGACCAGAAAGGGTAAGGAGGAGGCTCTCCGCATGAACATGGCCCCAGCCCCAGGGCAGTGAGATTATGTTTGCGATGGTGGAGAAAAGCAAGAAAAAAAGCAGGTGTAACTGGAAACAGGGCGTTCAGGGCAGGCCTCCCAAAGGCGCTGCTGAATAAAGACTGGACGAGGTGAGGACAAAAAAGCATTTCGTGGTGGGGGGCAGGAGAGGGCTGGCACTTTTGAGGCCGGAGAAACAGCGAGGAGGCCAGCATGACTGGCGCACGGTGCGTCTGGGGAGAGCGTTGGGGTGAGGTCACGAAGGTAACGGGGACCAGGTTGTGTGGGGCCTTTGGGACCGCCGTAGGGTCAGGGCAGCTGCTCGGCGAATGGAAGGACTGGCTTTGTTCGGCATCCTACGCACGCTGTCACTGGCCGCCGTGCTGGGAGGGGAGATGTCTGTAGTCACACACACGAGGTCATGACCGCCTGGACCAGGGGGAGAGGTAGGAAGAGGTCTTAGGATGGGCCCATGTGGAACCAGAGCCAACAGCATGTCCGGCGAGACTGGGTGTGGCCGCAGGAGTCGGGGGTCGAAAGCTGAGTGAAAGGGGGTTTCGAGAATGTGGGATTGACCTTGGTGCTGAGTAAGGCGGGGTCGGAGGATGGGAAGAGGGAAGCTGGAGACAAGGGTCGGCAAAAGGGGCAAAGAAATGGGGCCCAGGAGCCGAGGAGGCTGTTCGGGCCTCACCGATTCTCTAAGGGGGAGATCGAGTGGCAGGGACGTTGACCCCTGCAGGGTCACGTGGCCAGGCCCACGCTCAGGGACCCGGGGCCCTTGGCCCCAGCCCCACAGCCTCTGTGGGGTCACTGTGAACGACTCCTTCTTCTTCCTGTGTTTTTAATCGGTTTTTGCGGCGAGTTTTGTGAAGTGAACTTGTGTCGGGTGAACTTGCCTACCCGTCTGTAGGCCCCGAAATTCGTGAGTCCGTTGGTGTTTCTGCACGAAAGGTCCTATCAGAGCAGGTGATATGACCTCCCGACCAAATCGTCTGCCTATCAGTTGTGCCTGGGTTCGTGTCAAGTTCCTAAGCGATGACTTCGTGCCAGTTTAAAATTCTGGGGCCATGAATTTTAGCCACTTTCTCCTCTAACATTTTAATTTCTTCCCTGGGGCTGTTCCCGTGCTTGGAGGGTGATGGGCGCAGGCTGTGTGCATCCCGCCCGGTGGGAGGCAGCCCCCTGTCCCTGCAGGGGGGTTGGGCTTGGGCCAGGGAGGGACAGGCACCCCAGACTCTCTGAGACCACAGCCGATTCTACTCTTCCGGAAGAAGAGCCTTGCACAGAACCAGGGAAAAATGAAATTACTACGTGAGATTTACATACGTTTCCATGAGCAAGAGAAGCAAACTCATTCTTGAATGCCAGGAAAGCATCCAAGGTGCGGGCTCTCGGGCATAATTGTCTCCACACAGGTTTCCACGCGGTAAAGTGTGCAGATTTGCGCATCAAATGATAGTCCTGAGAAATGGGGATTCAATCTGGGACAAGCCACCGATCCCCCGGCTCTTATCAGTGTCCATTGTGCCGCCACAGCAAAGGGTCCCAGGAGACCACTGGGGGTTCTGCACAGCTGACCTGGGGGCTCGGAATTCAGAAAAACGTAAATTGGCCGCATTGCAGAGGGAGCAGGGGGGAAGGAGAATTTCTTTTTAATAATAATATCTCAGGAAGGGAAAGGGAAGAGGTAAGCCTATGGTCCTGGCTGCTGGATCTGGGAGTGTATTTTCTGTTGCAATATCACTAATAAATGCTTTCTCTTAGATTAAAATCCAGGTATCTAGGGATGCGTTGTGGCTCCAGGCCAGGCTTCCCATCAGTGCAAGTGCACAGGTCACTTGTGTTCAAAGGGAATAGCTTGTAATCTCCCCACCGGGGTTCAGAGAATGCTTCGAATCTTTGATAGAATTAAAAAAAATTTTTTTAATGTTTATTTATTTTTGACAGAGAGAGAGACAGCATGAGCAGGGGAGGGGCAGAGAGAGAGGGAGACACAGAATCCGAAGCAGCTCCAGGCTCTGAGCTGTCAGCACAGAGCCCGACGCGGGACTCGAACTCACAAACCGCGAGATCATGACCTGAGCCGAAGTCGGCCACTCAACCGACTGAGCCACCCAGGCGCCCTAATCTTTGATAGAATTTTAAAACTTAATGGCTAATAACAATCTAAGGGATGAAACAAACACATTCATGTAGCTGTAAATATGAAACACCCTAGGTAGCGCCCTGACCTTTCATTGAACTCTTTTTATTTTTATGGGCCTGGGGCCACATAATAAAAACCTTTACTGCAAATTCCTGCTTTATTAGGTCATTTATTTCTATATCTGTGCATCATTTTAGTCATCTTTGTTATTTCCCGTCACGGTGCGTGACTTTGAAAAATCGCCATGTAAATCACGTGTAGTTGACATCTAGAATCCACAGAGACTTTAGAAACTCGACAGAAATTTCAAGTGGAAAATTCCTGGGAGGCTCACGGTTTTGCAAGATTATCTGGGTTCCACAAGAACAGTCTAAAAAATGACAGCACATTTCGGATGCAATTTCCTAGCGGCAACGTCTTCAAAGCAATTTTCAGCCTTCTTTGCTCATCCCCAAGGGGGTTTCCGTTTTTGACTTACAAAAAAGATGGCTTTGGAAATCTAGCCATGGAAAATTTAGGGGCAGTTTTCTAGATTTTATGTAAATGGGAAGATCCCAAGCTTCTCCTCTCCTCACTCCTGGGAGCGAATAACCCAGGGGACAGGCTGCAAGCCTCTCCCAGGGGTTCCTAGTCCCGGATCCTGGGGGAGCCCCGGTGGGGAACGTGGTTTGGGGGGGAAATCTGAGTCTGTCAGCTAAGCATTTGGCCTCTGGTGGTCTGGTTTCTGGGGCTCGTCAGGCTAATCACAACCGGGGAGCCGCCGGGTTTGCCTGTGGGCTCGGTGCCTACTTTTCCGGGAGGGAAGGAATCACCCGCCTGTGCCCGGGCCGGGTCCCCCTGCTCGGGCCGCGGGACCCTCCTGTGACTTCTGCCTGCGCGCCCTCCTCCCACACTGCTTCCTCCCCACGTCTTGCTGCTCTCCTGGGCCAGGCCCAGGGTGAAGGACAAGGACACCTGGCTGGGGCGGGCCCCTCACTGACGGACCAGGTGAGCTGGGCTGTGAACCTGGGACCAGCTTCCGTGGACCCAGACGAAACCACGTCTGCAGCAGAAAGGCCAGTCGTCTCTCTGCATCCTGTTCCGGGAAATACTCAGGAGCCACCAGAGCGCGTGAGCCTCACGGTGACCAGGTCCTGGTGCCTCACGCTGTGGCTCTGACCACTGTCACCTGCCCGAGTGACCCCTGGCGGTCTTGCCTCTTGCTCGCGTCACCAGCAGAAGCATCGTTTCTCAAATGCTGCCGGTTTCTGTCTGAAGGGTGTTTAGAGTCCAGTGCGCGGTAATTTCCGGGTCTCTGTGTTTGGACACATTTTTTTAGACCTCAGTTACTTTGGGCAAAGTCTCAGGACCAAAGAGACAGATTTCATGCTCGGTGTTTAAGGACTACGGTTTTGCTCTCGCTTCGGCAGCACCTATACTAGAATAGGACAATGGTTACAAGAAATGACGTAAAATCAACATAGGTCTTGACATGAGATCAATTCGAATAATTTTCATCATTTCACATGCACATTATCTCCTGTTATCACTTGGTCACAGAGATTATCATTTGGAAAAAATAGTAACTCTAACTGAACTAGCAGTTTAATGTTACGGTTACATATGAGTAAATCATTTTGTCTTTCTTAGTAAGGTGGCTTGCCGAATTTTCTCTTTTTCTTTTTTTTGATAGTTATTTTATTTTTGAGAGAGAGACAGAGGGCAAGTGGGGGAGGGGCAGAGAGAGAGGGAGACACAGAATCCAAAGCAGGTTGGTTCCAGGCTCCAAGCTGTCAGCACAGAGCCCGATGTGGGGCTCGAACCCACGAACTGTGAGATCATGACCTGAGCTGAAGTCAGACGCTTAACAGACTAAGCCATGCAGGTGCCCCTAATTTTCTCTCTTTCTTAATAAATGGCTAAACTTTGATGTCCTTTTGTCCAGGGAATTGCCTGGGTCACGGGTGGGCTGGCTGTGCCCAGATAGGCACCGAATTCTCCATGTCTCAGTTTCCCCTGTTTGCAAACAGGGGGTGCCTGATGTATTCCCTTCAGAGGGGTGCCCTGAAGACGAAAGGAGTCAGCCCGCTGGCACAGAGCCACGCCCAGCGGGGGCAGAGGCTGTGTGCCCTGGGACAGTCCCTGTCTGCTTTGTCTGAAGACCTTCCAAAATTCTAAAGTGGGTCTGCTTTTATTATTTCCTTTAAATCTTTTTATTTTTGAGAAAGAGACAGAGACAGCACAGACCGTGAGATCACGACTCGAAGTCCAAGTTGGACGCTTCATCGACTGTGCCGTCTGGGCGCCCAGCGGGGTCTTATTTTCAAATCTTGCTTTATGTAGTCTTTTTCTAGTTTTATTTATTTTTTCTTCCATGGATAAGTTTAAGGGTCATTGCAACTAATTAACAGTAATTCACTTCTCTCTTACTGTTGGCTGATGTCTTGGGAAGGATCTTAAAAACGATTCCTGAGGGGGGACCTGCGTGGCTTAGTCGGTTAAGTGCCTGACTTCCGCTCAGGTCATGATCTCACGGTTCGTGGGTTCGAGCCCGCGTGGGGCTCTGTGCTGACAGCTCGGCGCCTGGAGCCTGCTTTGGATTCTGTGTCTCCCTCACTCTCTGCCCCTCCCCTGTTCACTCACTGCCTCTCTCTCTCTCAAAAATAAATAAACGTTAAAAAAAATTTAAAAACTATTCTTGAAATTCTACCCTGCCCCCAAGTTTTTGAAATTACACACCTTTGAGGCTATTAGATAATTATTCCTCCAAACTTTTTTTTCTCTTACCAGTTATAAACTATTCACAGGGCTAGTAACTAATTTAATTTCTTAGAATACTAAGATTGTTTGCAATTAAATAGACTCAGTTTAAAATTGTGTGGTAAATGTATACAGAAAATTGTAAATATACAATGTGTTTAGTGTTTAAAAGTTGAAAATAAGATGAAGACTTACTTTCTCTGTCTCCCCCTTTGCTCTTCCTGTTAAATGCTTTACATTCTTTAAAAGTAGGCGCACAATTAAATTATTATGGAACTGGTGATGACACTTAAGAAAGCCATTCACCAGAGTGCTTAATGCGGTTAAATCGATTTTCTCGGCTTCTCCCCCTCGGGGACGCTGGTCCCTAAAAGCCCACGGTCTCTCGGTTTCAGTGTCCTTTCCGTTGTCCCCAAAACTCTGGCCTGAACCCAACTGCTTTTGTAGAGTAGTTTGGTTCCTTCTAGATTCTTCCTGTTCACGTTATGAGCAGTCCGCCATTTCAGAGCCAGCAGGAGGCACGTTTCCAGCCTCTCTCATGGACCAAAATATTTTCCTGGGACAGATGATCAAGGGAGGAGCCTCGAGTGGAATCTGAAGTTGTCTCAAGTAGAAAACGCAAAGTGCGCCAGTACGGGAGAGGCCCCTCATTCCTACAGCGTCTAGGTCCCTCCCCAACCGTTTCTTTTTCCTTTTCCTTTTTATTCCAGGTTTTTATCTAAGTTCTAGGTGGTTAACATCCACCCGTTTCTTTTTAAACATTTTCAGGAGACCCAGCTTCTGCTGTAGCGGGCTCCAGGCTGTGGAGGTGGGCTTCATGCCCCCGGTGCCCGCCGGCCGAGGGCAGACACCGCGGTAACCCGTCACTGTCACCCGAAACCTCCTTCCTGGACGCCTGTTGCGTCGGCCCGAGTGCACGCACGTGAACGCCCATCTAGGACTCCAATGTGTCAGTGACTTAGAATATTTTTCGAGAACGCCTAAGGAGTTGGTTTAATTGAAACCGTGATCTGGTTTGCAGGACCTGCATGAGCTTGCGACATCGGCCGGCACCAGAACTGCTAGAAGTGATAGAGATAAAAATAAACACATACACGACAGTGCTGTTTCCTGAGCAGGGAGAATGCTTTCTGCCTCTTTTTCTCCTTGAATTTGAATTTCCAGCTACGTACCCCTTAGAATATTTTCCTAATGTGATGTATATGGGTCTCTGAGAAAAAGTCATCACCTGTATTCTTGCAGGAAACATCCGTTCATTAGTTGATTTTTAAATTGTTTTACACGTTTGCTTATTTATTTATTTTGAGAGAGAGGTGGGGAGAGAGAATCCGAAGCAGGCTCTGCACTGTCAGCACTGAGCCCGAATCGGGGCTCAATCCCACGGACGGTGCAATCATGACCTGAGCCAAAATCAAGAGTCAGATGCTTAACCGACTGAGCTACCCAGGCTCCCCCTCATTGGTTGGTTTTTAAATTGCCTGTAACCATCCGACTCTAGGCGTTAAGTTTCTTTCGAATTACTGTTACAATTATTATTGGCATACAGGTGGGTAAAATATGTTTTGAAACGGGAAATTACCAAATACAAGTACAGCGATCAGGAATTCAGAGCAGGTCTGCGGGGCGATGCACGGAGGGCCACCGAGGCCCCCAGCAGCTGGGCTCCCGAGCCGTCCGCCCTGGAGAAATTGTGCACAGAAATAGGAAGGAAAGGTGGGAATGGGAAAAGATTGGTTATTGTACCGTTACTTGGTTTTTCCGAGCCGTATGCCAGAGAGCACCTTGTGATTGTTACAGAAGATTATTTTGAAAGCTCTGCCAGCTGAAAATTTGAACGGCTTGCCCTTCAGACTTGCCGAGAGCACAGCAGTGGAGCTTGTAGGACCTGCCAGGGTTGTCGGAGTGAGACCAGGAGCCCCAGGCGCCCCGAGGCTCCCGTCCCCACGGCCCCGAAAATGCAGTGGAGGGAGAGTGAGGGGCGAGTGGTGAGCCTTTCCTTTGGGAAGGGAGATCGAGGCCTTGGAGGGGAATGGGGGAGACTCCTAGGAAGGCGTCGGGGATCTGGAAATGACAGACGATTGCTTTGAGAATATTCACGCCCTCGTGCCCCTGGGAAGGGCTTTGCGCATAATGCTTGGCGGTCTGGGGAGCGCTGATGTGGGGGCTCAGCCAGGGGCAGGGCCGGTGCACAGTAGGGTCTGAGCACAGCCTCCTGGAGAACTTGGCCAGGGACGTCTGCCCTCGGGTTTCCGTGTAGCCCATATAAGCTCCTTCTGGACGCTGTCATAGCAGAGTTGTCTGCTTTCGGTAGTGAGGAGCTCACACATACGCCCAGATGTTTTGTGCCAAGCGTCCGTGTGCTGGCCGATGTCTGCAAGCTGGAGGTGAGGTGTAACCCATTCTCAGGTGGGCTTTTTCTGCATCTGCTCTGGGATGGTGCGCAGAATGGGGCACAGAGCGGGGCACAGAATGGGGCACAGACCGGGGCACAAAACAGGGCACAGACCGGAGCACACAATGGGGCACAGACCGGGGCACAGAGCGGGGCACAGAATGGGGCACAGATCAGGGCACAGAATGGGGCACAGATCGGGGCACAGAATGGGGCACAGACCGGGGCACAGACCGGGGCACAGACCAGGGCACAGACTGGGGCACACGATGGGGCACAGAGCGGGGCACAGAATGGGGCACAGATCGGGGCACAGAATGGGGCACAGACCGGGGCACAGACCGGGGCACAGACCGGGGCACAGACCAGGGCACAGACTGGGGCACACGATGGGGCACAGAGCGGGGCACAGGATGGGGCACAGAATGGGGCACACATTGGGGCACAGGCGGGGGCACAGAATGGGGCACAGGCAGGGGCACAAAACAGGGCACAGACCGGGGCACAGAACAGGGCACAGACCGGGACACAGCGGGGCACTGACCAGGGCATAGCTCAATCACGTGAGATAATACTTGAATCTGTTAGGCCAGCGAGAGTGCTCTGAAGAACCCAGCAAGCAAATTTCACCGCTCAACACTTTCAGCCTGTCTTAACTACCATGAGATACAGACAGAAACGATGTGGCAGGATGGAACCTTCCAGTCCACCCGAATTCTGTGGAGTCGATAGTTTGATCTTCGCTCGGCTCGCGTAGGCTGCCTGACAAGGAAGTTGATGATTCAGATGTTACTTTCCTCCTGCTGCTTCTCACCAGGCAGCGGACACATCGGGGGTTCTTCTGTCACTCCTGCCTGTGTTTTACCCCTGTATCGGCGACTGGTCCCCTGGCACAGCTGGCAGACAGGCACTTGTCGGCCTTAACCAGGAGGTTGTCAACCATTTCTGTGAGCTTCTCCACGTTACATATATATATATATATATATTTTTTTTTTTTTTTTAATGTTTATTTTTGAGAGAGAGAGCGAGCACACACGGGGGAGGGGCAGAGAGTGAGGGAGACACAGAATCCGAAGCAGGCTCCAGGCTCCAAGCTGTCAGCACAGAGCCCGATGCGGGGCCCAAACTCACAAGCCGCGAGATCATGACCTGAGCCGAAGTTGGACGCTTAACCCACTGAGCCACCCAGGTGCCCCACACATATATATGGTATATACTATATACTCTATAGAGCATACGCTATACATGATATACTCTATGGAGTATATACTGTGTAATATACCATATAGAGTATGTACTATAAGATATATATATGTTATATATATAAGCTTATTTATTTTATATACATTATATATATTTTGTATGTATTTTATATCTCATATCTTATATATTTATATTATTTATGTAATATAATTATTAAACATATACATACATATATGTATGTATATATGTATATATTTTATATCATATCTTATATATATTTATATTATATAATATAATTATTAAATATATACATTTATAAATATGTTTTATATATATACGTATATACACGCACACACATATATATAAGCTTATTTATTTAGTTTGAGAGAGAGAGCATGAGTAGGGGAGGGAAGAGAGAGAGAGAATCCCAAGCAGGCTCTGCACTGTCAGTGGAGAGCCTAACTCGGGGCTCGAACCCATGCACATGAGATATGACTTGGGCCAAAATCAAGAGTTGGACACTTAACCGACTGAGCCACATTTTTTTAGAAAAAGAAGAAAAAACGTATCAGGGGCGCCTCGGTGGCTCAGTCGGTTAAGCGTCCAACACTTGATTTTGGCCCAGGTCATGATCTCACGGTTCATGGGTTCGAGTCCCACATTGGGCTCTGTGCTGACAGTGCAGAGCCTGCTT